>NC_138318.1:26255000-26820000 GCF_965601325.2 Salmo salar | reverse complement strand
ATTAGGTCAACTGGTATGTTTCCATGACAGTTCAGGCATTATATCAGCATCAAGGACAACGTGTAATTATGATGTGGCCTCTTATTGTGCCCCACAAACTAACAGCTGGCTTCGTTGGCTATATAGAACCTACAGTTGTTTGCGAAAGTATTCACCCTCACTTGGTATTTTTCCTATTTTGTTGCCTTACAACCTGGAATTAAAAATTATTTTGGGGGGGTTTGTATCATTTGATTTACACAACACTTTGAAGATGCAAAATATTTTTTATTGTGAAACAAACAATATTTTTTTTTATAAAAATGGAAATCTTGTATGCATAACTATTCACTCCCCCCCAAAGTCAATACTTTGTAGAGTCACCTTTTCCAGCAATTACAGCTGTAAGACTCTTGGGGTATGTCCCTATACGCTTGGCACATCTAGCCACTGGGATTTTTGCCCTTTCTTCAAGGTAAAACTGCTCCAGCTCCTTCAAGTTGAATGGGTTCTGCTGGTGTACAGAAATCTTTAAGTCATACCACAGATTCTCAATTGGATTGAGGTCTGGGCTTTGACTAGGCCATTCCAAGACATTTAAATGTTTCCCCTTAGACCACCCGAGTGTTGCATTAGCAATATGCTTTGGGTTATTGTCCTGCTGGAAAGTGAACCTCTGTCTCAGTCTCAAATCTCTGGAAGACAAACAGGTTTCCCTCAAGAATTTCCCTGTATTTAGCGCCATCCTTCATTCCTTCAGTTCTGACCGGTTTCCCAGTCCCTGCCAATGAAAAACAAGGTGATGGTGTTCTCGGGATGATGAGAGGTGTTGGGTTTTCGCCAGACATAGCGTTTTCCTTGATGGCCAAAAAGCTACATTTGTCTCATCTGACCAGAGTACCTTCTTCCATATGTTTGGGGAGTCTCCCACATGCCTTTTGGCGAACACCAAACATGTTTTCTTATTTTTTTCTTTAAGCAATATTTTTTTTTCTGGCCACTCATAGCTCTGTGGAGTGTACGGCCTAAAGTGGTCCTATGGACAGATACTCCATTCTCCGCTGTGGAGCTTTGCAGCTCCTTCAGGGTTATCTTTGGTCTCTTTGTTGCCTCTCTGATTAATGCCCTCCATGTCTGGTCTGTGAGTTTTGGTGGGCGGCCCTCTCTTGGCAGGTTTGTTGTGGTGCCATATTCTTTGGATTTAATGGTGCTCCGTGGGATGTTCAAAGTTTCAGTTATATTTTTATAACCCAACCCTGATCTGTACTTCTCCACAGCTTTGTCCCTGACCTGTTTGGAGAGCTCCTTGGTCTTCATAGTGCCGCTTGCTTGGTTGTGCCCCTTGCTTAGTGGTGTTGCAGACTCTGGGGCCTTTCAGAACAGGTGTATATATATACTGAGATCATGTGACAGATCATGTCACACTTAGATTGCACACAGGTGGACTTTATTTATCTAATTATGTGACTTCTGAAGGTAATTGGTTGCACCAGATCTTATTTAGGGGCTTCATAGCAAAGGGGGTGAATACATATGCACGCACAACTTTTCCGATTGTTCTTTTTTCGTATTGTTTGAAACAAGTATATATATTTTTTCACTTCACCAATTTGGACTATTTTGTGTATGTCCATTACATGAAATTCAAAAATCAATTTTACATGAAATAATAAATCAATTTAAATTACAGGTTGTAATGCAACAAAATAGGAAAAACGCCAAGGGGGTGAATACTTTTGCAAGGCACTGTATATGGGCATTAGCGTGATTACTATTGCTGCAGGAGGATAGTATCCAGCTATGGTTTATGTTTTTCAAACACCACACCCTCTCCGTTGTTGCTTGCAAACACCCCCCCTCCTCTGTCTTTCTGTCTCTCTCGCTGTCTCTGTCTGCCAGGGGATCACAGAGTAGAGGATTGGTCTCTCCTCTCTGTCTGTCAGTTTAGTTGATGCCCAGGCTAAACATGCTGAGCCACTCTGTCACAGCAACTCATTTGGGACACATGACATTTCTCCCTACTTCCCAAAATGGTGCATCAGAAAAACAACTAGCAACCTATTCCTGATGCTATTGCATTACAGCAACACTCCGAAAACACAGGAGTTAGACACAAGCATTTCCAGTAGAGGTGGAAGAAAAGGAGAGCGTAGTAAGAAATAGTTATCTATCCCAGCATGTGTAGATTCAAAAGAAGTGGATTATTAAAAAATAAAAAGCAAGATCTTGTTATTTCAGTGACTCATTATAGGGAAATAGATAATTGGGATATGGGGCAAGGAAGATCAATACAACGTCATTCCTTGACACTGAGAATATAAACTTTAACCTCAACCCCACTGAGTAAACACTGCAGGACAAAGTGCTAATATACTTTTAGTATCTCTCACCTTTCTCATCACAGTAGATTATCCATCATACCGTAGTACCATTAGTGTGTCTCTCTCTGGCATAATGGAATTGTCGTCTATCCACAGACAGATGGAAGATAAATGAATAAGGTCAAAAAAAGACAGAGTAACAAAAAAACGGAGAAGGGAGGGGATCAGTCCTAAACCCACGTAGCCTCGTTTACACCTTGCGCTACCATGTGGGTTTTGTGATCTGATCAAGAAGATCCAATCACTGTCTGATCAATAAATTGCCTCATTGAGGACATTAATTGTTTCTGAATATGATCAATGTTGGTCGCATCTAGACATGGCATTAAAATGTCTCTCTCTTATCAGTCCAATGTCTACATTTTGACCAGATTTCCTGGTGCCTCCCTGTATATATCTGTCAAATGATATATGTGTGTGTGTGTGTGTGTGTGTGTGTGTGTGTGTGTGTGTGTGTGTGTGTGTGTGTGTGTGTGTGTGTGTGTGTGTGTGTGTGTGTGTGTGTGTGTGTGTGTAACATGTGCGCTGGGAGTCGGGAAGCATGTTCAGGGAGTGCATAATTTAATAAACAAATGAACAAGAACAACGCACAGACAGGAAACTGAAACAGAAACAATAACGCCTGGGGAAGTAACCAAAGGGAGTGACATATATTGGGAAGGTAATCAGGGAGGTGATGGAGTCCAGGTGAGTGTCATTATGCGCTGATGCACGTAACGATGGTGACAGGTGTGCACCATAACGAGCAGCCTGTTGACCTAGAGGCCGGAGAGGGAGCACACATGACAATATATATAGACAATATATATAGACAATATCTGGATTTGGAGTCACACTCAAAATTAAAGTGGAAAACCACACTACAGGCTGATCCAACTTTGATGTAATGTCCTTAAAACAAGTCAAAATGAGGCTCAGTAGTGTGTGGGGCCTCCACGTGCCTGTATGACCTCCCTACAACGCCTGGGCATGCTCCTGATGAGGTGGCGGATGGTCTCCTGAGGGATCTCCTCCCAGACCTGGACTAAAGCATCCGCCAACTCCTGGACAGTCTGTGGTGCAACGTGGCGTTGGTGGATGGAGCGAGACATGATGTCCCAGATGTGCTCAATTGGATTCAGGTCTGGGGAATGGGCGGGCAGTCCATAGCATCAATGCCTTCCTCTTGCAGGAACTGCTGACACACTCCAGCCACATGAGGTCTAGCATTGTCTTGCATTAGGAGGAACCCAGGGCCAACTGCACCAGCATATGGTCTCACAAGGGGTCTGAGGATCTCATCTCGGTACCTAATGGCAGTCAGGCTACCTCTGGCAAGCACATGGAGGGCTGTGCGGCCCCCCAAAGAAATGCCACCCCACACCATGACTGACCCACCGCCAAACCGGTCATGCTGGAGGATGTTGCAGGCAGCAGAACGTTCTCCACGGCGTCTCCAGACTCTGTCATGTCTGTCACGTGCTCAGTGTGAACCTGCTTTCATCTGTGAAGAGCACAGGGCGCCAGTGGCGAATTTGCCAATCTTGGTGTTCTCTGGCAAATGCCAAACGTCCTGCACGGTGTTGGGCTGTAAGCACAACCCCCACCTGTGGACGTCGGGCCCTCATACCACCCTCATGGAGTCTGTTTCTGACTGTTTGAGCAGACACTTGCACATTTGTGGCCTGCTGGAGGTCATTTTGCAGGGCTCTGGCAGTGCTTCTCCTGCTCCTCCTTGCAAAAAGGCGGAGGTAGCGGTCCTGCTGCTGGGTTGTTGCCCTCCTACGGCCTCCTCCACGTCTCCTGATGTACTGGCCTGTCTCCTGGTTGAGCCTCCATGCTCTGGACACTACGCTGACAGACACAGCAAACCTTCTTGCCACAGCTCGCATTGATGTGCCGTCCTAGATGAGCTGCACTACCTGAGCCACTTGTGTGGGTTGTAGACTCCGTCTCATGCTACCACTAGAGTGAAAGCACCGCCAGCATTCAAAAGTGACCAAAACATCAGCCAGGAAGCATAGGAACTGAGAAGTGGTCTGTGGTCCCCATCTGCAGAACCACTCCTTTATTGGGGGTGTCTTGCTAATTGCCTATAATTTCCACCTGTTGTCTATTCCATTTGCACAACAGCATGTGAAATTTATTGTCAATCAGTGTTGCTTCCTAAGTGGACAGTTTGATTTCACAGAAGTGTGATTGACTTGGAGTTACATTGTGTTGTTTAAGTGTTCCCTTTATTTTTTTGAGCAGTGTATATAGACAATTATTGATGCCTAAAGTCAATGGTGCTACCATTATTTAAGTGGTTTGACCATCCAGATCTGTTTACCCTGACTACCTCCGGATGTGGTTTCAGTAAGATCTGACCAGAATTAGATCACAATGCATCTTTTAATTGTCTACACCTGTCTAGAAATGTGGGTCCAATCAGAATGTAGACATGATGAGGATAAAGGACGCATGTGACCACCAGGTATAAACGGGGCAACTGATTCACCTGTCAGATGGTAGACGCCAATCTCTTCTCTCCCATGACAGAGTAACTCACTTAACATCATCACTACTATCAAAACAATTCAGTGGCTATGTGAGAGATATGTTGGTGTTGGTGTATTCATTTGGCATATATAAAGGCCAGATACCTGTAAACCACATATATACTTAAACCAGCCATTAGGGCAACTGATTTCATGTATTCATAAATATCATTCAACAAAACTATTACACCTCTTATTTTACCTTTACATTGCTGTCTGATCGAATCTCTAATTCTGCACTTCAACCTTCAACTAGTCTTAGATTAGCGGAGTGAAGGCTCAAGGCCCACTAAACAGGTTTTTCTGAGCAGGTTCATGCTGAGTACAAGTAGCATACTGTTGCTATAAAAGGTGGTATTTATAAATGAATGAGATGGCAGCAGCCAGGATAATGCCAGTGATCCTAGATGAAGACTAGCCTGTCACTCTGGCAGACTCGCCCGTTATTCTTCTCTATCACGTTAGGATAGATAAACCGCCCCTCTCTGCGAATATGGGAATCTGTTTTTGCTGCCTGTGAAATTAGTTAATGATTTATTTGTGAGGCAGAGTCTGTGGTGCTGTGAAAAATCTTTAACTTGCACTTATTCCTTATTTATAGGGACACTAAGCAACAACAGCAAGGAAATGGCCGGGGGAACTTCCACAAGATGAGTTTGTAGTACTTTCTATTTCACAAAGTCAAGTGAGCTCGAATGCAACAGTTGATTTTAAAAGACAAATCAGTCACAAGGCAGAACGAGTAGGGAATGACCATCCACCTGGCCAATACACACTTAGTATAAAAAAACACTTTCAAAGACAATTCATGACATTGCTTTACAATAGTACTTTGTCTTTCCTGATTCATTCTTAGAATGAAGACTTGTAAAGTGAACATCTGGAAACCTTATTCAGACGGATACATTTCCCAATCTCTTCTATGTCTTTTCTGATGCATGTATTTTGAGATATGGCTGCTGTGTTGGGGGGTTTTAAGGTAAGAGGTACACTGTTCAGCTAAAATATGATTACATTTGACATGATCACTTAGTGTTGACTTTTTAATATGACCACACCTGGGAATGGATTTGGGGTATTTTGGGGGGATGGGGAACCTCTGGATTTGGGGTATGCTGATGTTTCTGCTGTAGCATTATCAAAAGTCCTCTACAGATTCATTAACTCTAATACAGTACAGTACATCTCTGTACTTATGAAAACAGTGCCATCTGCACTGCTATTTTAGTTATCAGTTAATCTGACTACGATCTCATCATTGATTTAATTCACTTATTTCAAAACTGAGATTTACTTTGAAGTCCAAAGTGTAAGAACTCATGTTAAATCAGTTATTAACACAGACATGATGGCGTAGCAGACAGATGGGAATACCGCGAACCAAGAAGTTGTGAGTTGAGTTGAGGACATGTTGAATGTATAAATAAACATACACAATGTAATCGGGAATGTAAAAGTGTTTCAAATATGTAAGTTCTGGGGACATCCTAACAACTCGTTTGTATGGTATCACCTGTGAAATCTGATGTGTTCCAAAACCACATGTGAAATAAAATTGTACATGTGCGAAACATGGAAATGGCATATGTGAAATCATGTGGTTTTTCCATAAGGGAACATACTGTATATGCCTCATTTATCATTTACCTTATTAATTCACAGAAAAGTTATCTTTACTGTCCAGCAAACTCTCTATAGAGCCTCTGGCACTATTCTGAGGTTAAAAAAACTATGAAAAGCATCCCAGAGTTGCACTGCAAGGACAACATCTCTTGCATCACAGTTGCACAAGATCTCTTACAGAGCATATACAGGTAACTATCAAAATAATGGAAACACTTACATTTACATTACATTTACATTTGAGTCAATGAGAGATACAAAGTATGTTGAAAGCAGGTGCTTCCACACAGGTGTGGTTCCTGAGTTAATTAAG
The DNA here is from genome assembly GCF_965601325.2 of Salmo salar. NCBI lineage: Eukaryota > Metazoa > Chordata > Actinopteri > Salmoniformes > Salmonidae > Salmo > Salmo salar. Next base: position 26,813,185 of record NC_138318.1, on the reverse strand, counting down.
CAATTAACATCCATCATGCTCAGGGTCATTATGCTGGGCAGGTCATTATTTTCACTACCATGGCTATGCCCCCATAGGATGACAATGCTCCCATCCACAGGGCACGAATGGTCACTGAATGGTTTGATGAGCATAAACCACATGCCATGGCTGTCTCAGTCAACAGGTCTCAACCCAATTGAACACTTATGGGAGATTCTGGAGTGGCGCATGAGAAAGCGTTTTCCACCACCATCAACAAATCACAAAATGATGGAATTTCTCATGGAAGAAGGGATTTGCATCCTTACAATAGAGTTCCAGACACTTGTAGAATCTCTGCAAAGGTGAATTGAATCTATTCTGGCCCAACTCTCTATTAAGACACTTTATGAAATGCAGAAATTTCACATATGAAGTCAAGTGATTTTCCATGTATGAAATGTACTCCAGTGTTTGTAAACAATGTAACAATGTACTGTAAATGGAAACAAACACTTCATAGCCTCAAAACATATGTATATATAATGGATGGTCAGTCCTTCAATCCATAGCTCTGTTTATGAATTTGTGAGTGGTAAGATTTCTCCAGGCCAATCCATCAGCTTTTTACCAGAACAGAGGCGGAGTGTCCGCTGTGTTATTGTTTCAACTAAGGATTCTAGCTTTCAGCAATGTGTCCATAGTTCACTTCCTGTATGCTGTCTTGCTATAGTCTGGTTACCAGACTTGACAGAAGTCCGACAGCATAGCTTGTGACATGTAATATAGCCTTGAAAGGTATTAATGAATTAAACTGTGGCAGGGTTTGTTCTATCAAAGTAACTTTCTGCTATATGGAAGAGGGGGAGAAGGATAGGGAGTGGGAGACAGAGAGAGAGAGAGTTTGGAGAGAGAAGAGAGAGAGAGGGAGAGCAATAGAGTGTGGGAGACCGAGAGAGAGCGGGAGAGTTTGGAGAGGGAGAAGAGAGAGAGAGAGGGAGAGGCTGTTCTATCAAAGTAACTGCTATAAGGGGGAAGAGTAGGAGGGGGAGAGAGGGAGAGGAGATGGAAAGGGAGGAGAGGGACATGGAACCAGAATGTTCTGACTGTTCTAATCTCCTAGATTAATGAGTCACCAGCCACCGATGCCTCTAGGAGGAAAACAGGACATATGATGTTCTATATCAACAAAAAACGACCTCCTCCTCCTCCTGCAACTGCAAATTGCAATTCTCAAATTCCTTAGAGGCTGCCTGCCGGGAGATGGCTCGGTTAGAAAGAAAGATTGAATTTATACCACAGACAGTAAAGGTATTGTATCTATACTATAGCTAGTGAAAGGTTAAGTTTGTTTCTCAGGGCATGTATTTATTTACAGATGATTGGTTGATTCAGAACCTGGAGTGTTTCAATAACTGTCTGAGGTGTAACACACATGTAAACAAAATAAATTCAGTACCAATGGACAGATCCAAGTAATCATCATACATTATTGAATAATAACATGTTTACGATTGTTGAATAATGATTTATTCGTAGCAGAACACCTATGCTATCAGTTGAGTTCAATAAACAGTATACTGGGTGTGCATCAGTAATAAAGTGGCATTAGATATACACTGAGTGTACAAAACATAAAGAGGTTTTTAAGAACACCTGATCTTTCCATGACACAGATTGACCAGGTGAATCCAGGTGAAAGCTATGATCCCTTATTGATGTCACTTGTTTAATCCAATTCAATCAGTGTAGATGAAGGGGAGGAGTCAGGTTAAAGAATGATTTGTATGCCTTGAGACAATTTAGACATGGATTGTGTATGTGTGCCATTCAGAGGGTGAATGGCCAAGACAAAAGATTGAAGTGCCTTTGAACAGGGTATGGTAGTTGGCGCACCGGTTTGTGTCAAGAACTGTAATGCTGCTGGGTTTTTCCCACTCAACATTTTCCTGTTTGTATCAAGTCTAACACCCAAAGGACATCCAGCCAACTTGACACAACTGTGGGAATCATTGTAGTCAACATGGGCCAGTATCCCTGTGGAACGCTTTTGACACCTTGTAGTCCATGCCCTAACGAATTGAGGATGTTTTGTGGGTAAAAGGAGGGGGGACTTCAACTCAACAGTAGGAATGTGTTCTTAATGTTTTGTACACTCAGTGAATACCCAGTATATGTGCCATGAGAGCTATCCGTTTTGTTGCTGCTCTCCTACCACTTTACTGCCACCATTTTGCTATCTTATACACCTCGCAGCAGTATCTACCTCGTCATTAACATCTCATAACGATCATAAACATCCTGCAAACACCATTTCCCTTTGACAATAAACATTTCTGTCCATTTCCTCTGTGTTAAGCTAGATAAATCTACCCCTACTCCATCTAAATGAATAAAGGAAGATTCACACCTCCATTATATTGGCTGTGACACCTCATGTAAGCCCTGAGGTACAATGATTAATGATGACTAGTGTTATTTTTTATTGACCTGCGCAGATAAACGTGTACATCCCCATCAGTGGCAGACAAGGTTTTATTAGAATAGTTTATTGTGATGTGGCATGTTTACATGGCTTGTTCATGGAATTGTGGCAACAGCATATAGGTTGTAAAGAGACGTGGACGTGATTATCTGAGTATTGTTTACAATCCAATTCCCTGGGAAAAAGGAGCAACAGGAACCTTGCAGGTCTCAATGTCCCATCTGAATTGCTTTACAATCTGTCCTCGTCTCTTCCTCTTCAACTGTACTGAATGGGAAAGACATGTGAAAACAAGATGGTGGAAGCTCATCATAAGCCTGGCCTTTTATCCGGTCAGTCCTTTCAGATCAGTGCAATGAAAGTGAATAGGCGAGAAGAGGAGATCTTTTTTGGGGGGGAGGACAATAGAGAGAGAGAGACAATGTCTCCATAGTGTTACTATGGACCTTGGCTTCACTGAAAATGAATATGAATCATGTTTACATGCCTGCCTCCCACATACCAAGTTGTTTTCAGTGCATTCATAGAGGATAACAGAATATGTTTTTGGCTTGGAGTCTGAGAGCAAAGGTAACACTTTTTAATGACCTCAGTTGGAGCTCTGGAAGTTTTGAGAAGTTTAGCTAACTGTCGCCAGCAGACCTACAGCCCTCAGAAAACACACATCTCAAAGGAATTCCAGGTTCCCGTTTCTTTACTTGAGCTGTCTTTACTTTGTGTGGCACCATGTTATGGAGAATGTAGTAGCTTATGATGCAAATGAGAAGGTTAAATATAAATGCATGTGTATATGCACACACACACACACACACACACACACACACACACACACACACACACACACACACACACACACACACACACACACAGACACACACACACACACAGGGGTGTGGGGGGCTGTTAATAGCTGTGAAAGTTAGAACTATGAGAGTTTTTTCGACTTCAGCGATGTCATTTACAAAATAGCCTCCAATACCTTACTCAATAAATTGGATGCAGTCTATCACAGTGCCATCCATTTTGTCACCAAAGCCCCATATACTACCCACCACTGCGACCTGTACGCTCTCGTTGGCTGGCCCTCGCTTCATACTCATCACCAAACCCACTGGCTCCAGGTCATCTACAAGACCCTGCTAGGTAAAGTTCCCCCTTATCTCAGCTCGCTGGTCACCATAGCAGCACCCATCTGTAGCACGCGCTCCAGCAGGTATATCTCTCTGGTCACCCCCAAAGCCAATTCCTCCTTCGGCCGCCTCTCCTTCCAGTTATCTGCTGCCAATGATTGGAACGAACTACAAAAATCTCTAAAACTGGAAACACTTCTCTCCCTCACTAGCTTTAAGCACCAGCTGTCAGAGCAGCTCAGAGATCACTGCACCTGTACATAGCCCATCAATAATTTAGCCCAAACAACTACCCCTTCCCCTACTGTATTTATTTATTTATTTTGCTCCTTTGCACCCCATTATTTCTATTTCTACTTTGTACTTTCTTCCACTGCAAATCTACTATTCCAGTGTTTTACTTGCTATATTGTATTTACTTCGCCACCATGGCCTTTTTGCCTTTACCTCCCTTATCTCACCTCATTTTCTCACTTTGTATATAGAATTATTTTTCTACTATATTATTGACTGTATGTTTGTTTTACTCCATGTGTAACTCTGTGTTGTTGTATGTGTCGAACTGCTTTGCTTTATCTTGGCCAGGTTGCAATTGTAAATGAGAACTTGTTCTTAACTTGCCTATCTGGTTAAATAAAGGTGAAATAAAATACAAATAAATGAATTTGTTCTCGGGGAAACCATTTTTTTTGTGCCAGGGATGCAAGATAATTATATTGTGACTCATATTCCTATGGAAATAGCATCCTTTTCCAGGATGGTTTGTCCCATTCAATTGCAGGCTGGTACAATTAAAGAGAAAATAGTACGCAGGCAGGCAGTTGCATCTCCAAAATGCTTATGCTGTTGCTATGGCTATGGCTGTTGCAAATTTAAAACAGTGCATTGTCCCCTAATGCCTGTGTGCATAGTTTGTTCTCAGAATACTGACATCACAATCCAAATAATACATATTGACCATGGACATTTGATAATGCTTGAACTCACATATAATAGTGATTATAACTGGGATACACTGGCTAAATTATTATTATTATTATTGTATTTATTTTCTCCCAAACCAGGGTTTAATTTAACACCAAAATATGCTGTCTATGTACAGAAAAGTATCTCCACTGCAGCAAACTCTCCATAGAACCTATGGCACTACTCAGAATGAAAAGCATCCCAGAGTTGCACTGCAAGGACAACATCTCTTGCATCACAGTTGCACAAGATCTCTTACAGAGCATATACAGGTAACTGCCAAAATAATGGAAACACTTGAGACAACGAGAGAGATACAAAGTATATTGAAAGCAGGTGCTCCTACACAGGTGTGGTTCCTGAAGTAATTATGAAATTAACATCCCATCATGCTAAGGTGATGTATAAAAATGCTGGGCAGGCCATTATTTTGACTCCCATGGCTATGCCCCCATAGGATGACAATGTTCCCATCCACAGTGTACGAAAGGTCACTGAATGGTTTGATGATGAGCATGAATACGATGTAAACCATATGCCATGGCCGTCTCCATCACCAGATCTCAACCCAACTGAACACCTATGGGAGATTCTGTAGCGGCTCCTGAGACAGTGTTTTCCACCACCATCAACAAAACACAAAATTATGTAATTTCTCGTGGAAGAATGGGTTTTGCATCCCTACAATAGAGTTCCAGACACTTGTAGAATCTATGCAAAGGTGAATTGAATCTGTTTTGGCTCGTGGTGGACCAATGCCCTATTAAGACACTTTATGTTGGTGTTTCCTTTATTTTGTCAGTTACCTATATTTCTCTAACTACAGTGCATCACACAATAATGACTCAAATAATTTAAGAATCTGTACCTTGGATGGCACCCACAATGACCGTGTCCCTGCTTATAAATATCTGGGCATCTGGGTAGACAACGAGTTTTGTATTTGTATTTATTAGGGATCCCCATTAGCTCCTGCCAAGGCAGCAGCTACTCTTCCTGGGGTCCAAACACACCAAAGCACCCACATTACATATAAAACAAAAGATAAAACAGTGAACTCTGTTTGTACTGAATGAGCTAAATATTAAACAGTACATCACCACCACATATCCACAACACAAAATGTTCAATACCACCATACAACAATATCACATTATGTGCATATGCATGTCTGTACCTTTGTGTGTTTACTTAAAAAAAACACACACACTGATGACTTAACTAAGAACCTGAAAACAAAAATGTGCTTCTTCTATTGAAAAAGGTCATGCCTCTCACTTAATAGTAGAAAGCAGATCATTTAGTTCCTACCAGTCCTAGATTACAGTGACCTCATCTATATGAATGCAGCTGCCAATAACCTGAAACCATTGGATGCAGTTTATGACAGCGCTTGACGCTTTATTATGGGAAACAGGTTCAAACAGGTTCAAATCAAGTCAAATTGTATTTATTACATGCTTCGTAAACAACAGGTGTAGAATAACAGTGAAATGCTTACTTACAGGTCCTTTTCCAACAACGCAGAATTAAAGATAACAAAAACGTTTTTTTTTCCCGCATCAATCTACACACAATACCCCATAATGACAAAGCAAAAACAAGTTTTTAGAAATGTTAGCAAATTTATTGCAAATAAAAAAACAGAAATACCTTATTTACATAAGTATTCAGACCCTTTGCTATGAGACTCGAAAAAACGATTTAATACATTTTAGAAAATGTGGAAAAAGTCAAGGGATCTGAATATTTCCCAAAGGCATTGTACATTCTACAGATCATATGGAGTATTCCCTACAATACTTTTACTGCTACACCCAGAACAGTTCTTGCTCTGAGCCAATATGTGTTCCATGGAACATGTTTTGGAACCCAAATGTAATGCAAATGTCACTTAAATATGATCAAACATGAATAATCGTTAATGTTTAGACAATTCTTTTTAAATATCATGAATGGTTATTGACACTTTTCTATTATTATTTGGGGGACTTTTATTTAGAAAATGTTCGAAATTCCATGAAGTACTCTTTTAGTGTTGCTGATGAGATCATGTGTCACGCCCTGACCAGTAAAGGGGTCATTTTGTTATTGTAGTTGGTCAGGACGTGGCAGGGGTGTGTTTGATTTGTGTGTTTTGGGGTTTTTGGTTTATGTGCAATGTTTTCTATTTCTATGTGGGTTTTCTAGTTTGTCTATTTCTATGTTCGTTTTGGGAACGACCTCCAATTAGAAGCAGCTGGTTGTCGTTGCTTCTAATTGGAGGCCATATTTAAGTGGGTTTATTTTCTCTTGTGTTTGTGGGTGGTTGTTTCTTTGTATAGCTGTGTAGCCTTACAGGACTGTCGTTCATTTTCTTGTTTTGTTTAGTGTTCACGTTTAAAAAAAATAAAAGTATCAGTATGGACACTTACCACGCTGCGTATTCGTCCGATATTTCTTACTCCTCAGAAGACGAAGCTTATGACATCATGTGATCTCTGATGCAAGTTAACCTTTATTTATTGTCATTTAAATTAGTTTGTAGTAGTTAAGTATTGAGTACCTACCTCAATCAAATCAAATCACAATCAATTGTTATTTCAAATAATTTCAGTGACTTCACAGCAATTGCTAGCTGGCCAAAATGTTGGTAGCTAGCAGGCTCAGCTAAATACAAATCCCCCTACATACAGCCACGTCTCAGTCACGTCATGAGATTCGTAAATTAAAGAGGAATATAATAATACGAATTGAATGGAATTCACATCTTCCCATTTAGAATTTCTAGCGCTGCAAAGAAATACCCTTTTACAGATGGGGTGACAAATGCATTTTTTAACAGGGCTGCTAATTTTCTTTGTTGTTACTTTTAAGGTTGGAGCCAACATGCAGTACTCCAGCAGGAAGAGAGGCAATAACCATTTGTGACCTGATTCAGGAAACTAGGCGTATGTCATGACGAGTCACGACTTCACAGTAGAACCGTTTGAACATTATTTTTTTTTATACAAGTACAAGTCTTTTTGTGGCAGAAATGCCTTCTCGAACATGTGAACTTTCATGTGCTATAATATCAAACTTGTATGCCATCTGTAAATATGAATCAAATTGTTAAATTACGAGCGTAGTTGGTTTAGCCAAAGAAAAAGTGAGCAACCTTCCCGCTAGTCATGATTGGCTGAGATATTGAAAGGGCTGGACATGCCAAGAGATGAGTTTGGATTGGTCTGCCACATAGCACACATCTGTCTATTGGAGCTGGTCAGTATGTTTAGGTAATCGTGTCAAATGCGGCTTTTAGTGTAGTAAAACTGCATAAACCTAATGTCAAGTTGAAGTGTACTGTTAGCTAGCTAATGTTAGCTGGTTGGCTCGCTAGCTAATGTTATGTGTATGCTCTCCACTTTCTGGAGGACAGAGTTTTGAAATCAGTGGAATTTGAGTATGATAGCTAAGGGGAACCATGCATGGCATCAGACAAGAGACGCGCTCAACCATGATGTGTATGGTTAAGATAGTCTAGCTAGCTACATTTTCAGATATTACACGTTTCTAATTTTGACAGAAAGTGGTTTCATTTCAAGTGTACTGTTAGCTAGCTAACATTAGCTGGCTGGGTCGCTAGTTAACGTTATGTGTATGATCTTATTCTTCGTATCTCAGAAATATTTGCTTGACTAGTTATAGCCATAGAACTGTGCAAGTATCCATTTCAATAGAATGTCACTGCAACTGTTGATAGATGTACTAGCTGGTAAATTCGCTCTGGCTATCTACTCTGATTTCAGACCACGGGTAAGATAGCCTAGTTAGCTACATTTTCAGATATTACGCATTTCTAATTTTGACAAAATATTTTCATTTCAAGTGAAAGTGTACTGTAAGCTAGCTAGCTAACTTTAGCTGGCTGGCTTGCTAACTAACATTACGTCATGCGTTGGGATTCATTGTTTACCTAGCTAGCTATTTAGCTATATTTCTTAACAAAATACTTGTTTTCGTGTGCCAGAGCTGAGAATAACTGATGAATTTTTGAATGCTCAGTAAACGTCGGCAAATTGTTGCCAACAGCACAGTTACAGTCACCAACGCTCTGGATGACATGAAAACAGCCTAACCAGCTCTGCTAGGGTAAGTAAAATGGTCAGAGTGAGGTGTTCTCTCATTATGTGTCTGGAAGTAGCTAACCAACGTTAGCTTGGGTGCTTGACTGTTGTTGTGAGGTCAGAGCTTTCGGATCAACCCTACTTATTGGCCAGAGCTTTCCGTATGCGCTCTGAGCGCAAAACACTCTGAATTTACAAACGGTCAATCTGACAGCACAGTTGCAGTCACCAACGCTCTGAATAACATAACAGCCTAACCGGCCTAACCTGCTAGGGTGAGTAATGTTCAGTGAGCTGTTCTCTCTCAAATGTCTGGAAGTAGCTGGCAAGTTAGTACAGAACGCTTGGATCAACCCTTAAAGAGATGGGTGGGGCTAAGGCTTAAGAGGGTGTGAACAATGCTGAATGGGTGTAGACAAAGCAAGGCTCTCCAATAGTATCAAAACATTGAAAGACGGTTTTCTCAAAAGTGAGTTTACAAGTTGATCAACTTTCAAAGCAGAATTACTTTCCCATTGTTTCCTCAAATGCAGTGTATGAAATGCCATTTTGTAGCTCTGTGTCTCTACTTTTATCCAATGTAAAAAACTGAAATTCTAATTTTGCTACATAAGACCGAATCCAGGTGGTGAGTCGCATGTGTCTGCCAGCTCAGGGACCAGCTACAATATTCAAAGCCCTGTGTAATGCTCAATGTAATTGCATTTCTGGACTGTTTGAAACTTCATGTATTTGAATTGTTTTAAATAAATGGTTAGAACATGTCTTTAATGTTTATTTGTTTTAGCTGTTAATGATAATTTCCTGAGTGTTAATACATTTGTGTTTACATCATTAAGCCTTTATGCATGTATTATGAATGACCAAAGGTGTCTGACTTTATATTAAGTACAGCGTCATAGGATAAAAGGCATTTATATATGTGTTATAAATAGTCAAAGGGGTCTGACTTTAAATTAAGTACAGCTTCATGAGGGTCTTTATGGATGTGTTATGAATGATCAAAGGTGTCTCACTTCAAACTAAGTATTACAGGACACTACATGAAGTGTCAGTAAATAGGTTATTAATGTTCTGCTGATTTATGAAGGTTCTCTCATGATCCACAGGCCACTGTAGGGTGTGAGAGGTATTTAAACCTGTTTGGGCTAGGGGGCAGTATTGAGAATTTTGGAAAACATATGTGCCCATTTTTAACTGCCTCCTACACCAACTCAGAAGCTAGAATATGCATATTATTGTTCAGGTTTGGGTAGAAAACAGCCTAAAGTTTCTAAAACTGTTTGAATGGTGTCTGTGAGTATAACAGAACTCCTATGGCAGGCAAAAACCTGACAAGGTTTCATGCAGGAAGTGGCCTGTCTGACAAGGAGTCGTGCGTCTTGCATCTGTTTATTGAAGAGTAAGGATCTTAGCTGTAACGTGACAATTCCCAGGGCTCCAATAGGCTCTCAGAACCCGGGAAAAACCTGAACGATGACGAGGCAGCCTCTGGCTGAAACAGATTATCGCCTTATCCAAGTGGCCGATCAGAGGACCATTGAATGAGGCGCGTGCACGATTCGCCCCCGTGGAGAAATTTCATTCGGCTGTTTAGCTTATTGCAGATTCCCGGTCGGAATATTATCGCTTTTCTACGAGATAAATGGCATAAAAATTGGTTTTAAACAGCGGTTGACATGCTTCGAAGTACGGTAATGGAATATTTAGACATTTTTTGTCACGCCATGCGCCAGGCGCACGACCGTTATTTACCATTCGTATAGTGTCTAGAACGCACGAACAAAACAGAGGATATTTGGATATAACGATGGATTATTTGGGACCAAACCTACATTTGTTATTGAAGTAGAAGTCCTGGGAGTGCATTCTGACGAAGAACAGGAAAGGTAAGAACATTTTTCTTATAGGAAATAGGATTTTGGTGAAGGCTAATCTTGCCGGGTGTCTAAATAGCTAGCCGTGATGGCTGGGCTATGTACTTAGAATATTGCAAAATGTGCTTCATCCGAAAAGCTATTTTAAAATCGGACATATCGAGTGCATAGAGGAGTAATGTATCTATAATTCTTAAAATAATTGTTATGCTTTTTGTGAATGTTTATCGTGAGTAATTTAGCAAACTGTTAGTAAATTCCCCGGAAGTTTGCGGGGGGGTATGCTTTTTCTGAACGTCACATGCTAATGTAAAAAGCTGTTTTTTGATATAAATATGAACTTGATTAAACAGACATGCATGTATTGTATAACATAATGTCCTAGGTGTGTCATCTGATGAAGATCATAAAAGGTTAGTGCTGCATTTAGCTGTGGTTTGGGTTTTTGTGACATTATATGCTAGCTTGAAAAATGGGTGTCTGATTATTTCTGGCTGGGCACTCTCCTGACATAATCTAATGTTTTGCTTTGGTTGTAAAGCCTTTTTGAAATCGGACAGTGTGGTTAGATTAAAGAAAGTCTTGTCTTTAAATAGCTGTAAAATACTCATATGTTTGAGAAATTGAAGTAATAGTATTTCAAACGATTCAAAAATCGCGCCACTGAATTCAGGTGGCTGTTACGTAGGTGGGACGAATTCGTCCCGCCTTGCCCATAGAGGTTAAATGGGTTGATGGACCTGAAAACCTTGCGTTTGTGGGTGTGTGTGTGTGTGTGTGTGTGTGTGTGTGTGTGTGTGTGTGTGTGTGTGTGTGTGTGTGTGTGTGTGTGTCAGAACCAAGATGATTTGGAGTAGTACAATCTGAGAATACCGCACCAGGTATTCCTCTTCTGTTCCCACACTGGAGACCAGGGCTTGAATACAACTTGTTTCAATGGTGCCAACATTTTGTGGCTGATCTTTCAGCTGGGGAGTGGGTGAATGCCTCAAAGACCTGACTGGGCCCAGCCCCGCGCAGTAAGGCTTGTTTTTGTCGTATGCGTGTTTGTGTACTGAGGAACATGTAACTTGGTTCCAGAAGAAAGACACTTTCAATTTCTTTATGTTGGGAGCTTTCATCAAGGTAAGTGTCTCTTGGGGTAACGTCGTCCCCAGGCTATTGCACACACAGCACACACAGCCTTGAATATCAATCATTCAAAGTTGGCCTTAGTGGGGGTGACCATAGCATTCTATAGGAGTGACCTTACTGAGTAAATTATTTGACATCTTTACTACTTAAAACAGTCAAAAACTCATAATTATGCCTAAATCCTGCCCATTTCCACAATTTATCTTCATAAAATTTTATTTTATACCTAACCCTAACTAATGAAGGTTAAGTTTTAGTGCATTGGTCCACCAGACCTTCCACGCATTTGGGCAGAAGTGTCTGGGAATGAGATTGGGTGTAATGTGACTAACATGGCATCACTTTAGAGTGTATGCCATCCTTCAGCACACCATGACACCCTTTATAAAGCACATGTTTATATCATATTCGACATAGTGGGTTATTTCTCATTTGACATTGGTGATTATATCACACAGTTATGCCACATTTATGAAACCTTTATAAAGCATGACAAATAGTTATAGATGCTTTGTAACATATTTATGTTGTCCTTATGAAGACATTATGAAGGCGTTATGAAGCCTATAAGCTGAACGTCATTTAAAGCTGGACCGCTGTACCTAATAGCAATAATAACCTTTAGACGTACAAGTTACCATACCCGGTCTCAGGGATAGACGTACAAGTTACCATACCCGGTCTCAGGGATAGACGTACAAGTTACCATACCCGGTCTCAGGGATAGACGTACAAGTTACCATACCTGGTCTCAGGGATAGACGTACAAGTTACCATACCCGGTCTCAGGGATAGACGTACAAGTTACCATACCCGGTCTCAGGGATAGACGTACAAGTTACCATACCCGGTCTCAGGGATAGACGTACAAGTTACCATACCCGGTCTCAGGGATTGACGTACAAGTTACCATACCTGGTCTCAGGGATAGACGTACAAGTTACCATACCCGGTCTCAGGGATAGACGTACAACTTACCATACCCGGTCTCAGGGATTGACGTACAAGTTACCATACCTGGTCTCAGGGATGGCTAACTCTGGAGATTCCTTCAGTCTCTATAGGATTAGGTGAATCAGCTTTAAAAAAAAAAAAAAAGTGCACCTTACTAGAATAATCCCAAAAATTTGATGAATTGGTGCCTGTAGGGCAGGGATGGGTAACTCCAGTCCTCGGGGGCCTGATTTGTGTCACACTTTTGCACCAGCCCCAGCTTACACACTTGACTTCAATAATCAACTAACATGATCTTCACTAGAATGCATTAGTTTAATCAGCTGTGTTTGCTAGGGATGGGGAAAAAGTGTGACACCACTCCGGCCCCCCAGGACTGGAGTTGCCCATATCTCCTCTAGGGCATTTCAGACAGCTGATTACAGACCTTTTTAATGTGTTTTCTATGACTGTGTTTTGTATCTCTGTTTTGCTTTTCATATTTTATTGATGTGTGTATTTTTGTAATGACAGCAAGGGTTCATCTGTAAAATACACCTTGGTCTCAGCATGACTACCTGTCAAACTAAAGGTTAAATCAAATAAAATCACATTCTTTCTATTGTCCAGCAATATTTCCTTAGAGCCTGCCCATCTCTCAGGTAAGCAGAGAATTGGCTAGGATGTTGCCTCTGCCGCCACAGAGTTTACAGGGGACAAAAATTCCCACAGAGCACATTTACTACATCACAGTGTGTTTGGCTCGTTGCACCATTATCTACAGTACACAGCATCCTGGGCCTTCAGGGGGGGTCATGACCTGCTTATTGGTTCATTAAGAGTTATACTTTCTCTGCTTTTAAACGATAAACATCCCAGCAATGCCCCCTTTGCACTTTTCACAGGGTGATGTAATAGGATAATTTAAATATGGGTTAGGGTTATTCATAGTGCTTTACTGTTGCTTGGAAGCATGCAACCCATAACCCAACACAGTCAGAAATAATATTGCCGCTGAGTGGAAGGGTACTCAACCCCGGCAACCTGTCCAATGAAATGCCGAAAAAAATCCTGAAGAGGCTGAACATTTTCATTTTATAAGTGCACTGTTATTTGGTGCTGTTTCTTTGAATGTGAGAAAATACATTTAGCTAGGTCATCTTTTTCCATGGATGCATATCATACCAGTTTAACTATGTGTTATTAGGACATAAAAATAAATAATAATTTGTTATCAACATTGTGTGATTCATCTTATTGAGCAGAGAGGAAATTAATTATGACAGATAACTTAACGAGTCCCACTTTAACGGTGGAGCGTTCTGCACTTCTAACCCCGTGTGTTTGAGCTGCAGACTTCTGGGTTGTACCATTAAATGAGTCTATTTCTTCTGCACCATTAGTCTGTGTGATTAACAGGAGCTGAGCTAGAGCGATGTTTGTGAGACAAGGGCGGATCCCGAAGTGGCCCAGGGCTGGGTCTTTTTACAAAAATGTCCAAATGGTTTGAGCTACAAACTATTAAAAGCTATAACGTTCACAAGCTACACAAGAGTCGTTAGAAGGTAAGGGGTTCTTCTACATAGAAGATCATAGGAATCCCAGGACATAGTGCCTATAATCAATCAATCAATCACATGTATTTATAAAGCCCTTTTTACATCAGCAGATGTCACAAAGTGCTAATACAGAAACCCAGCCTAAAAAAAACCCACAGAAATTACCTAGGTGGCAACGGTTCGGATGGACATTGTTGTAGGGCAGCCCTCGAAGTGACTCTTCTTATTGACTTTATTAGGAAATCAACATTCTCTGTTCTTGTATTTTTATTTATTAGGGATCCCGATCAGCTGCGGTCCAACACATTAAAGCACTTACATTACATATAAAATATAAGATAAAACAGTACATCATAATTTATAATGTTATTACACCACTACAAATCTACAATGCAAAATGTAAAATACTAAATGTACAGTACCAGTCAAAAGTTTGGACACACCTACTCATTCAAGGGTTTTTCTTTATTTTGACTATTTTCTACATTGTTGAATAATAGTGAAGACATCAAGACTATGAAATAATGCAATTGGAATCATGTAGTAACCAAAAAAATGTTAAACAAATCAAAATACATTTTATATGACATTCTTCAAAGTAGCCACCCTTTGCCTTGATGACAGCTTTGCACACTCTTGGCATTCTCTCAACCAGCTTCACTTGGAATGCTTTTCTAACAGTCTTGAAGGAGTTCCCACATATGCTGAGCATTTGTTGGCTGCTTTTCCTTCACTCCGCGGTCCATCTCATCCCAAACCATCTCAATTGGGTTGAAGTCGGGGGACTATGGAGGCCAGGTCATCTGATGCAGCACTCCATCACTCTCCTTCTTGGTCAAATAGCCCTTACATAGCCAGGAGGTGTGTTGGGTCATTGTTCTGTTGAAAAACAAATGATAGTCCCACTAAGCGCAAACCAGATGGGATGGTGTATCACTGCAGAATGCTGTGGTAGCCATGCTGGTTAAGTGCGTTATGAATTCTAAATAAATTGCTGACAGTGTCACCAGCAAAGCACCCCCACACCATCACACCTCCTCCCCCATGCTTCACGGTGGGAACCACACATGCAGAGATCATCCGTTCACCTACTCTCCGCCAGTCTAATGTTCATTGCTCGTGTTTCTTGGCCCAACCAAGTCTCTTCTTATTGGTGTCCTTTAGTAGTGGTTTCTTTGCAGCAATTCAACCGTGAAGGCCTGATTCACACAGTCTCCTCTGAACAGTTGATTGTTGAGATGTGTCTGTTACTTAATCTCTGTGAAACATTTATTTGGGCTGCAATTTCTGAGGCTAACTCTAATAAACGTATCCTCTGCAGCAGAGGTAACTCTGGGTCTTCCTTTCCTGTGGTGGTCCTCATGAGAGCAAGTTTCATCATAGCTCTTGCTGTTTTTTCCAACTCCACTTGAAGAAACTTTCAAAGGTCTTGAACATTTTCGTATTGACTGACCTTCATGTCTTAAACTAATGATGGACTGTCTTTTCTCTTTGCTTATTTGAGCTGTTCTTGCCATAATATGGACTTGGTATTTGGACCACTGGTGGCAAGTCTTGCAGGGTATGCATGGGTGTCGGTACATTCAGCCTGTCAATACTTCTTACAAAAATAAGTAATGATGACTTCAATCTCTCTTCCACTTTGAGCCATGAGAGATTAACATGCATATCATTAATGTTAGCTCTCCGTGTACTTTTAAAGGCCAGCCGTGCTGCCCTGTTCTGAGCCAACAGCAATTTTACTAAGTCCCTCTTTGTGGCACCTGACCAAACTACTGAACAGTAGTCTAGGTGTGGCAAAACTAGGGCCTGTAGGACATGCCTTGTTGATCAAAAAGAAGGCAAAACAGCCCTTTATTATGGACAGATGTCTCACCATCTTAGCTACTGTTGTATCAATATGTTTTGACCATGACAGTTTACAATGCAGGGTTACTCCAAGCAGTTTAGCCTGTTGGGGCTAGGGGGCAGTATTTGCACGGCCGGATATAAAACGTACCCGATTTAAACTGGTTACTACTCTTGCCCAGAAACGAAAATATGCATATAATTAGTAGATTTCGATATAAAACACTCTAAAGTTTCTAAAACTGTTTGAATGGTGTCTGTGAGTATAACAGAACTCATATGGCAGGCCAAAACCTGAGAAGATTCCATACAGGAAGTGTCTGTCTGACAATTTATTCTCCTTCTGCGATATCTCTATCGAAAATACAGCATCTCTGCTGTAACGTGACATTTTCTAAGGCTTCCATTGTCTCTCAGAAGGCGCCAGAAAGTGGAATGACGTCTCTCCAGTCTCTGGGCGAAAAACAGCAGGAGATTTTGTGAGTGCTCAGGCTGAGAACAGTGACACTGGAGATGCGCGTTCATGTGAATTCTCCATGTTTTTCTTTCTGTCTTTGAATGAATACAACGTTGCCCGGTTGGAATATTATCGCTATTTTACGAGAAAAATCGCATAAAAATTGATTTTAAACAGCGTTTGACATGCTTCGAAGTACGGTAATGGAATATTTTGAATTTCTTTGTCACGAAATGCGCTCGCGCATCACCTTTCGGATACTGACCTGAACGCACGAACAAAACGGAGGTATTTGGATATAACTATGGATTATTTCGAACCAAAACAACATTTGTTGTTGAAGTAGAAGTCCTGGGAGTGCATTCTGACGAAGAACAGCAAAGGTAACCCAATTTTTCTTATAGTAAATCTGAGTTTGGTGAGGGCCAAACTTGGTGGGTGTCAAATTAGCTAGCCGTGACGTCCGGGCTATCTACTCAGAATATTGCAAAATGTGCTTTCGCCGAAAAGCTATTTTAAAATCTGACACCGCGATTGCATAAAGGAGTTCTGTATCTATAATTATTAAAGTAATTGTTATGTATTTTGTGAACGTTAATCGTGAGTAATTAAGTAAATTCACCGGAGGTTTGCGGTGGGTATGCTAGTTCTGAACATCACATGCTAATGTAAAAAGCTGGTTTTTGATATATGAACTTGATTGAAGCAAACATGCATGTATTGTATAACATAATGTCCTAGGAGTGTCATCTGATGAAGATCATCAAAGGTTAGTGCTGCATTTAGCTGTGGTTTTGGTTTTTGTGACATATATGCTTGCTTTGAAAATGACTGTGTGATTATTTTTGGCAGGGTACTCTCCTAACATGATCTAATGTTTTGCTTTCGCTGTAAAGCCTTTTTGAAATTGGACAGTGTGGTTAGGTTAACGAGAGTCTTGTCTTTAAAATGGTGTACAATAGTCATATGTTTGAGAAATTGAAGTTATAGCATTTATGAGGTATTTGTATTTCGTGCCACGCGATTCCACTGGCTGTTGACTAGGGTGGGACGCACCTCAACTTGCTCAATTCCCACATTATTCATTACAAGATGTAGTTGAGTTTTAGGGTTCAGTGAATAATTGGTCCCAAATAGAATGCTTTTAGTTTTTTAAATATTTAGAACTAACTTAATCCTTGCCACCCATTCTGAAACTAACTGCAGCTCTTTGTTAAGTGTTGCAGTCATTTCAGTTGCTGTAGTAGCTGACGTGTATAAATCAAATTTTATTGGTCACATACACGGGTTTATCAGATGTTATTGCGGGTGTAGCGAAATGCTTGTATAGTGTTGCGTCATCGCATACATAGGCTCAATGGTGTTACTCAAAGCCAGTGGCATGTCGTTAGTAAAGAAAAAGTAAGGGGCCTTAACAGATACCCTGGGGAATTCCTGATTCTACCTGGATTATGTTGGAGAAGCTTCCATTAAAAAACACCCCCTGCGTTCTGTTAGACAAGTAACTTTTTATCTACGATATAGCAGGGGGTGTAAAGCCATAACACATACGTTTTTCCATCAGCAGACTATGATCGATAATGTCAAAAGCTGCACTGAAGTCTAACAAAACAGCCCCCATAATCATCCATTTCTCTCAGCCAATCATCAGTCATTTGTGTAAGTGCTGTGCTTGTTCAATGTTATTCCCTATAAGCATGCTGAAAGTCTGTTGTTCATTTGTTTACTGTAAAATAGCATTGTATCTGGTCAAACACCATTTTTTCCAGAAGTTTACTAAGGATTGGTAACAGGCTGATTGGTTGGCTATTTGAGCCAGTAAAGGGGGCTTTACTGTTCTTGGGTAGAAGAATTACTTTTGCTACCCTCCAGGCCTGAGGGCACACACTTTCTGGTAGGCTTAAATTTAAGATATTGCAAATAGGAGTGGAAATATCGTCCGCTATTATCCTCAGTCATTTTATCTCCAGATTGTCAGACCCCGATGGCTTGTCATTGTTTATAGACAACAATACTTTTTTCACCTCTTCCACACTCATTTTATGAAAATTGAAAAGTGCAATGCTGGTCTTTCATAATTTGGTCAGATATACTTGGATATGTAGTGTCAACGATTGTTGCTGGCATGTCATCACTAAGTTTGCTTATCTTGCCAGTGAAAAAGCCATTAAAGTAGTTGGCAATATCAGTGTGTTTTGTAATGAATGAGCCATCTGATTCAATGGTCTTGCCAACCCCAATTGCCTCACCTCTGAGAAGCAGAGGTTACATCCTGTAGGCCCGATGTCTGATTGGATGTTAACTTTACAGTAATACTATTGGTCAACAACTCAGATTTTGAGGTCAACCACTCAGATTTTGAATCCAAACAACTCAGATGCTTATAAAACTGAGTGTGGTGTCAGGAAAATAACCTCACACTCAACGTCAACAAAACAAAGGAGATGATCGTGGACTTCAGGAAACAGCAGAGGGAGCACCCCCCTATCCACATCAATGGGACAGTAGTGGAGAAGGTGGAAAGTTTTAAGTTCCTCGGCGTACACATAACGGACAAACTGAAATGGTCCAACCACACAGACAGCGTGGTGAAGAAGGCGCAGCAGCGCCTCTTCAACCTCAGGAGGCTGAAGAAATTTGGCTTGTCAGCAAAAACACTCACAGACTTTTACAGATGCACAATCGAGAGCATCCTGTCGGGCTGTATCACCGCCTGGTACGGCAACTGCTCCGCCCATAACCGTAAGGCTCTCCAGAGGGTAGTGAGGTCTGCACAATGCATCACCGGTGGCAAACTACCTGCCCTCCAGGACACCTACACCACTCGATGTCACAGGAAGGCCAAAAAGATAATCAAGGACAACAACCACCCGAGCTACTGCCTGTTCACCCTGCTATCATCCAGAATGCGAGGTCAGTACAGGTGCATCAAAGCAGGGACCGAGAGACTGAAAAACAGCTTCTATCTCAAGGCCATCAGACTGTTAAACAGCCATCACTAACATTGAGTGGCTGCTGCCAACATACTGACTCAACTACAGCCACTTTATTAATGGAAAAATGTATGTAATAAATGTATCACTAGCCACTTTAAACAATGCCACTTCATATAATGTTTACATATCCTACATTACTCATCTCATATGTATATACTGTATTCTACACCATCTACTGCATCTTGCCATCTTGATGTAATGAATCACTAGCCACTTTAAACAATGGCACTTTTATATGTTTACATACCCTACATTACTCATCTCATATGTATATACTGTACTCTATACCATCGACTGCATCTTGCCTATGCCGTTCTATACCATCACTCATTCATATATTTTTTATGTACATATTCTTATTCATTCCTTTACACTTGTGTGTATAAGGTAATTGTTGTGAAATTGTTAGGTTAGATTACTCATTGGATATTACTGCATTGTCGGAACTAGAAGCACAAGCATTTCGCTACACTCGCATTAACATCTGCTAACCATGTGTATGTGACAAATCAAATTAGATTTGATTTGATTTAAATACATTGTTCTTTCTATTATTTTCCTGACTTGCTGTGATGAGATACCTACACTCTTTCTCTCTCTCTCCCATTAGCTATGGGCCATGGCACAAACCATGGTTTCTTTGTCTCTCTCTTTCTCTCTCTGAACATGCTTAGAATAATGCCTTGTAATGCTTTGCAATTGAACCTTTATGCCTTGTATGTGAACCCATTCATTTACTAAGTAATTAAATAATACACTTGTATTCAGAATTC
The DNA here is from genome assembly GCF_965601325.2 of Salmo salar. NCBI lineage: Eukaryota > Metazoa > Chordata > Actinopteri > Salmoniformes > Salmonidae > Salmo > Salmo salar. Next base: position 26,792,978 of record NC_138318.1, on the reverse strand, counting down.
CATTCTCAGACGTTAATTGATTGCCTATTACTGTAACTGAACTATAGTATAGTGTTCTTGCATATTGCTAAATAATCTTTATGGAGTCAGATAAACATTTTAATTAATAGGCTAATTGCTTAGTCGTTATTAGGAGTTGCTTGTGAGGTATTTATAATATCATATTTACCGTATATACATGTCAAATATATTACTAAATGGTGGCCTCTAGCGATATATCCTTAGGAACTTGTGGATTATATTAATAATTACAGTACAGTGAATGGCAACTGGATAATATGAAGTATTATTGATTACTGTGAAGGTCCGGCTCGGGTGAGTTTATGTAGAGGATTGTCCTATCCTTCAGTGTTGCAACTGTGGGTCCTCAGGAAGTTTTGATGATTTATTCCATGACATTTCCTGACATATAACGAACATGGAGCCTAAGCAATGGATAAGGTGCAAGCTACAGATATTTTTTAGTTATGGTAATCATCTGGTATTTGATTCGACTATTGATGAAATTCTTCATTACTGGCAATATATTGGCATGTATATGAAAACATGTATGAAGATGTGAATTATAGAGCTTGTTGTGTTTTTGAATTGCGACACAGCAAACTAGACATGAACATGCTTGATATCACTGTGAAGTCCCACAGGACATCAGAGCACAAAATAGAGCAGTTGCAATCAGAATTTAAAGCATGCAAAAAATAGCATGATGTGGCTAGGTCATTTCTACATGAGATTTCTTAGAACAAAAATAACATGATGTGGCTAGGTTGTTTCTACATGAGATTTGTTCGAACAAAAATAGGCTCCAAAGTGATTTGTCTGACTCGGATACAGATAGCGGGATGGACGCACAGTCAGTCCAATTTATGGGTGTGGTGTGCACGTCCAAACTGCTCTCTATTGTGCGAGCGGGCCAAACTACTGAAATAATAGCTCCCATTGCAGCTATTGGGACAGGTATGGAGGCTAATCCCAAACAGCCCACAAAGCTTTGTTGTGATTTCTGTAAAAGGGAAGGGCATATGGTCAGGCACTGTTGGAACCGAGGCAGAGGAAATCCTCCTGCACATTTTAGGCAGCCTGCCGGCCCACAGAGTAGAACCAACTATTCAGTTAGGTTTTGCAACTCTTGTCACAGAAGCAGTCATATGATGCAGAGATGTTGGGATTTAACGAGGGGCAGACAGTCTCGATTCTACATGCAGCATAGGGTCGATTTTGAGCTTTCTCCTAAAACTTAGGATGTTGATTATAGGACAATGATGTTTTAATAAATTCTTCCTTTGCAACTCAAAAATTTCTATATCCATTTGTGATGGCTATATAGGTTACTTTTGTGAATGTGCTTTCTTTGATGTATACAGAGTGCTAGACAAAATGTAAATGCTCCTATTAAGTCACAAATAATAGCTTGTTTTACAATGCGTACTGCATATGGCTAAGTCCAGCTGAATGTATAGATGTGTGTGTGCTATGAAACGTAATTGCCTTGTTTCATAACAAAATGGCCTTAGATCTTTCACCATTGGTATGCTAATGTTGGGTGCTGTAAACTGAGATGCTAATACATGTCATTTTCGATATTGCTTGTGAAACCACTGAACCTACGTTGTAATTCTCACACATTGGCTAGACTTCAAACTTGCTAGATTCACATTTTCAGTTGCTTGAACGTTGTTTCGATTTACTTATATAATTGTTCTGGATTATTTCAAAATTATGTTTCTTTGTTTATTTTCTCATATTCAAAGATCATCTATTTTCTCTCAAAGGGAGAAGAGTTTGACATGTTTCATTTCAATTATACTGTTTTTATGATGCAGTGATCTTTGATCATCTTTTATATCCTTCTGACTGATTTTATAAAAAAACACATCTGAAGATGCTATTGACTAATCCAATCAGATAAACAGACAATTTTATGTTAATTGGAATGTGTATTCATCTGTGATGTACCTTCAGTTACAGTATGTGTTTGCTCTCATAAAGAAGAATTGAACATTCCTTTTAAGCTTGCTTGCAGGAAATTTGAATGTCTAAAGAAGACAATGCTAGCTGCCAAAAAGACACCATCCTGAAATGATGATGATAGGACCATGAACTGCTGGTCTGAAGATTGTTTACAGTGACTACAGTGCTGCCCCTCTGGTTTTGAACACTTCTGTCTGATGCAGAATCAGATGTCATCAAGGGAGGATTATGTAGGACAGCCCTCGAAGTGACTCTTCTTATCAACTGTTTGCAAGAATTTCCTCAGTATTGTATAAGGAATTCAACATTCTCTGTGTTGGTCTTGCCAACCCCCATTGTCTCACCTCTGAAACGAAGAGGTTACATCCTGTAGACCTGATGTCTGATTGAAGGTTAACTTTACAGTAATACTATTGGTCAAAAATTCTGATTTTGAATCCAAACAACTCAGATGCTTATAAAAGAGTCCTAGATTCATTGTTCTTTCAATTCTATCCCGGACTTGCTGTGATGAGATACCTACAGTCTTTCTCTCTCTTTCTCTCTCCCATTAGCTATGGGCCATGGCACAAACCATGGTTTCTTTGTCTCTCTCTTTCTCTCTCTGATCATGCTCAGAATAATGCCTTGTAATGCTTTGCAACTTAAGCTTTATGCCTTGTATGTGAATCCATTAATTTTAGAAAGTAATTCAATAATACACTTGTAACTGGAATTCCCTTCTCAGACATTTGATTGCCTACTACTATAACCCAACTATAGTATAGTGTTCTTGCATATTGCTAAATCATCTTTATGGAGTCAGATAAACATTTTATTGGCTAATTGTTTAGTCTTATTACAAGTCACATGTGAGGTACTTATACTATCATATATACTGTATATAGATAGACATGGAAAATATTGTACTGTATTACATTGTCATTTATCGGCGTAGGAACAAACCCCCACCTCACAAAACTTAGCAGCTTTCAAGCTCATTTCCTGCAAATCTACACATTTTGACATGTCTTAAGTATATTCATGTGATATCTGAGTGACTCAAACAATAAAACAAAATCTACAAAAAACTGTACCTAAAAAACGTTAGCTGACATGGGCTAGTTGATCAACTGTCAGAAAAATAACTCTCTAAAGTCTGCAGTGACTGACATAACAAGAGGAAAACTGCTGATGCATTACCACATTTTGAAATTGCAGTTTGTGCATTCTACTATTACAACTTTCAACAGTAAGTTGAAAGCCCGACTGAGTTCCTTATATAATTTTTGTATTTTATTTTTGTATTGACTCCGTTCTGGGTCCGGATGAGGACAGCTTCCGCCTGCTGAGGATGGCTTGGGTAGAGGATCTGAGCAGAATGGTATACAAGTAAACAGCTGATTTAGCAGCTCATTTCAGCCTTTCTGTAGTCTAATACATCTCTCTTAGGAGCCGCCAAAACACTAGAGGTGGCCCTGATAAGACTTTACTGGCTTTATATTCAGCAGAAACACTATTCCCAATTTAATTGAATTATGATGCAAGTTATACACAACACAGAGGCATGGGGAAACACAGGAGAAATACTAGAGGAAAAGATGAGACGGAGGGATCTGGCAAGACTTTTAACAACAACAGAGGTGGTCCAATGAACACACATGCACACGCACACACACATACACACACTTCATGAAACATTTAGCAACTTCACAAAATGCCCTGCTGCTCATGTAGACAGGTATAAAAGGACAGAAAACAGGTATACAAGGAAGGAATTTCGGTAGATGATCACATTATCGTTACGTTTTTTCATCACTCCTTACTCTTTCATCCCTCTTTCCTTAACTGTACTCTGAGGTTGTAGCTTAGTTATTCATCCTCCACTTCTGAAGCACAAGTTCTGCTTCAGACAGGTATCTATAGATACCACTGAACAAAAATACAAACGCAACTTGCAACAATTTCAGTTTGTATAAGGAAATCAGTCAATTGAAATAAATTCCATAGGCCTTAATCTATGGAATGTTGTCCCACTTCTCTTCAATGGCTAAGTGAAGTTGCTGGATATTGGCGGAACTGGAATACGCTGTCGTACACATCGACCCAGAGCATCTCAAACATGGTCAACGGGTGGGTGACATGTCTGGAAGAACTGGGACCTTTTCAGCTTCCAGAAATTGTGTACAGATCCTTGTGACATGGGGCCGTACATTATCATGCTGAAACATGAAGTGATGGCGGTGGATGAATGGCATGACAATGGGCCTCAAGATCTCTGTGCATTCAAATTGCCATTGATAAAAAACAATTGTGTTCATCGTCCATAGCTTATGCCTGCTAATACCATAACCCCACCGCCACCATGGGGCACTCTGTTCACAACGGTAACATCAGCAAACCACTTGCCCAAATGACTGCCATCTGCTCGGTACAGTTGAAACCGGGAATTATCTGTGAATAGCACACTTCTCCAGCGTGCCAGTGGCCATCGAAGGTGAGTGAGCATTTGCCCACTGAAGTTAGTTATGATGCCAACCTGCAGTCAGGTCATGACCCTGGTGAGGATGACGAGCATGCAGATGAGCTTCCCTGAGACGGTTTCTGACAGTTTGTGCAGAAATTCTTCGGTAGCATTTAGGGTGATAAGGCTTCTGCAGAAGTAAGGGCATACATTCTTCATGGAGCATAGCAGTGGTGTTGTAAAAAATCGTCCCGAAATCGTCCCACCTACTCAACAGCCAGTGGAATCCCATGGCGCGATATTGAAATACCTTAGAAATGCTATTACTTCAATTTCTCAATTTGACTATTTTACACCAATTTAAAGACAAGACTCTCGTTAATCTAACCACACTGTCTGATTTCAAAAAGGCTTTACAACGAAAGCAAAACATTAGATTATGTCAGCAGAGTACCCAGCCAGAAATAATCAGACACCCATTTTTCAAGCTAGCATATAACGTCACATAAACCCAAACCACAGCTAAATGCAGCACTAACCTTTGATGATCTTCATCAGATGACACTCCTAGGACATTATGTTATACAATACATGCATGTTTTGTTCAATCAAGTTTTTATTTATATAAAAAACCTGCTTTTTACATTAGCATGTGACGTTCAGACTCTAGCATACCCACCGCAAACTTCCGGTGAATTTACTAAATTACTCACGATAAACATTCACAAAAAACATAACAATTATTTAAAGAATTATAGATACAGAACTCCTTTATGCAATCGCTATGTCCGATTTTAAAATAGCTTTTCGGCAAAAGCACATTTTGCAATATTCTGAGTAGATAGCTCGCCATCACGGGCTAGCTATTTTGACACCCACCAAGTTTGGCACTCACCAAACTCAAATTTACTATAAGAAAAATTGGATTACCTTTGCTGTTCTTCGTCAGAATGCACTCCCAGGACTTCTACTTCAATAACAAATGTTGGTTTGGTTCAAAATAATCCATAGTTATGTTCAAATATCCTCTGTTTTGTTCGTGCGTTCAAGACACTATCCGAAGGGTAACGAAGGGTGACGCGCCCGGCGCGTGACAACAAATTTCTAAATATTCCATTAAGGTACTTCGAAGCATGTCAACCGCTGTTTAAAATCAATTTTTATGCGATTTTTCTCGTAAAAAAGCGATAATATTCCAACCGGGAAACCCTGTTTTCGTTCAAAGACTCAAAATCTAAAATGGACTCTTCACGTGCACGCGCGCCCCCGTCTCATTGTTCTCAGATCGACCACTTACCAAATGCGCTACTGTTTTTCAGCCATGGGCTGCAAAGTCATCATTCAACGTTCTGGCGCCCTCTGAGAGCCTATGGGAGCTGTAGGAAGTGTCACGTTACAGCAGAGATCCTCAGTTTTCAATAAAGAGAGTGTAGAAGGCCAAGAAATGGTCAGAGAGGGCACTTCCTGTACAGAATCTTCTCAGGTTTTTGCCTGCCATATGAGTTCTGTTATACTCACAGGCACCATTCAAACAGTTTTAGAAACTTTAGGGTGTTTTCTATCGAAATCTACTAATTATATGCATATTATAGTTTCTGGGCAGTAGTAATAACCAGATTAAATCGGGTACGTTTTTTATCCGGCCGTGCAAATACTGCCCCCTACCCTAGAGAGGTTAAATTAGGTAAGAAATTAGACAATATATAACAGAATAATACACTGAGTGTACAAAACCTTATGAACACTGCTGGGCTTTTCACGTTCAACAGTTTCATGTGTGAATTAAGAATGGTCCACCACCCAAAGGACATCCAGTGCACTTGAAACAACAGTGAGAAGCACTGGAGTCAACATGGGCCAGCATCACTGTGGAGCGCTTTCGACACCTTGTAGAGTCCATGCCCCGATGAATTGAGGCTGTTCTGAGGGCAAAACGTGGTGGGGAGTGTTTGTACATTCAGTGTATTCCTCTTGGGAGACACTTTTATACAAAGGACATGTAAGTAAGCGTTTCACAATTAAAGGCGCTGCATGGGCAATCTGCAGCATTTAGCGTGATACAGCCTCTGCAGAAGTCAGGGCATTCATACAGCTTGCTCTTCATGGAGCAGCGCAGAGCTGTTGTGAAGGAAGCTGTCAAGGAAGGGAGTTTATGTTTGTAGTGGACCTCCCACCTCCACCTACCATCAACCAATTACGTCAATGCGGAGCTATACGGAGCCCTTCGGATGCTCCGCAATTGTATCACACCATCCATACGGCGCCTCCGACCACATTTTCGAAATTAAGCATAAATTGGCTTTTAGTCAACACCTGTTGTTTACAAAGCTTGTGACAAATAAGATTTGATTTGATTTGACATTTAGGGGGTATCCGATGATTCATAAGGCCAAATTGTGAGCAGAAGCTTTGTTAAATTAGGTAAGAATTTAGACAATATATAACACAATAATATACACTGATGGTACAAAACATTATGAACACTGCTCGGTGACTTACAGTCCAGTCAGTGTATCTATTTTCAGTGCCCTTATAGTCCATGCTATTTGGAATCCTTGGGATGTCCCTAACCCATTGAAGATGAAATGTAAAATGGTTAAGGTAAGGGTTAAGGTTATGTAAGGTTTATGATTAAGGTTAGGGTTGGGTAAGGGTAGGGGTTAAGGTTAGGTTTAGTGTTTACGGTAGGAACACCCCAATGATCCCGGATAGCACTATCCATGCTCTTACCAACTGAGCCATTACCAATATGATTGTACAGACTGTATCTGGAACTAGTGTAAGACTGTAAACACATGGACAGTGTCCTTGACCCAGGTAAATTGGGCTTCAACAAGGCTGATCGTTAGTGAACGATGGTGAACGATCTCTATCAATAAAATAAAAATCAGCATGTCAGCATACAGTAGCTAGGAATCTACACATTGCCCAAGGTATGGCGTATTGCTGTTCTGACCATGAGAAAAGGACACAGTATCATAACCAAACATTCTGTCCTCCACTCAGGTCCTAAACAACTAAATTAATCAAATAATCTCAAGGACCCTGTACATGTCCTCTGAAGCAGTCTCCCCAAATGTGGAGACAAGCTTTGACACTGAAAAGGGCATGTCTGACACTGTCTGGCTAATTGGGAACATTGCTTCTTCTTTCTTCTTCTTAATACTCAGTAGGAGTGCTATAAACAGTATGAGAGAATTTACATCCCTAATGGGACCCGATATCCTATATAGTGCACTACTTTTCACCATAGTCCTATGCACTTTGGTCAAAAATAGTGCACTTAGTAGGAAACAGGGTGCGATTTTGGACGCAAACAGAAGACTACACTGACGTGTGCAAATTAACTCGGAGAGCATGGAGAGGCCCATCTGGGTTAGACACAATCGTGAACATCCTAGCTGGATAAAGTGTCGATCGGATTACTGTTATCAAGAGACACTTAGACAGGATCTTCCCTGGACTGGCTACAGTAGCTAAGGCGGCAGGCAGTGGTTAGAGCGTTGGACTAGTAACCGAAAGTTTGCATGATCGAATCCCCGACCCGACAAGGTAAAAACCTGTTGTTCTGCCCCTGAACATGGCAGTTAACCCACTGTTCCTAGGCTGTCATTGAAAATAAGAATTTGTTCTTAAAACCTGTTGGGGATAGGGGGCAGTATTTGCACGGCCGGATAAAAAACGTACCCGATTTAATCTGGTTACTACTCCCGCCCAGTAACGAGAATATGCATATAATTAGTAGATTTGGATAGAAAACACTCTAAAGTTTCTAAAACTGTTTGAATGGTGTCTGTGAGTATAACAGAACGCATATGGCAGTCAAAACCCTGAGACAAATCCTAACAGGAAATGGAAATCTGATGTGTGGAATCACTTCAAACCTTTGCCATTGAAACACACAGGGACTTATTAATCATTTAGCACTTCCTAAGGCTTCCACTAGATGTCAACAGTCTTTACAAAGTGGTTTGAGTCTTCTATGGTAGAAACTGACCCAAAGAGAGGCTTGGGAAGTTGGTCACAGGGGGAAGGCCATTACTACTATGACGCGGGCGCCCATGGGAACCCTTTTGTTCCGAAACGTTTAGTAAGACAATGCAATCGTCCGCCTTGAATATTATTGAAGCTCTGGTTGAAAAAGGCCCTAAAGATTTATGTTATACAACATTTGACATGTTTGAATGAACGTAAATATATATTTTTTGCACATTTGTGACGACAAGTCCCGCGCGCTGCAGTACATTATGAGTAGCCTTCGGAACACGCTAACAAGAAGGAACTATTGGGACATAAATTATTAACTTTTTCGAACAAAACTACATTTGTTGTGGACCTGGGATCCCTGGAAGTGCCTTCTGATGTAGATAATCAAAGGTAAGGGAATATTTTCAATAGTATATTTGATTTTAGATGGTTCCAAGATGGCGCTAACATGTATCGCCTAGCTTATTTTTCTGAGCATACCACGTTGTTTATTGCAAAGTGTGATTTCCCAGTAAAGTTATTTTTAAATCTGGCAATGCGGTTGCATTTATGAGATGTTAATCTATAATTCTTTGAATGACAATATTACATTTTAACAATGTTTTCGAATAGTAATTTTGTAAATTGTAGCGCTGATCCACCAGCATTTGAGGGAAAATATTTTCTGAACATCACGCGCCGATGTAAAATGCTGTTTTTATATATAAATATGAACTTTATCGAACAGAAAATGCATGTATTGTGTAACATGATGTCCTAGGAGTGTCATCTGATGAAGATTGTCAAAGGTTAGTGCTGCATTTAGCTGTGTTTTGGGTATTTGTGATGCTTGCTTGTTGCTTTGAAAATGGCAGTGTGATTTTTTTTGGCACGGTACTCTCCTAACATAATCTAATGTTTTGCTTTTGCTGTAAAGCCTTTTTGAAATCGGACAACGTGGTTCGATTCAGGAGAGGTGTATCTATAAAATGGTGTAAAATAGTCATATGTTTGAGAAATGTAAGTTATAGCTGTTGACTAGGGTGGGACGTTGACTAGGGTGGGACGTTCCCAGACAGGTTAACTGACTTGCCTTCTTAAATAAAGGTAAAAAAAATTATTGGTTGTCACAATGTATTGTCATGAAAACAATCTCACAACCTATCTGCAACGCTGTGACAATGTCATATCATAATGTTATCATAGGTCACTCAGATACAATCTTCTCTGGAGAAGGTGACAGTACTGTAGGTGGATGAAGGTAAAAAAAATGGCTTGTAATACAGTGTCCCTATTCGGACAGCTTCAGTCTCTACAACTTCTGCTGTCTTAGCAGAGGCTGTCCTAATATAGACATTGTCGTAACAATGCTGTCACAAGGTAATATCATGGCAACTTTCCTCACAACTTGCCAAAAACCTTTGTGATAATGTTGTCAGAGGTAATGTCCTGACTAACTTTCTGCAACATTGTGAAAATAGCATATATTTTTCGGGATGTAGTCACACTGGTAGAAATATATTATTTACAGTTTTAGTATTAATGTAAATGCTTTGGAGGATAACCTGGGGAAATGGCCGTATTTACAGTTTTAGTACTACTGTAAATGCTTTGGAGGATAACCTGGGGAAATGGCCTTATTTACAGTTTTAGTACTACTGTAAATGCTTTGGAGGATAACCTGGAGAAATGGCCTTATTTACAGTATTAGTACTACTGTAAATGCTTTGGAGGATAACCTGGGGAAATGGCCTTATTTACAGTTTTAGTATTAATGTAAATGCTTTGGAGGATAACCTGGGGAAATGGCCTTATGTACAGTATTAGTACTACTGTAAATGCTTTGGAGGATAACCTGGGGAAATGGCCTTATTTACAGTTTTACTATTAATGTAAATGCATTGGAGGATAACCTGGGGAAATGGCCTTATTTACAGTTTTAGTACTACTGTAAATGCTTTGGAGGACAACATTGGGAAATGGCTTATCCAGTCTCAAATCTCTGGAAGACTGAAACAGGTTTACCTCAAGATTTTCCCTGTATTTAGCGCCATCCATCATTCCTTCAGTTCTGACCAATTTCCCAGTCCCTGCAGATGGAAAAACATCCCCACAGCAGCCACCACCATGCTTCACCGTGGGGATGTTGTTCTCAGGATGATGAAAGGTGTTGGGTTTACGCCAGACATAGCGTTTTCCTTGATAGCCAAAAAGTTAAACTTTTGTCTCATCTGACCAGAGTACCTTCTTCCATATGTTTGGTGAGTCTCCCACATGCCTTTTGGTGAACACCAAACATGTTAGCTTATTTTTTTCTTTAAGCATTGGCTTTTTTCAGGCCACTCTTCCGTAAAGCCCAGCTCTGTGGAGTGTATGGCTTAAAGTGGTCCTATGGACAGATACTCCAATCTCCGCTGTGGAGCTTTGCAGCTCCTTCAGGGTTATCTTTGGTCTCTTTGTTGCCTCTCTGATTAATGCCCTCCTTGCCTGGTCCCTGAGTTTTGGTGGGCAGCCCTCTCTTGGTAGGTTTGTCGTGGTGCCATATTCTTTTCATTTTTAATAATGGATTTAATGGTGCTCCATGGGATGTTCAAAGTTTCAGATATTTGTTTATAACCCAACCCTGATCTGTACTTCTCCACAACTTTGTCCCTGACCTGTTTGGAGAGCTCCTTGGTCTTCATGGTGTCGCTTGCTTGGTGGTGCCCCTTGCTTAGTGGTGTTGCAGACTCTGGGGTCTTTCAGAACAGGTGTATATATACTGAGATCATGTGACAGATCATGTGACACTTAGATTGCTCACAGGTGGACTTTATTTAACTAATTATGTGACTTCTGAAGGTAATTGGTTGCACCAGATCTTATTTAGGGGCTTCATAGCAAAGGGGGTGAATACATATGCACGCACCACTTTACGTTTTTAATTTCTTTATAGTTTTTTGAAACAAGTGATTTTTTTCATTTCACTTCACCAATTTGGACTATTTTGCATATGTTCATTACACGAAATCCAAATAAAAATCAATTTAAATTACAGGTTGTAATGCAACAAAATAGGAAAAACACCAATGGGGATGAATACTTTTGCAAGGCACTGTATTTTAAAAATGCACAAATCATTTCGGGGGGGTTGTCCCTTTTTCATTTTTCTCTCTCTCTTCTCCTCCCTCTATCCTTCTCTCTCGCTCTCTCCCTCAGAGGGTTCTGCTGGTGTCGTCCCAGAAGCCTAAGCGTCACGCTCTAGTGGTCCATGTGAGTGACGGCTGTGATCGTGCTGGTGTCAGCTCTTCCTTTATCCCCCACCCCTCCAACCCTCTAACCGTCTACCCCCTGACAGGGAACCCAGCTTAAGGGGAATGCGAGGGACTCCCACCCCCAGATGGATAAAACGCATCCCTCAAATCTCTCCGTCTCTTTCAGAGAAAGAATTCATGGAATCCGACGATCCTGACCAGAATGACAAAACAGACTACCACTAAACATGATGCAACCAAATGCCATCCATTGTCTAGAAATGTCCTTATCATCTTCAATAGCTTTACAGTAAAACAAAGCCAACATGAAGGGAACACGAAACATTCCTAGAACTGCAGAGTGCTCTTTGCATTCTCTGCACGTACTCATATGGACCTGACTCTTAACATTTACAGTGGGGTCCGGAATTATTGGATCTCTTGATAAAAGTGAGCAAAAAAGACTGTATTTTTTATTTTTTTTACAAAATCTCAGCTATATTGTATGCTTCAAGAAATTGAAAAAATTATATTATTTCATACCAGAGCAGAAACATACTTTGTTTTATCCATTCCACTTTTCCGAACTGCAAAATAAAGTTTTGAACCGGTTTGAACACCAAAAAAGTAACGGTTTATATTGTTCATTTCAGTTCCATTTTAAACTTCTGATATCCAATTTTTTTTTACATGTAATTTTTTCCTAAATGGATAGAGCAGCTTGCTATGGAGTGGGAAAGCTATGTATATCCTTTGGACAGTGTGGGCAGCACTGGGCATCTTATTGTATATGCTTTGGACAGCGCTGGGCATCTTATTGTTATGACTATTTTGTCCCCCGCGACGCCATTTCCAAACCTAGCCAACTATTACCAACGAGCAGCATTGTAGAAACTAAATACATTACAAAGGAACGTCTTGATTAGTGTTATGTTAGCTAGCTACATAGTTGCCTTTGTATCATGATAAGGTGTAGTACTGAAACTATCGAGGTTACCTAGCCAGCTACACTTTCAAACAAAGTCAACAACGCAGCCACTGCTAGCTAGCCTACTTCACCAGCCAGCAGTACTGTATCATTTTAATCATTTTAGTCAATAAGATTTTTGCAACGTAAGCTTAACTTTCTGAACATTCGAGACGTGTAGTCCACTTGTCATTCCAATCTCCTTTGCATTAGCGTAGCCTCTTCTGTAGCCTGTCAACTATGTGTCTGTCTATCCCTGTTCTCTCCCCTCTGCACAGGGCATACAAACACTTCACACCGCGTGGCCGCTGCCACTCTAACCTGGTGGTCCCAGCGCGCACGACCCACGTGGAGTTCCAGGTCTCCGGCAGCCTCTGGAACTGCCGGTCTGCGGCCAACAAGGCAGAGTTAATCTCAGCCTATGCTACCCTCCAGTCCCTCGACTTCTTGGCGCTGACAGAAACATGGATTACCACAGGTAACACTGCTACTCCTACTGCGCTCTCCTCGTCTGCCCACGTGTTCTCGCACACCCCGAGAGCTTCTGGTCAGCGGGGTGGTGGCACTGGGATCCTCATCTCTCCCAAGTGGACATTCTCTCTTTCTCCCCTGACCAATCTGTCTATCGCCTCCTTTGAATTCCATGCTGTCACAGTTACCAGCCCTTTCAAGCTTAACATCCTTATCATTTATCGCCCTCCAGGTTCCCTTGGAGAGTTCATCAATGAGCTTGACGCCTTGATAAGTTCCTTTCCTGAGGATGGCTCACCTCTCACAGTTCTGGGTGACCTTAACCTGTTAGGGCTAGGGGGCAGTATTGACACGGCTGGATAAAAAACTTACCCGATTTAATCTGGTTACTACTCCTGCCCAGTAACTAGAATATGCATATAATTATTGGCTTTGGATAGAAAACACACTAAAGTTTCTAAAACTGTTTGAATGGTGTCTGTGAGTATAACAGAACTCATATGGCAGGCAGAAACCTGAGAAGATTTCATGCAGGAAGTGGCCTGTCTGACAAGGTGTCGTTCTTCTTGCCTCTGTTTATTGAAGACTGAGGATCTCTGCTATAACGTGACACTTCCTATGGCTCCCATAGGCTCTCAGAAGGCGGCAAAAAGCTGAATCGTGGCTTTGCAGGCTCTGGCTGAAAAAAAGTAGCGCGTTTGGGTAGTGGCTGGTTACAGTACTGTGAGACTCAGGCGCGTGCCCGCGTCGACCGAATGCTTTGTTTTCTTTCCTCTGTTTACCTAAACGCAGATTCCCGGTCGGAATATTATCGCTTTTTACGAGAAAAATGGCATAAAAATGGATTTTAAACAGCAGTTGACATGCTTCGACGTACGGTAATGGAATATTTAGAATTTTTTTGTCACGAATTGCGCCATGCTCGTGACCCTTATTTACACTTCGGATAGTGTCTTGAACGCACGAACAAAACGCCGCTATTTGGATATAACGATGGATTATTTTGGACCAAACCAACATTTGTTATTGAAGTAGCAGTCCTGGGAATGCATTCTGACGAAGAACATCAAAGGTAATCAAACTTTTGTAATAGTAAATCTGACTTTGGTCAGGGCTAAACTTGGTGGGTGTCTAAATAGCTAGCCATGATGGCTGGGCTATCTACTGAGAATATTGCAAAATGTGCTTTCACCGAAAAGCTTTTTTAAAATCGGACACCTCGATTGCACAAAGGAGTTCTGTATCTATAATTCTTAAAATAATTGTTCTGTTTTTTGTGAACGTTTATCGTGAGTAATTTAGTAAATTCACCGGAGGTTTGCGGGGGGTATGCTAGTTCTGAACGTCACATGCTAATGTAAAAAGCTGTTTTTTGATATAAATATGAACTTGATTGAACAAAACATGCATGTATTGTATAACATAATGTCCTAGGTGTGTCATCTGATGAAGATCATCAAAGGTTAGTGCTGCATTTAGCTGTCATCTGGGTTTTTGTGACATTATATGCTAGCTTGAAAAATGGGTGTCTGATTATTTCTGTCTGGGTACTCTGCTGACATAATCTAATGTTTTGCTTTCGTTGTGAAGCCTTTTTGAAATCGGACAGTGTGGTTAGATTAACGAGAGTCTTGTCTTTAAAATGGTGTAAAATAGTCATATGTTTGAGAAATTGAAGTAATAGGATTTCTAAGGTATTTGAAAATCGTGCCACGGGATTACACTGGCTGTTGCGTAGGTGGGACGATTTCGCTCTCTCTCCCGCTACTCTCTCCTCTTCCATCCTATCATCTCTTCCCTCTGCTCAAACCTTCTCCAACCTATCTCCCGATTCTGCCTCCTCAACCCTCCTCTCCTCCCTTTCTGTATCCTTTGACTCTCTATGTCCCCTATCCTCCAGGCCGGCTCGGTCCTCCCCTCCTGCTCCGTGGCTCGACGACTCATTGCGAGCTCACAGAACAGGGCTCCGGGCAGCCGAGCGGAAATGGAGGAAAACTCGCCTCCCTGCGGACCTGGCATCCTTTCACTCCCTCCTCTCTACATTTTCCTCTTCTGTCTCTGCTGTTAAAGCCACTTTCTACCACTCTAAATTCCAAGCATCTGCCTCTAACCCTAGGAAGCTCTTTGCCACCTTCTCCTCCCTCCTGAATCCTCCCCCCCCCCTCCCTCTCTGCGGATGACTTCGTCAACCATTTTGAAAAGAAGGTCGACGACATCCGATCCTCGTTTGCTAAGTCAAACGACACCTCTGGTCATGCTCACACTGCCCTACCCTGTGCTTTGACCTCTTTCTCCCCTCTCTCTCCAGATGAAATCTCGCGTCTTGTGACGGCCGGCCGCCCAACAACCTGCCCGCTTGACCCTATCCCCTCCTCTCTTCTCCAGACCATTTCCGGAGACCTTCTTCCTTACCTCACCTCGCTCATCAACTCATCCTTGACCGCTGGCTACGTCCCTTCCGTCTTCAAGAGAGCAAGAGTTGCACCCCTTCTCAAAAAAACCTACACTCAATCCCTCCGATGTCAACAACTACAGACCAGTATCCCTTCTTTCTTTTCTCTCCAAAACTCTTGAACGTGCCGTCCTTGGCCAGCTCTCCTGCTATCTCTCTTAGAATGACCTTCTTGATCCAAATCAGTCAGGTTTCAAGACTGGTCATTCAACTGAGACTGCTCTTCTCTGTGTCACGGAGGCTCTCCGCACTGCTAAAGCTAACTCTCTCTCCTCTGCTCTCATCCTTCTAGATCTATCTGCTGCCTTCGATACAGTGAACCATCAGATCCTCCTCTCCACCCTCTCCGAGTTGGGCATCTCCGGCGCGGCTCACGCTTGGATTGCGTCCTACCTGACAGGTCGCTCCTACCAGGTGGCGTGGCGAGAATCCGTCTCCGCACCACGTGCTCTCACCACTGGTGTCCCCCAGGGCTCTGTTCTAGGCCCTCTCCTATTCTCGCTATACACCAAGTCACTTGGCTCTGTCATATCCTCACATGGTCTCTCCTATCATTGCTATGCAGACGACACACAATTAATCTTCTCCTTTCCCCCTTTTTATTTTTATTTTTTTATTTTTTTTATTTTAGTCATTTAGCAGACGCTCTTATCCAGAGCGACTTACAGTAGTGAATGCATACATTTCATACATTTATTTTTCTGTGCTGGCCCCCCGTGGGAATCGAACCCACAACCCTGGCGTTGCAAACACCATGCTCTACCAACTGAGCTACAGGGAAGGCCTTCTGATAACCAGGTGGCGAATCGCATCTCTGCATGTCTGGCAGACATATCAGTGTGGATGACGGATCACCACCTCAAGCTGAACCTCGGCAAGATGGAGCTGCTCTTCCTCCCGGGGAAGGACTGCCCGTTCCATGATCTCGCCATCACGGTTGACAACTCCATTGTGTCCTCCTCCCAGAGTGCTAAGAACCTTGGCGTGACCCTGGACAACACCCTGTCGTTCTCCACTAACATCAAGGCGGTGACTCGATCCTGTAGGTTCATGCTCTACAACATTCGCAGAGTACGACCCTGCCTCACACAGGAAGCGACGCAGGTCCTAATCCAAGCACTTGTCATCTCCCGTCTGGATTACTGCAACTCGCTGTTGGCTGGGCTCTCTGCCTGTGCCATTAAACCCCTACAACTCATCCAGAATGCCGCAGCCCGTCTGGTGTTCAACCTTCCCAAGTTCTCTCACGTCACCCCGCTCCTCCGCTCTCTCCACTGGCTTCCAGTTGAAGCTCGCATCCGCTACAAGACCTCCGTACCTTCAGGCTCTGATCAGGCCCTACACCCAAACAAGGGCACTGCGTTCATCCACCTCTGGCCTGCTCGCCTCCCTACCTCTGAGAAAGCACAGTTCCCGCTCAGCCCAGTCAAAACTGTTCGCTGCTCTGGCACCCCAATGGTGGAACAAGCTCCCTCACGACGCCAGGACAGCGGAGTCAATCACCACCTTCCGGAGACACCTGAAACCCCACCTCTTTAAGGAATACCTGGGATAGGATAAAGTAATCCTTCTAACCCCCCCTAAAAGATATAGATGTACTATTGTAAAGTGGTTGTTCCACTCGATATCATAAGGTGAATGCACCAATTTGTAAGTCGCTCTGGATAAGAGCGTCTGCTAAATGACTTAAATGTAAATGTAAATGTAAATCTGAATTAGGCCCACAGAGTTATACTGATGGAGGAGCTATAGAATAAACTTTGAATGTCTTTGAACTTCAGAGAGTTGGCTTAACTAATGTTGGACAAGAGCTAGCCCGTGATCATGACTCCCAATTCCATTACATTACACATAATGCCGCCTAGAGTTTTCGAGAGCTAGACCAGAGCTAGCTAACAAACTAGCTAGCTGTCAAGCTTGTGTGTAGAGCAGCACCAGAATTGAAATAAAACCACTTCTTACCTTTTTGCAATTAATAAATCCAATCTGAAACGTGATAACTATAATCTCCTTAACTAAGATTTAAAAAGTTAATCCATTGTTCTCTAATAAAAAATTGGTCTCCCTAATTTCTAATTTCTGAATGATGCGAAGATTTTCAGCTGGCAGGCAGGCAAGCAGACACTGGAATAAGTTTCTGAGTGACAGTCAGGGCTTTGCATAAGCACTTGTTTGTGGGTTTGGGAAAAAATGCCCGGAACGTAAAATAACATAGTTCCTATGCTTTTAAAATAATGGTTATTTTCCAGAACAGTATAGATCACTTTTGTTTTCTGTTCTGGTTCTGTTCCTCGAACCGGTTCCAACCCATGTTTTAAACTAATACAATTGGTAAAAACATTTTGGATCCTCTGTTTTCAGTACTCCAGCACCCTCCCCTAGGGCAGATAATAACACTGAACCTTTTTCTATCATGTTTTATGAGATTGCAGAACACATTGGGGAGGGATCTTAGACCATTCCTCCATACAGAATCTTTCCAGATCATTGATATCCTTTGTCTGCGCTTATGGACTGCCGTCTTCAATTCAAACCACAGGTTTTCAATGGGGTTGAAGTCCGGAGACAGATAGCCATTGAAAAATGTTGATTTTGTGGTAAATTAAAACCACTTTTTTGTGGATTTTGATTTGTGCTTGGGGATATTGTCTTGCTGGAAGATCCACTTGCAGCCATAAATAAAATAATTTGAAATACTACACCAGAGAGCATAATTTAGCCAAAGAGGATGAATAATTTTATCACAAGCACTTACAGTTGGAAAGAACAGCTTGTTGCATTGCGGCCATAGACATACAGTTGGAGTTGGAAGTTTACATACACTTAGGTTGGAGTCATTAAAACTCACTTTTCAACCACTCCACAAATTTCTTCTTAACAAACTATAATTTTGGCAAGTCGGTTAGGACATCTACTTTGTGCATGACACAAGTACTTTTTCCAATAATTGGTTACAGACAGATTATTTCACTTATAATTCACTGTATCACAATTCCAGTGGGTCAGAAGTTTACATACACTAAGTTGACTGTGCCTTTAAACAGCTTGGAAAATTCCAGAAAATGATGTCATGGCTTTAGAAGCTTCTGATAGGCTAATTGACATAACTTGAGTCAATTGGAGGTGTACCTGTGGATGTATTTCAAGGCCTACCTTTGAACTCAGTGCCTCTTTGCTTGACATCATGGGAAAATCAAAAGAAATCAGCCAAGACCTCAGAAAAAAAATTGTGGACATCCACAAGTCTGGTTCATCCTTGGGAGCAATTTCCAAACGCCTGATGGTACCACGTTAATCTGTACAAACAATAGTATGCAAGTATAAACACCATGGGACCACGCAGCTGTCATACTGCTCAGGAAGGAGACGCGTTCTGTCTCCTAGAGATGAACGTACTTTGGTGCGAAAAGTGCAAATCAATCCCAGAATAACAGCAAAGGACCTCGTGAAGATGCTGGAAGAAACAGGTACAAAAGTATCTAGATCCACAGTAAAACCAGTCCTATTTCGATATAACCTGAAAGGCAACTCAGCAAGGAAGAAGCCACTGCTCCAAAACCGCCATAAAAAAGCCAGACTACAGTTTGCAACTGCACATGAGGGAAAAGATCGTACTTTTTGGAGAAATGTCCTCTGGTCTGATGAAACAAAAATAGAACTGTTTTGCCATAATGACCATCATTATATTTGGAGGCAAAAGGGGGATGCTCGCAAGCCGAAGAACACCATCCCAACCGTGAAGCATGGGGGTGGCAGCATCATGTTGTGGTGGTGCTTTTCTGCAGGAGGGACTGGTGCACTTCACAAAATAGATGGCATCATGAGGTAGCAAAATTATGTGGATATATTGAAGCAACATCTCAAGACATCAGTCAGGATGTTAAAGCTTGGTTGCAAATGGGTCTTCCAAATGGACACTGACCCCAAGCATACTTCCAAAGATGTGGCAAAATGGCTTAAGGACAACAAAGTCAAGATATTGGAGTAGCCATCACAAAGCCCTGAGATCAATCCTATAGAAAATTTGTTGGCAGAACGGTAAAACTGTGTGTGAGCAAGGAGGCCTACAAAAATGACGATGGTCATTATGGTAAAACAGTTCTATTTTTGTTTCATCAGACCAGAGGACATTTCTCCAAAAAGTACAGCAGCTCTGTCAGGAGGAATGGGCCAAAATTCATCCAATTTATTGTGGGAAGCTTGTGGAAGGCTAACCGAAACGTTTGACTCAAGTTAAACAATTTAAAGGCAATGATACCAAATACTAATTGAGTGTATGTAAACTTCAGACCCACTGGGAATGTGATGAAATAAATAAAAGCTGAAATAAATAATTCACTCTACTATTATTCTGACATTTCACATTCTTAAAATAAAGTGGTGATTCTAACTGACCTAACACAGGGAATTTTTACTAGGATTAAATGTCATGAATTGTGAAAAACTGAGTTGAAATGTATTTGGCTAAGGTGTATGTAAACTTCGGACTTCAACTGTATAATCCATAGAAGGGTTTTGGAACCTCTAACCCTGGAAATTTGACTGTTAAACTCATGAGTACACTAGCAATGGCTGCCAGTCCTGAGTTGAATGGGAACTGCCATCTTTGATTATATTTCTATGGTTGGTTGCAGATGTCAGTTTACCTTTCGAAAAACATACAGTTTGGAAAGCAAACAACCTTTGAGTGATTCTGAGCAAGTAGTACTGTTTTTCAACATAGTTTATCTTGAGGTAGGCTATTGGAACAAGCGAATCTGCCATAACCAGTGAGCAGCCTAGGCTTCGTCTTATTCATTGGGTGAGTCAGTGCCACTGGAAAGTTTATTTAGTAGCCTACTGTAGCCTATAATATATATATATATATATATATATATATATATATATATATATATATATATATATACACTGCTCAAAAAAATAAAGGGAACACTAAAATAACACATCCTAGATCTGAATGAATGAAATAATCTTATTTAATACTTTTTTCTTTACATAGTTGAATGTGCTGACAACAAAATCACACAAAAATAATCAATGGAAATCCAATTTATCAACCCATGGTGGTCTGGATTTGGAGTCACACTCAAAATTAAAGTGGAAAACCACACTACAGGCTGATCCAACTTTGATGTAATGTCCTTAAAACAAGTCAAAATGAGGCTCAGTAGTGTGTGTGGCCTCCACGTGCCTGTATGGCCTCCCTACAACGCCTGGGCATGCTCCTGATGAGGTGGCGGATGGTCTCCTGAGGGATCTCCTCCCAGACCTGGACTAAAGCATCCGCCAACTCCTGGACAGTCTGTGGTGCAACGTGGCGTTGGTGGATGGAGCGAGACATGATGTCCCAGATGTGCTCAATTGGATTCAGGTCTGGGGAACGGGCGGGCCAGTCCATAGCATCAATGCCTTCCTCTTGCAGGAACTGCTGACACACTCCAGCCACATGAGGTCTAGCATTGTCTTGCATTAGGAGGGACCCAGGGCCAACCACACCAGCATATGGTCTCACAAGGGGTCTGAGGATCTCATCTCGGTACCTAATGGCAGTCAGGCTACCTCTGGCGAGCACATGGAGGGCTGTGCGGCCCCCCAAAGAAATGCAACCCCACACCATGACTGACCCACCGCCAAACCGGTCATGCTGGAGGATGTTGCAGGCAGCAGAACGTTCTCCACGGCGTCTCCAGACTGTCACGTCTGTCACATGTGCTCAGTGTGAACCTGCTTTCATCTGTGAAGAGCACAGGGCGCCAGTGGCGAATTTGCCAATCTTGGTGTTCTCTGGCAAATGCCAAACGTCCTGCACGGTGTTGGGCTGTAAGCACAACCCCCACCTGTGGACGTCGGGCCCTCATACCACCCTCATGGAGTCTGTTTCTGACCGTTTGAGCAGACACATGCACATTTGTGGCCTGCTGGAGGTCGTTTTTCAGGGCTCTGGCAGTGCTCCTCCTGCTCCTCCTTGCACAAAGGCGGAGGTAGCGGTCCTGCTGCTGGGTTGTTGGCCTCCTACGGCCTCCTCCACGTCTCCTGATGTACTGGCCTGTCTCCTGGTAGCGCCTCCATGCTCTGGACACTACGCTGACAGACACAGCAAACCTTCTTGCCACAGCTCGCATTGATGTGCCATCCTGGATGAGCTGCACTACCTGAGCCACTTGTGTGGGTTGTAGACTCCGTATAATGCTACCACTAGAGTGAAAGCACCGCCAGCATTCAAAAGTGACCAAAACATCAGCCAGGAAGCATAGGAACTGAGAAGTGGTCTGTGGTTACCACCTGCAGAACCACTCCTTTATTGGGGGTGTCTTGCTAAATGCCTATAATTTCCACCTGTTGTCTATTCCATTTGCACAACAGCATGTGAAATGTATTGTCAATCAGTGTTGCTTCCTAAGTGGACAGTTTGATTTCACAGAAGTGTGATTGACTTGGAGTTACATTGTGTTGTTTAAGTGTTCCCTTTATTTTTTGAGCAGTATATATTCCTCCTAATAGTGTACAATCTTTGTGTCTCTTCATTGGCCTGAGCTATTGTTTGCATTCAAGACCAGGTTGTTTTTATTGGTCTCAGTTTGACACTATCATAAAAGCCACTAATTTCAATAATTTGTGAGGTATAAAAAAATATTCTGCTAATGTTTCTTTCATGTAAATTATGTAGAATTGCATAAAATGTGCTTATAAAATGCTAAAACAAATCCAGACCCTGCAACAACAAAAAACACCACATTAGTGGAAATGCTAAAATCTTCTCTACTCAACTGTATGCCACTACACAAATGCAATTATAGATGCATGCAATGCACCTCCAACTGAAGACATATTCCTGCAGCTATGAGAGCAGGGATGCAGGCAGATCGCTCAAGAGTGACTTCTAAATTGACGTACAGTATATCCATGTCCTGAGCAATGTTTCCTCTAAACTGCGCGTGTGCAACCACCCAGCTCCCCGCGACTGCCTTACAGAAGAAATATCAGCCCACGCAGAGAAGCACGAGATTGAACTTCACTCAGCTTTCTAGAGTTTTCCCCGTTAGTTTACACTATGATCAAATAACCACAGCAGCATACTTGACCACTGTTAAAATGAACTTAAAGCGAGTTCAACCTCAGAGTTCACAGTAAATGCTTGGTGGAAGTTGCACAGAATTTTCACAACGTTCAAGTTTACACTCAGCAGACCTGAAATTTGTAACATTGAGGTAACATTGGTCCTGAGGATGTCTTGTAGATGGGGTGGCAGATGGGTATAATCCCATGACTCTGTAATCCCATGACTCTTGATCAGAAAGTTGTTTGTTCGATCTCAGTGGTGGACAATTTAAAAAATATTTTTTATTTTATGTATACAATACAATTCAAAACTGTGCTGACACAAAATAAGAACAATTTGGCCAACATGCCCAAATTAATGGGAAAAGCCTAAGGCTTCAGATCCAGGAGTTACATTACATTGTCTTAGTATTCATTTTAATAATGAACTGATGCTCATGCCAGCTGCTCTGCTCTGCACTGTAATGAACCTCATCTGCATCTCCATGTGCGTTTTCACTGCTCAAAATAAACAGAGCATATTCTTATTCTCCCATTCCATCCTTCCATACCCCAGTGAATCTCAATATTAAGAGTTTTCAAACTTTGTTTCCATTGAACATGCCATACAAATAAAGGCATTTTAAGTAATTATATGTAGAGTGCCTTGGTCCTCCTTTCTTTTTGATGGCCAATTTACCCCTTTTACCAAAGAGCACCTTCTGTCTACCAAAACATATTGTTGTGTACCTTAGCAAATTTTCTTCTACGAATCTCAATATTCATTTTTATTTTGTTTGGAGAAAGAAGAAAGAAGGTGATTTAGTTGGCTCATTTTCAGATGATGCAAGGTGGCCATATTGAGTGTGTCCCAAACAGTACCCTAATCCCTATATAGTGCACTACTTTTGATCAGAGCCCATAGGTCAAAAGTAGTGCACTATGTAGGGAATACGGTGCCCTTGGGATGCAAACCCTGTCCCAAGGATTTATGTAAGGCAATGTTTTCATAGGCGGTTATACAAGACACTAGATAAGGCAATTTCTCCTGCTGTGTCATCAACAGAGGAACTCTGTCCAGAGTCAACTGCCTCCCCCCTCTCCTCCCCACAAAAAACCTTGATTGAATTCAACATTGAAATATAATTGCATTTAACATTTAAACATTACTTATCCAATTGTAATTGCAAAATGCAATAATATGTCTGTGGCTTTGGCTTTCCCCTAATAATATTACATTTTTTTATTGTATTTAGTATTTACCGCAGATGAGGCTTGATGACATCCAGCAATAAAAGTCTATGTCTAAAGAGTGAATCGGTGGACAGCTTGAGGTAGCCTTGCTCTCGCTATCGCTGTGTTTTCGCCTTGTTTCTGATTCTGACTCGAATAACTTTGTAAGAAAAACGAGAGGGTCTCAATCCTGAGTGTTTGTGAGTTTGTGCCGGTATGTGTGTGTGTGTGTGTGTGTGTGTGTGTGTGTGTGTGTGTGTGTGTGTGTGTGTGTGTGTGTGTGTGTGTGTGTGTGTGTGTGTGTGTGTGTGAGCGAGAGAAAGAGAGAGAGAGAGAGAGAGAGAGAGAGATAGAGAGAGAGAGAGAGAGAGAGAGATGAGAGATGAGAGATAGAGTGTCCACAAAAGCTCTGTGACGTAAACAAGAAAATTATCGAAACCCCGATTTACAGTGCCAGCCAGCGCAGGCAGGCCCTGTCTTCAATACACTAGCTTTGTTCTGTGCATATTCACACAGTCTTGTACAGCTAACCTTGTGAGGACACACAATTTAGTCCCATTCAAAATCCTATTTTCCCTAACCCGTACTCTTACCCTAACCCTAAATTAAACCATAATCCTAACCCTAAACCTAACCCTAGCTCCTAGCCCTTACCCTAAAACTAACCCTAGCTCCTAAACCTAACCCTAAACCTAATTTTAACCGTAACACTAATTCTAACCTTAACCCTAAACTCCTTAGAAATAGCATTAGACCTCGTGGGGACTAACAAAATGTCCCCAGTTGGTCAAATTTTTGTTTGTTTACTAACATGTCCATACACACACACACACACACACACACACACACACACACACACACACACACACACACACACACACACACACACACACACACACACACACACACACACACACACACACACACACACACACACACACACAGAGCAGGGCTTAATGGAGATCCTTGTACTGGGAACCACCCAGCTCCACAGGGAAGCAGGTTATTATCACAGAGAGGGAGAACAGCATCTTGAGGAAACCAGCTCAATCTGCCTTGGGTTGTGTCCCAAATGGTACCCTATTCCCTATATAGTGCACTACTTTTGATCAGGACCCATAGAGCTCTGGTCAAAAGAAGTGACCTATGTACATATAGGCTGACAATTGAGTCGCAGTCTTGGTCATTGCTAATGATAAAACCCAGAACTTCAAAGCGTCTGTATCAAAACAAAAGAGAGAACAATCTGGTTTGACTGAAACGACTCGATTATGGAGTGGGGATAGGATGGAGATTCAGGGAAAGTGCCAGGTTTGACTCATCTGTAATACTTCAAGGGAATAAATACTGTACGCATCTCATATTCTGAAGTTTTGTTTAGTTATTTGATGTTTTCTCTTTTTAGTTTTCTCTTTAACAGTGATAACATGCAGACTGTACTTGCTTTACAAGAAATATCTTTTAAAGTAGGATATTCTGCAAGCAAATTAGGATTTGACTTGTTGTGGTCATTGTCTTCAAAGTTGTTTCTGTGGGTCGCAAAATGCTAAATGAACATGACACGAGCTGAATTAAATGTAAAAGGCTTTGAAAATAAATGCTTGGTATATGCTCAGTGCTCTGTTGACATTTCACAGAGATACGCTTGTTTTAGTGATAAATCTTCACAAAAGAATAGGAATTTCAAATTAATATGAAAAGCGTATACTCAACTCTGAAAATACTACATGTCATGTCTCAAAATCAATATCCATCTTACCTATATATTGTTTTATGTCTTGCGGATTCAATAAGAAAAATAAGGAGTTCAACGGGACAGCGAGCTTGTCATGTAGCCAGTAAGCCTTATTATTTATGATGTTATATGGTAAATTGATTGAGAACACATTCTCATTTACAATTCTTGCACAGAATCTAGCCTAGCTGACGCAATGCAATTTTCCAGATTTTTTAGCACTTTTTTTCCTTTGGCCTCCATTGATCTAGTCACCCTAATTCTGGCCATCCAGAAGGTTAAAAACTCCAATAACTTTCGAACGGATTATGATAGAGACATGATGATTGAAGAATTTGTTTTCTTAAAGGATTATCTACACAATAAACAATAAACCCATTGGTCAAAATATGTCTCCCTTATAAAAGAGGTCTTTTGACCTCAATGGGAATTCCTGGATAAAGATAGGTTTAAAAAATGATGAAGGTTTGTGCACATAGTTGCACTGCTAAGCAGCAGAAAACCTTTTGTCATGATATTGAGCAACAGCATAAATTGGTCTTACTTTTTGTTCTTGTTTTATGCCCTATTCTACCTCCAACGTTACAGCCAAGCATTCAAGCATCGCTCCAAATAAAGTGAATCAGTTGTTCAAGGTGGGTTGTATAGAGACTGCTGTCAAAAATGTATAGCTTCTAGAAATGTCTTGACAAAAGGCCTTCACAGAACAGAACTATAACTGCATCCTAATAGCTTTTATGGCTTTGGTCAATGCTAGTGCACTACACTGAGTATACAAAACATTAGGAACACATTCCATGACAGACTGACCAGGTGAATCCAGGTGAAAGCTATGATCCCTTATTGATGTCACTTGTTACGTCCACTTCAATCAGTGTAGATGAAGGGGAGGAGACAGGTTAAAGAAGAGTTTTTAATCCTTGAGACAATTGAGACATGGATTGTGTGTGTGTTCCATTCAGAGGGTGAATAGGAAGGCAAAAGATTTAAGTGTCTTTAACCGGGGTATGGTAGTAGGTGCCAGGCGCACCAGTTTGTGTCAAGAACTGAAACGATGCTAGGTTTTTCACACTCAACAGTTTCCTGTGTGTATCAAGAATGGTCCACCACACAAAGGACAGTCAGCCAACTTGACACAACCATGGAAATCATTGGAATCAACATGGGTCAGCATCCCTGTGGAACGCTTTCGACACATTTTAGAGTCCATGCCCCGATGAACTGAGGCTGTTCTGAGGGCAAAATGGGGATGGGGTGCAACTAATGTTTAGTATACACAGTTTATATAGGGAATAGGGTGCAATTTGGGACGAAACCAAAGTTTTACAGAGGCCTCAACATAAGGAACTCAGACAGAACTGTGTTTGAGTCTCTAAATGTTGTTTATTCTCTGGAGCATCCTCATTGCAATAACAATAAAGGACATTTTAATTTGCTTCCTCTGACAATAGGTTGTCTCTGTAATAAACCTGTGATGTTTTGTAAAGGACAGTGACAAGGTGTGGGTCTGTATAGATAAGTGTCACGTCCTGACCAGTAAAGGGGTTATTTGTTATTATAGTTTGGTCAGGACGTGGCAGGGGGTATTTGTTTTATATGGTTTTGAGTATGTGTTTATGTAGAGGGGTGTTTGATTTATTAGTCCGGGGTTTTTTGGTTAAGTTCTATGTTGTATTTTTCTATGTTGGTTCTAGGGTGTTTATTTCTATGTTTAGGTATTGGGGCCTTCAATTGGAGGCAGCTGGTTATCGTTGCCTCTGATTGAAGGTCCTATAATTAGGAGTGTATTTGCTATGGGTATTGTGGGAGGTTGTTAGCACTGCTGTATTTAGCCTGCAAGACTGTTAGTTCGTTTGTTTCTTGTTTTGTTTATTTAAGTGTTCACTAATAAAGTTAAGATGAGCACTCGACCCGCTGCGCCTTGGTCCATTCACTATGATGAACGTGACAATAAGTGTCTTATGTGCAGTAACCATCACAATAACCAGGTTTCCATACAAAATCTTTATACAAGTAAAGTCACGACAGGCCTGATGGAAACAGAACATTTTTAAGTAAACTTTCTAAATGTCGGTGAAACATTTTTGTGTCAGTAAAATGAATTATGCGAGAAATGTGGGTGGAAATGCTTTTATGCGCAAATATTGATATAATATCAATATTTGAAGTGAACTTGCAGTCACGCAATGACATGTTTTGTGACCCTCCCAATACGACTCCATGCAGTTTATTAGGCTACAGATTAAATCAATTATGATGAACTGCACAGGGTGGTGAAAGTGCAAGGTAATGAGCTTGATGCTCTTTTCCAAAGAATATCGAGGGTCTTATTCTGGTGACATGATCATCAATGCTTGGCTGCCGTTTGACAAATACAAATAATCTTGCTCTTCTGTCCATAATATTCTCATCATGCATGTAGGCTATACCCACACTGCATCTGCGAGCTGTTGGCTTGAGTGCACGTGTCAACACCAGAGTGGGCAGACTCGATATATAACGCATATTTCTTTTTCTAAGAAAACCATCAGCAAAGTTCACAATGCGATGGAAACCCATTTAACTTGTATTTTTTTCACAGTATATTTCAGTTGAACTACAAAAGGTATTTTTATGTGCGCTATGTCATCACGCACAGCCTTTTATCCTCAACACGTAAACATGATGGAAACATCTTTGGTGGGAAAATACGCATATTGTTTTCTTGCAGATTGTAGAATATTCACATGAAAATCTGTTACCAACTGGATGGAAACCTAGCTAATGTGAGGAATTCCAAGTATTGATGCTATTTAAGTTATGCTGACACATCACGATATGACGATTTCCTAGAAATCCAGGCTATTTCTGTGATACTAAGAATGGCATTATGTAAACTGCCATACAGATGTTTACTGTCAAAGAAGACAATGTGCTTTTCAACAGAATAACCACTGGGCACAAACTGGTTGAATCTACGTAATTTGTCAATGTATTGTGATGTGTAATCTACATGGAAAATACATTGGACTTAGAAAAAAGTAATCAATGTAAATTGTTGTTCTGAGGGTATTTCACCCACAGGATCATGTCATAATGGTAACCACATTCCAAAATAGAAAAACCTTGTATAAAATATGTGTAATTTGTACCTTTAAAACAAAGTCAGATATTTAACGTTATATCCACTATCAGAAAAAACAGTAGGCTGGGCAGCACCTACTGGAAAATATGTTTTATCTACAGCCACCTCTTGGCCTCCCATCCAGGGTTTTAACCAAGCCCTGCTTAGCTATGATATTTGTCAACATCTATTGTTTCAATTCAATCGAGAATTCAACTAAAAATAGACAATACAGTAAGCCTTGGGTTTCAAGCACTGGTTGATTTGAAATGGTACGCTATTTAGTGATATTGAATTGTGTTTGGTTGTTAAACCCTGTTGAGGACAGACGCTCCGCTAGCGGAACGCCTCACCAATATCCAATGGTAGAGCGTGGCGCGAAATACAAAAACCTTAAAAGTGCTATAACTTCAATTTCTCAAACATATGACTATTTTACACCATTTGAAAGATAAGACTCTCGTTAATCCAACCACATTGTCCGATTTCAAAAAAGCTTTACAGCGAAAGCAAAACATTAGATTATGTTAGGAGAGTACCCAGCCAAAAATAATCACACAGCCATTTTCAAAGCAAGCATATATGTCACAAAAACCCAAACCACAGCTAAATGCAGCAATTACCTTTGATGATCTTCATCAGATGACACTCCTAGGACATTATGTTATACAATACATGCATGTTTTGTTCAATCAAGTTCATATTTATATCAAAAAACAGCTTTTTACATTAGCATGTGATGTTCAGAACTAGCATTCCCACCCAAAACTTCCGGTGAATTTACTAAATTACTCATCAGAAACGTTGACAAAATACATAACAATTATATTAAGAATTATAGATACAGAACTCCTTTATGCAATCGCTATGTCAGATTTTAAAATAGCTTTTCGGCTAAAGCACATTTTGCAATATTCTGAGTACATAGCTCAGCCATCACAGGCTAGCTATTCAGACACCCACCAACTTCGGCACACTAAACTCAGAATTAGTATTAGAAAAATCGTATTACCTTTGCTGTTCTTCGTCAGAATGCACTCCCAGGACTTCTACTTCAACAACAAATGTTGTTTTTGTTCCAAATAATCCATAGTTATGTGCAAATATCCCCGTTTTGTTCGTGCGTTCAGGTCACTATCCAAAGGGTAACGCGTGAGCGCATTTCGAGACAAAGAATTTCCAAATGTTCCATTACCGTACTTAGAAGCATGTCAAACACTGTTTAAAATCAATTTTTATGCTATTTTTCTCGTAAAAGAGCGATAATATTCCAACCGGACAATTTTGTATTCATTCAAAGAGGCAAATAACAAATGGCGAGGTCGCGTGAAGGCGCATCTCCAGTCTCTCTGTCACCAGGCAGTCCACTGACAAACTGTGCTGCTGTACTCTGCCCAGAGACAGGAGACACGTCAATCCAGTTTCTGAAGGCTTTAGAGAGCCAATGGAAGCCTTAGAAATTATCACATAACAGCTCAGATACTGTAATTTCGATAGAGATGCAACAGAAGGACTACAAATTGTCAGACAGGCCACTTCCTGCTTGGAATCTTCTCAGGTTTTTGCCTGCAATATGAGTTCTGTTATTCTCACAGACACCATTCAAACAGTTTTAGAAACTTTAGAGTGTTTTCTATCCAAATCTACTAATTATATGCATATTCTAGTTTCTGGGCAAGAGTAGTAACCAGATTAAATCAGGTATGTTTTTTTCACCCGGCCATGAAAATACTGCCCCCTATCCACAACAGGTTTTAAACACAACTAAATATCAACATTTGAAAGAGATGTATCTTCTGCTTGGATAGTTCCATCTGTGCCACTGACTTAGTTTGGCTTTAATTCCAGTTTGTCGATAAATTACAAATGATATGTTGGATTCACGTCTCCAACTCAACCAAAATCAAAGTTAAGCCAGCTCAAATGGAACTATCCAAGCTGCAGTACCATGCCCTTTCAATGTTGATATTTAGTTGTGTTGTCAACCAAACACAATTCAATATTAATTTTGTAATACAGTAAATAGGCTAAAGTTAAGGCTAACTGTATCTTTCAAAATAATGTAACATTCAACCTTAATAAAATGAGTTACACATCCATGGCCACATTTTTAGGTTACTGTAACTATACAGCTCTTCTTATGTAATCATGTAAAGTGTGCATGTTAAAGATAGCATGCATAAGTCGTCGCAGGTCTATGGAGATCTTCAAAATTGCTGTAATAATCTGAGCAGAATCTCGAATGCCATCCATCATTAGCACCATGCACTTTTAATATAATCTCAATCCAGGACATTTGGTTTTGCTATTAGATGAAGCACAGTGATCTGTTGTATAAATAAACAAAATACCATTTGAACTTCGTTGTGATTTTAAATGATTGAAAACGCACTGATAGACATTTGGGTAACAATGTAACCACAAATTAAACATTGTTTTTCCATTGGAATTTGGTTGTGCTTTTAGATGACTGAAAGATAAAACAATGGAAATACAACTAACATTTGGCTCTCTTTTTGAGTGAGTATATATATAGGTTGAAATCTCATTGATCAACATCGCAACCAAATATTACCTAATTATCCACGTTGACATGACAAGGGGTACTAAGTGTGCAAAGACCTGGTAAAGTTAACATCATTACGGCCAGAAGTGAAGAACGCAGCAGGTAATGACAGTGTTAACAGTCGAAGTAGCTACTATTCTCAGTCTGTTATTAGTTTTCCACCTCACTGTGCCTTGTGGATGGGATATAAGAAACCAACGGGGAGTAGAATATTAGTGATTCAGGTAAGCAACAATGCAGGGATGAAGTGTAAATACAAACAGTATATTATGTCAATAATCATTTCGGTACATGCTTATGATATCCAAAATATTTAAGTTTTCTCTAATTTACATTTATTTGATGTTGACAGAACCTGATTGGCTGTTTGAATGTCTTACTTACATTTAAAGCAGCGTTTCCCAAACTTGTCCCTCGGGACCCTAAGGGGTGCATCAGCTGTGTAGTGCTAGGGCAAAAACATACATTTGCACTCCTTGGGGTCTCGAGGACCGAGTTTGGGAAACCCTGTCAATCTGCAGTTGCTTCATCCATTTTTTTACTTTTAAGTGAATTATATGTACCCATTGATTCTGGACAAATGTAACTTATAAATGCCTCATGAACTGAGTTCAACTGCTGTACCCCATCAGGACCCAAAATATGAGTTTATTTTACTTATTTAAACAAAGTAAATGTAAACAAAACACTATACTGAAACGTGGTCAAAACTATAATTTTCACATCATGGATGGCCATTTTTTCATAGGTCACTACACTTTATTGCAGGTGATAGGTTCAGTACACATCACCTCATTCTGTATCAGAAAGCAGGCTGGTCCTCTTAAGTCTCATAGATTGATGTATTGCACTTTTTTTGTTTATAAAGCCCTCCTGCATAAACTTCCGCTGTACCTTACTTTATTGTTATGAGATAGACTTACAAGGTACCAGACCTGGTTTCAGGGATGGCTGACTCTGGAGATCCCTTCCATCTCCACTGAGTTCGGCAGATCTGCTTTGTGTTTTTCTGCACCTCACGTGTGGAATAATCTCCAATGCACTTTAAAATTGGAGGAATTGGTGCCTCTAGGCCATTTCAGATGGCAGTTAGTGGACCTTTGTACTGAAGAATGTGTCTGGTTAAATATAATCAGATTTGGCATCTGAGGAGTTGCAGTGCCAAGAACAGACATTGAGGATAAAAGCACTAAGATGGAAAGTCTACCTATACAACCAATGGGGCTGCCCCATTGGTTGGAAATGATCACCATATACGATATGTATTGTGATTCTCAAGATTATATATGTATTGCGATTCTATACTGCAATTTTGTTGTGATTTGATGTTCCAAACATATTGCTCACTATATGTCTACAGTAGAAAGCCATTAGAGAGCATGAGAAAATGAGTTTTGATCAGTCAGGGAAATAAAAGTCTTGAAAACATTTTTGGCCCACTTTTTAAAAAGAAGATGGAGAACAAGCTATAGGAGTTTTGTCACAGGTAAAGCTGACTAATGCTAGCTAACGGTACCTATAATAGCAATTAAAATTATATATATAATAATAAAATCGGTACTTTGAGTCAAATGTCGATATAATATCATCCCAAAATAATATTGTGATATACACTACCGGTCAAAAGTTTTAAAACACCTACTCATTGAAGGGTATTTTGATTTGTTGAACACTTTTTTGGTTACTACATGATTCCATATGTGTTATTTCATAGTTTTGATGTCTTCACTATTATTCTGCAATGTAGAAAATAGTAAAAATAAATAAAAACCCCAGAATGAGTAGGTGTGTCCAAACTTTTGATTGGTACTGTAACTGTTTTGATTTTCCCTCCATCACTAACAACCAACATTTCGTTCATATAGACTGTAAGAGAGGTAGCGATTTTGCAGTAATGAAGTATTGAAGTATTGGCTCTTCTATAATATTTGTATTTTACTGAAGAATAAGATAAACACAACATGTAAAGTGTTGTTCATGAGCTGAAACAAAAGATCCCTGAAATTTTCCATACGCACAAAAGGTTTATTTCTCTAAAATGTTGTGCACAAATTTGTTTACATCCCTGTTAGTGAACATTCTCCTTTGCCAAGATAATCCATCCACCTAACAGGTGTGGCATATCAAGAACTGATCAAACAGCATGATCATTACACAGGTGCACTTTGTCCTGGGGACAATAAAAGGCCTGAGCAGATGGCAGATGGCGTCGTGTGAGCAAGCTGTTTGCTGATGTCAAAGTTATGAACAGAGTGCCCCACAGTGGCAGTGGGGTTATGTTATGGGCCGGCATAAGCTGCGGACAATGAACAAAATTACATTTTATCAATGGCAATTTGAATGTACAGAGATACCATGACGAGATCCTGAGGCCCAGTGTCGTGCGACTCATCAGCAGCCATCACCTCATGTTTCAGCAGTCCAATGCATGGCCCCATGTCGCACGGATCTGTACACAATTCCTGGCAGCACCAGACATTGAGCATGTTTTGGATGCTCAGGATTGACGTGATTGACACCATGTTCTAGTTACCGGCAATATCCAGCAACATCACACAGCCATTGAAGAGTGTTGTGGAAATTCAGTACTGAGAGAGACTTGGTCATTTCTTCAAACAATCATCTTTATTTAATATCGATGAATTATTGCAATAATGAAGCCGTCAATCCAACAGTCTTGACTGTCGGACCGAGTGCTTGAATCATAAAGAGAAAACCAGGTCTTTATATAACAAACCTCAAACTGCTTCAACCATGGCTGGCTCCACCCTCCTCCATTGCAGATTGGGCACCATAACCCACCCTGGATTCATCCTGCCGTTTATCTGCATTGGGGGGGGGGGGGGGGATTATTCTACTCCTCCAGGCTAAGTTTCCCAGATGCAAGGATGAGAACAAACACTGAAATGTTTGTTCTATTCCTTCAGGCTTTCTTTATCTTGAGTCACACACACAATCTCATCTATAGAATGCAGGCCCAGTTAGACCAGAGACATATGTCTCACATGCACCACTAATGATAGACTGGAATGTGGCTGTTTGGTTTTTATCACCGAGACATCAATCAATTGTCAGCTTCAAGCTATCTCTAGTAAAAGCCATGTCCTCGACGCCCAGACTAGCTGCAGGAAGCTAGAATGGACTCCATAAAACTCAGCCTTAGCAGGCCAGTCTTACTCTTAGTTAAATTTATAATAGTTTACTATTAATATCAAACAAATCAAGTATGTCATTTTTCTATCACAAGAGGAGTGGGACAACATTCCACAGGACACAATCAACTGCCTGATCAACTCTATGCAAAGGAGATGGTGTGAGAGAGAGAGAGAGAGACAGAGAGAGAGAGAGCCCAGCGAGCTAGTACAGTGAGCCCGCCTCCTACCAGGCCAGTAATATAAAGCTAAACAGGATTGAATTACACCAAATATCACATGACTGTAAATTAAGGAGAAGACTACTAATTTTACAGGGGATAACGAGAGAATCCTAATAATTAGTCTCAGAGGAACGGATCCATCAGATAAGAGAAAAGGAGGAGAGGGAGGACGAGAAGGAGGGAGGGAGAAGGGGATGAAAGAAAGATGCTCTGAACATAAACTCCCTGCAGGCACACGCAATATGAAACTATTCTGTTTTTAGTCACAAAATATTTGTCACATTTATGCAAAACATTTTTTTTTTAAGTTACTATAATCTAAATGCAGATGCATAACCTTTTAACGTTTTTTTACAATCCCCAATTTTTTCTTGGAAATTTGACTCGCATCCAAATCTAGAGTAGCCGAATTGAGCTTGAATACAAGGATTTCGGCTAAATTAAGAAACTTTTTTTAAAGTAGGAAGTCGCTGTGAAGTTGCTGGCTTAGTCCGTGCCATCAGGTGTTGTTAAAGGACAGCTCAATGATGAGTCGTCAGTGTCACTGCAGGGACGATCAACCCACCTATTGTGCCGCCATGCAATCAAAGTCAATCAATCCCACCTGTGTATTATCAGGTACTGCCTGGGAGGATGAGCTCAATGCTATCCTGCGGTGTGTGTTTACCGCTGGATCCCGCTACTTCAGAGGACGGGTGGAACTCAGACTCAGAAGTGCAGTGGAGATGAGGCATCTGTCCTTTCGCTGTCAACTGATCAGTCTGCCCAGGTGGGCATGGATGAACTCCCTCCCTCCCTTCTGACAAACAGCAGTGCCTTATTTTGTGTGGCATCAAAGGCCCTGCTGCTGTACTGTTCTCCTGTATGACTCCACATCCCAGGAGGCTTTCATAGAACAGAACAGGCTTTGATGGACCCTTTGCATCTAACATAAGGAGTCGCACACAAACACACCAACACACACGAGCGTACGCGAACACACAAGCACACACACACAAAAATACGTACGCACACACACACACGCGCACACACACACACACACACACACACACACACACACACACACACACACACACACACACACACACACTATGTTAAATTATACTGATGATAGAGAACATTTATTCAAGCACAGTAGACCAGTGGCGTCATGCCCATAGCGGGCACAAGGGCACATGCTCCCTCAGACTGGTCCTGTTTTAAAAAAATGATGTTAAATTAATTAATAAACTCAGCTGAAGAGGTATGCTTAGATATGCAGAAAAAATAATTGGTTTAAATGTAATCTGGCACTTTATGATAATATCATTATATTTGTGTATTAATTATGATGCCATGATATGTGCCTGTATTGATGATGTGTGTTATGATCCCATGTACTGTGTTGTAATTTGGAAATAATATCCTAGGCATATATTGAGATGTTTGATTTCCAACAGTCAGAATGACATGCTCATTAAAATGACAATTGAACAGGGAGGTATGATAATAACCTATGCAGAACTATATATTTTTAACATAGAATTAGGTGTAACAGTCATGCTTCCGTCCCTCTCCTTGCCCCAACTTGGGCTCGAACCAGGGACCCTCTGAACACATCAACTGCTTCACAAGAAGCATCATTAACTATTGCTCCACAAAACCCACAGCCCTTGCTGAGCAAAGGAAACAACTACTTCAAGGTCTCAGAGCAAGCGATGTCACCAATTGAAATGCTACTAGCACGCACCGCAAACTAGCTAGTCATTTCATACCGGTTACAATCACCCCCCATTTGACCTCCTCCTTCTCCGCAGCAACCCCAGTAGCTGGGCAGAGTCCAACTAAGTGATCTGGGTCAACAGCATCAATGTAAGTGATGTTTCCGTCTGTCTCCTTGCCCCAACCTGGGCTTGAGTCAGGGACCCTCTGAACACATCGACAACACTCACCCTTGAAGCATCATTACCTATCGCTCCACAAAAGCCGCAGTGCTTGTAGAGCAAGGAAAATAACTACTTCAAGGTCTAAGAGCAAGTGACTTCACCAATTGAAACGCTACAAGCACGTAACGTTAACTAGCAAACTATTCACACCGGTTACATAGGCATAATGAGCGAACCCAGCTCCACGAGGGGGCAAATGGTGGCTTAGGCCCCTCACTTTAGTTTTATGTTCCTATACAAATATTGCAAAAAAGTAAAACATTTTGAGCGACGGAATGGGAGCAATGTCTGTATCTCCGCTATGCTGTGTCAGCACAATGGACAGAGCGTGTGTAGGGGGGAAAGCAATTGGGGTGCAGGATTTCTGTCAGTCTGCAATTGCCGGCTTTTAGCCGATAAAGTAAATGAAAAACCGATAAATACAATTGTAACCCGCCAAATTGTCCGGGGCTGCCCTGCTTCTGAGGAAAGAGAGAAAGTGAGAGAGGTGCCTTGGACTGGGCTATTGTTGATTACGAAGATGGAGGCCTTTTTCATATAAATAACACGAAAGTTAGAGAGTATGCCTACACTGTCAGAAAAAAAGGTACTACCAAGAACCTAAAATAGTTCTTCGGCTGTCCCAATAGGAGAACCCTTTGAATAATATTTTTGGTTCCAGTTAGAACCGTTTCCACAAAAGGGTTCTACAGGGAACCTAAAAATGGTTCCATCTGGAACGAAAAAGGGTTCTCCTATGGGGACAACCAAATAACTAACTCCTGTAATGAAAGTGTCTGCCTCCCTGCCCCTGTACCTGTACTCTGTCTCTCCCTTTCGGGGGAACAAAAATGCTCTGGGAAAAAGAAAAGTGTTCTGAGTGTAACATTTCTTTTAAATCTGAACATTCTGGAGCCCTATTTTAAAATATAACAGCCTAATTGTCTAGCCAAAATGCATTAAAATCACTGGATTCGGTTGCACATTCAAATATTTTCAATCAGAACATCAAAAGATGGAAATAGGAAATAACTTACTTATTCAATGCCATCTAGTAGTCTATTACACTTTTTAATAAAGCCCTGTGAATGACTTTATAAGATGACAGGCATGCACATTTTTTCTATTCTGTGATGTCGCCAATTCTTCGGGGTGTGACCAAATCATGGGCTGGTGACAGCAACTGAAAGACGTAGTGGCATCAATGCCACCAGTGGAAAATGTTAGTTTGGAGCCCTGCTACATGAGAAATGTCCTCCGCATGGAGAAGTTGTACTATTGTAGTGGACAAAGATGATAAGAATGTTGGCTCAGCCAAAGCAGGCAATTTTGCAACTCGCTATTGAGGTAGGATGCAATTTTTTACTTATATTTACACAAAAAAAATCATATTTTTAATCATATGTTTTATTATTATCATTGTATATCATTGTTATTATTGTATGCATATTTATTAATTCAAACCAGCTCTTTAAATATGCCAAATTGTGTTTTGTTTCTTTGTGTTGAGACACATTTCATGGCTAAATGAAGTTTGATCTGTCTTTTTAATTGCGTGCTCCTTTTTTTGTTTAATGTTAGAAGTAAGGTTATAAGCCTGTTGTAAAATAAATATTATTTGCCATTTGCAGTCATAGGTTGAGTATTGTAGGCACTAGCCTTTCTTGGTAATTTCTGCAATACAGCCTGTTCAAATCCTTTATGAAAGTTCAACCAGTTCGCAAGTGTTTTGTTTCATTCTGTTGAGCCATTTTCTTTGGCCAAATGTAGTTCCAACTGTAAAGTTATGTTTGCCTCTATATAATATCTTGCTCATATTTTCAAAATAAAAAATGGCTTGACTAACTTTTTATATTACCCTAATAAAGTTTAGAAACTTTTGCAAAGGTTTGGTATGGAGGCCTATGGTATGAAGGCAGTGCTCACAGGCGTTCCAACTGAGGTGTAGAAGAATGTTTAATCTCCATAGACAAACATTGGCAGTAGAATGGCCTTATTGAAGAGCTTAGTCACTTTCAATGTGGCACCGTCATAGATGCCACCTTTCAAATAAGTCAGTTCGTCACATTTCGGCCCTGCTAGAGCTGTCCTGGTCAACTGTAGGTGCTGGTATTGTGAAGTGGATATGTCTAGGAGCAACAATGATAGGCCACACAAACTCACAGAACGGGACCGCTGAGTGCTGAAGCGTATAGCATGTAAAAATCATCTGTCCTCAGTTGTAACACTCACTACTGAGTTCTAAACTGCCTCTGGAAGCAACGTCAGCACAATAACTGTTCGTCGGGAGATTCATGAACTGGGTTTCCATGGCCAAGCAGCCACACACAAGCCTAAAATCACCATGAGCAATGCTAAGTGTCGGCTGGAGTGGTGTAAAGCTCAGCGCCGCTGGACTCTGGAGCAGTGGGAACGCGTTCTCTGGAGTGATGAAGCACGCTTCACCATCTGGCAGTCTGACAGATGAATCTGGGTTTGGTGGATGCCAGGAGAACACCACCTGCCCGAATGCATAGTGCCAACTGTAAAGTTTGGTGGATGAGGAATAATGGTCTGGGGCTGTTTTTCATGGTTTGGGTTAGGCCCCTTAGTTCCAGTGAAGAGAAATCTTAATGCTACAGCATACAATGGCATTCTAGATGATTCTGTGCTTCCAACTTTGTGGCAACAGTTTGGGGAAGGCCCTTTCCTGTTTCAGCATGATAATGCCCCCATGCACAAATTGAGGTCTATACAGAAATGGTTTGGTGAGATCGGTGTGGAAGAACTTGACAGGCCCGCAAAGAGCCCTGACCTCAACCCCATAGAGTACCTTTAGGATGATTTGGAAAGCTGAAGATCTCGTACAACGCTGTGTACTACTCCCTTCACAGAACAGCGCAAACTGGCCCTAACCAGAATAGAAAGAGGAGTGGGAGGCCCCGGTGCACAACTGAGCAAGAGGTCTAGTTTGAGTGTCTAGTTTGAGAAACAGACGCCTCAGAAGTCCTCAACTGTTAGCTTCATTAAACAGTACCCACAAACAACAGTCTCAACGTCAACAGTGAAGAGGTGACTCCGGTATGCTGGCCTTCTAGGCAGAGTTGCAAAGAAAAAGCCATATCTCAGACTGGCCAATTAAAAATAAAAGATTAAGATGGGCAAAAGAACACAAACACTGGACAGAGAAACTTTGCCTAAAAAGCCAGCAACCCAGAGTCGCCTCTTCACTGTTGACTTTGAGACTGGTGTTTTGAGACTCACTGTCTGCTTAAGGTCGTAGTTCTGTGATAAGGTGAACCTTCACCCCATTCTGAGGTCCTGAGCGCTCTGGACAGGTTTTCATTAAGGATCTCTCTGTACTTTGCTCTGTCCATCTTTCCCTCGATCCTGACTCCCAGTCCCTTCCGCTGAAAAACATCCCCAGAGAATGATGCTGCCACCACCATGCTTCACTGTAGGGATTGTGCCAGGTTTCTCCAGATGTGACGTTTGGCATTCAGGCAAAAGAGAATCGTGTTTCTCATGGTCTGAGAGTCGTTTAGGTGCCTTTTGGCAAACTCCAAGCGGGCAGTCATGTGCCTTTTACTGAGGAGTGGCTATTCATCTGGCCACTCTACCATTAATGCCTGATTGGTGGAGTGCTGCAGAGATGGTTGTCCTTCTGGAAGGTTCTCCCATTTTCACAGAGGAACTCTGAAGCTCTGTCAGAGTGACCATCGGGTTCTTGGTCACCTCCCAGACCAAGGCCCTTCTCCCCCGATTGCTCAGTTTGGCCGGGCGGCCAGCTCTAGGAAAAGTATTGGTGGTTCCAAACTTCTTCCATTTCGGAATGATGGAAGCCGCTGTTTTCTTGGGGACCTTCAATGCTGCGAAATGTTTTGGTACACTTCCCCAGATCTGTGCCTCAACACTATCCTGTCTCGAAGCTCTACGGACAATTCCTTCGACCTCATGGTTTGTTTTTGCTCTGACATGCACTTTCAACTATGGGACCTTATATAGACAGGTGTGTGACTTTCCATATCATGTCCAATCAATTGAATTCACCACAGATTGACTCCAATCAAGTTGTAGAAACATCTCATGGATTATCGATGGAAACAGGATGCAAATGATCTTAATTTCAAGTGTCATAGCAAAGGGTCTTAATACTTATCTAAATAAGGTATTTCTGTTTTTTATATTTAATAGATTTGCAAACATTTCTAAAAACCTGTTTTCACTTCGTCATTATGGGGTATTGTGTGTAGATTGATGAGCACATTTTTTTATTTAATCCATTTTAGAATAAGGCTGTAACATAATAAAATGTGGAAAAACAGAAGGGGTCTACTTTCCGAATGCACTGTACATATATACTGCTCAAAAAAATAAAGGGAACACTAAAATAACACATCCTAGATCTGAATGAATGAAATAATCTTATTAAATACTTTTTTCTTTACATAGTTGAATGTGCTGACAACAAAATCACACAAAAATAATCAATGGAAATCCAATTTATCAACCCATGGAGGTCTGGATTTGGAGTCACACTCAAAATTAAAGTGGAAAACCACACTACAGGCTGATCCAACTTTGATGTAATGTCCTTAAAACAAGTCAAAATGAGACTCAGTAGTGTGTGTGGCCTCCACGTGCCTGTATGACCTCCCTACAATGCCTGGGCATGCTCCTGATGAGGTGGCAGATGGTCTCCTGAGGGATCTCCTCCCAGACCTGGACTAAAGCATCCGCCAACTGCTGGACAGTCTGTGGTGCAACGTGGCGTTGGTGGATGGAGCGAGACATGATGTCCCAGATGTACTCAATTGGATTCAGGTCTGGGGAACGGGCGGGCCAGTCCATAGCATCAATGCCTTCCTCTTGCAGGAACTGCTGACACACTCCAGCCACATGAGGTCTAGCATTGTCTTGCATTAGGAGAATCCCAGGGCCAACCACACCAGCAAATGGTCTCACAAGGGGTCTGAGGATCTCATCTCGGTACCTAATGGCAGTCAGGCTACCTCTGGCGAGCACATGGAGGGCTGTGCGGCCCCCCAAAGAAATGCCACCCCACACCATGACTGACCCACCGCCAAACCGGTCATGCTGGAGGATGTTGCAGGCAGCAGAACGTTCTCCATGGCGTCTCCAGACTCTGTCACATCTGTCACATGTGCTCAGTGTGAACCTGCTTCATCTTTGAAGAGCACAGGGTGCCAGTGGCGAATTTGCCAATCTTGGTGTTCTCTGGCAAATGCCAAATGTCCTGCACGGTGTTGGGCTGTAAGCACAACCCCCACCTGTGGACGTCGGGCCCTCATACCACCCTCATGGAGTCTGATTCTGACCGTTTGAGCAGACACATGCACATTTGTGGCCTGCTGGAGGTCATTTTTCAGGGCTCTGGCAGTGCTCCTCCTGCTCCTCCTTGCACAAAGGCAGAGGTAGCGGTCCTGCTGCTGGGTTGTTGCCCTCCTACGGCCTCCTCCATGTCTCCTGATGTACTGGCCTGTCTCCTGGTACGCCTCCATGCTCTGGACACTATGCTGACAGACACAGCAAACCTTCTTGCCACAGTTCGCATTGATGTGCCATCCTGGATGAGCTGCACTACCTGAGCCACTTGTGTGGGTTGTAGACTCCGCCTCATGCTACCACTAGAGTGAAAGCACCGCCAGCATTCAAAAGTGACCAAAACATCAGCCAGGAAGCATAAGAACTGAGAAGTGGT
The DNA here is from genome assembly GCF_965601325.2 of Salmo salar. Taxonomy (NCBI): domain Eukaryota; kingdom Metazoa; phylum Chordata; class Actinopteri; order Salmoniformes; family Salmonidae; genus Salmo; species Salmo salar. The sequence goes on along the minus strand of NC_138318.1, from coordinate 26,750,819 downwards.
CTGTGGTCACCACCTGCCAAACCACTCCTTTATTGGGGGTGTCTTGCTAATTGCCTATAATTTCCACCTGTTGTCTATTCCATTTGCACAACAGCATGTGAAATGTATTGTCAATCAGTGTTGCTTCCTAAGTGGACAGTTTGATTTCACAGAAGTGTGATTGACTTGGAGTTACATTGTGTTGTTTAAGTGTTCCCTTTATTTTTTTGAGCAGTGTATATATATATATATATATATATATATATATATATATATATATATATATATATATATATATATATTCAGAATACAGTGAACGCCTAAGCCAATAGGCCTATTTATGCAATGCCCTGTTGCATTTCGTGCTCAAATCTCCGACAGCTGAAACGTGAGGTGGACAATTATTGTTTTAGGAAAGTAAAACCCAATGAAAAAAATGGTCTATTTGTTTTGCATTTGCTACAGATGGAAACGCAAGGAATAGGGTTTTTGTAATTAGTTATAGGCTGTTTTTAATTTACTGTACTCATGAGAGAGCGACATGGTTTTGAAGCAGGCCTATAATCCTATTTATTTGTCAAGACAGCTGTGCATGGCTGCATCTCACTGCAGTAGGCTATGTTTTGGTTATTTGGATCTGCATTCGCCTTTTGTTTACTGCGATTGTTTACTGTTAATGTAACTAGCCCAAATATAGGTTTGTCATGCCTTTATCGATATGATATTTTGTTTACTAGGCCTAATACTTTGTAACGCTGTTGTGTTCGGTTCGCATTCATTCATTTGCATTCCCAGTTGAGTCGGTATTCTAAGCCAAACTGCTATTTCAGCATTTAGTTTGCATTATTTTTGTAAGACACATAGGCTGTTTGTAATAGGTGAATTACCCTATCTAAAAATTGGAGGATGAGTTCCAGTTGAAACCTTAGTGACTAAAAATCTATTAATAAGATTGTTCTCACCATCAGAAAATGACTAATTAACCACATTGTTCTGCTACCCACAATAACAATCTGTGCCTCATCCGCCTCACCCACTGTTTCCACCTGCCTCACCCACTGTTCCCACCTGCCTCACCCACTGCCACAAGTCTGTCTTCTCTCACAGCACCACCACACTCTCACACTGACACTAAATACTTAAGCCACACCAACACGTGCAGCCATCTGTCACTGATCTACTGTAGCTTCTTTATTGAGGAGAGAGGAAAATTATGTATAGCTCTTTCAGAAAGCATTTACACCCCTTTACTTTTTCTAAAATTTCTTCTGTTACAGCCTGAATTTAAAATCGATTAAATTGAGATTTTTTTTGTCACTGGCCTACACACAGTTTTTTTGAATTCTTACTAATTAATGAAAAAGTAAAAGTTTAAATGTCTTAAGTCAATAATTATTCAACCGCTTTTTTATGGCAAGCCTAAATAAGTTCAGGTGTAAAAATGTGCTTAACATGTCACATAATAATTTGCCTTGACTCACTCGGTGTGCAATAATAGTGTTTAACATTATTTTTGAATGACTACCTCATCTCTGTATCCCACAATTACAATTATCTTCAAGGTCCCTCAGTCGAAGTGAATTTCAAACACAGATTCCACCACAAAGACCAGGGTGGTTTTCCAATGCCTCACAAAGAACTGCACCTATTGGTAGATGGGTAAAAAAAAAAACTGACATTGGATATCCCTTTGAGCATGGTGAAGTTATTAATTACGCTTTGGATGGTGTATCAATACACCCATTCACTAGAAAAGATACAGGCGTCCTTCCTAACCTAATGATTTCACCATGAGGCTAATGGTAACTTCAAAACAGTTACAGAGTTTGATAGGTGTGATAGGAGAAAACTGAGGATGGATTTAACAACATTGTAGTTACTCCACAATACTAACTTAATTGATAGAGTGAAAAGCAGGAAGCATGTACAGAATAAAAATATTCCAAAACATTTATCCTGTTTGCAACAAGGCACTAAAGTAAAACTGTAAAGAATGTGGCAAAGAAATTAAATAGTTTTCCTGAATAGAAAATATTATGTTTTGGGCAAATCCAATACAACACATTACTGAGTACCACTCTCCATATTTTCAAGCATAGTGGTGGTTGCATCATGTTATGGGTATGCCTGTAATTGTAAAGGATTGGGGAGTTTTTCTGGATAAAAAAGAAACGGAATAGAGCTAAGCACAGGCAAAATCCTAGAGGAAAACCTGATTCATTCTGATTTCCACCAGACTAGGAGATGAATTTACCTTTCAGCAGGACAATAGCCTTAAACACAAGGCCAAATCTACACTGGAGGTGCTACCAAGAAGACAGTGAATGTTCCTGAGTAGCAGAGTTACAGTTTTGACCTAAATCTGCTTGAAAGTCTATGGCAAGACCTGAAAATGGTTGACTGGCAATGATCAACAACCAATTCGACAGAGCTTAAATAATTTTGAAAAAATAATGGACATATGTTGTTCAACACAGGTGTGCAAAGCACGTAAAGACTTACTCAAAAAGTCTCACAGTTATAATCGTTGTAAAAGGTGATTCTAACATGTATTGACTTAGGGGGTTGAATGCTTATCTAATCAAAATATATGAGTGTTTAATTTTTCATGTTTGTTTCACAAATGTTAGAATTTTTCTTCCAGTTTGACATTACACAGTATTTTGTGTAGATTGTTGACAAAAAAAAAGACAATTCAATCCATTTTAATCTCATTTTGTACCACAGCAAAATGAGGAAAAGGTCAAAGGGAATGAATACTCTCTGAAGGAACTGTTAATTGTAAGATCATGGAAATTCTACTTTTGGTGCAGATTGTGAGTTTTTGGCCACACGGTTTTCTAGAATGCCTTTTAACAACAGACAAAGTACGGCGGGCATCAAAAACATTGCCTCCAAACAGTGAGGTAATAGGACGAGAAATCCAGAAGAAAACCAGAAACCAAAGGTGTATGGAAGCCAAGTAGTGAACCTAATCTCATCTATATGTCCCTGAGAATGTATTGATCAGTGTTGTGGGTTTAAATGGTTGGTTGGTGGTCATCATCATGCATCAGGCCTCTCCTGGGCTGCATCCCAATTTCTCACCCTATTCCCTATGTTGTGCACTACTTTTGACCAGGGCCCATAGGGCTCTGGTCAACAGTAGTGCACTATAAAGGGAATAGGTTGTCATTTGGGACGCAACCCTTCTGAAGGGAATGGATGGTTCAGGTTGACCTGCATCTCCCCTCTCTTAGCCAGACATTCATCTTTATTTGGTCCTGAGAGAGCCCTGTGTATCCAGGGACCAGTTAAGCCACTCACACACACACTTCCTGAGATGCAGGTGTGTGTGTCTCTTGGGACCCAGTAAGCCACTCATCAATCGCTGTCATCAATCACTCAACCCGCTGCTCCACCAAAGTGACTATTTACCACTAATAGTCTGCATGGTTCAGAGGTTGGCCAGCGGTAGCCATGGCAATATTTTGGAAAACAACAAATGAAGGAAAAGCGAGGAGGAATGTGTTTTGGTGCGTCTGGTTAGTGAAATATTGGGGATGTTCTTTTTTATTTATTTCTTTCTTTATTTTATTTTACCTTTATTTAACCAGGTAGGCTAGTTGAGAACAAGTTCTCATTTATGAAATATGATATCTTAGCATAGCGAAATGAAACAACTGGAATTGATTCACATGGCTGCAGTACCAGACAGATGACCTGGACGCGTACTCAGTGCATGTGCTGACCAGCTGGCAAGTGTCTTCACTGAGATTTTCAACTTCTCCCTGAGCCAGTCTGTAATACCTACATGTTTCAAGCAGACCACCATAGTCCCTGTGCCCAAGAACGCCAAGGTAACCTGTCTAAATTACTTTCGCCCTGTAGCACTCACAGCTGTAGCCACTAGGTGCAACAGTGAGCGTTACCTTCAAGTAGGTTTTGGTTTTGCTAGATATTGTGGACGAGGTTGATGGATGGGCATAAGCATGTGCCAAAGGTTGCATGTTCTAATCCAGGATCTTGTTCTTAACCACCTAGAGTCAATGTCCACACCCCCACAGAAATCAAAATAGCATAATAAAAATATCCCTGTCAATTTAAGGTAGATATATCAGTTTTCTTGCATGGACTGTGGCTCAATACAACGCATCCGCCGATGTCGCCCTTCCGCATCTGCGATGAAAGGTGGCAGAGCTAGAGTGGTGTTTGTCAGACATCCTGTCAATCGGTGTTCTTATGAAAACTGTAGCAGCTGAATGGTTTGGCCTCACGAACACGATGGTGTTCTCTGTGTTGCTCTATGACCCCCACAAGCACTTGCCTGAAGTCGGTAAAGCCGATCTGCCAATTTCTGTCTATGGCGGCAGATTGATAACGGAGGCATTTTATGAGCTAAACTGCCCAAGACACACTTCCAACAACAACACTTAAAACCTCACACAATTCTGCCCAAAAACAATGACAATTTCTCTCAACCAGTGGCATATGGGCTTTTTAGGTGAGCGCTGATGACGCCCTGTGATAAAAAGTGCCCATTTTGTCAAAGGCAGGGGCGCAAAATAATTTGCTTGTCACTTCCCAGTTAGCCTCTCCAGGGTGCTGTTGGAGAGACACATCGCTGCGGCATTCTACCAACGTTCCATCCCAAAAATGATCTAACATAAATAATGGAGAAAGGATATGGCAGAAAGAGGTTGTTGCTTTTTCTATAGACTATAGGCTTTAGATAAATTGTATGACAATGTAATAAGACAGACACTTTTTACATCATGCAGGTTTGTCCGATCAAATAGACTAAACTAAATGGCACCCAATCAGACAAAGAATGTGCTGTCATGTTAAAAAGTAACATATCCTGAAAACAGGACTATTCAACATAAAATTGACAATATGGAATGGACAATCACAACTGTGAGCAGTTTCGCCCCATTGTCATGATCAGTGGTTTCAAGTTTGTAACCATCCATTTTTGACAAGCTGATCATTGCGAAAAAGAAAATACTCCTGCTGTTTAAACACATTGCAAATAGGCTCCCGATAACTCCTGACAAAGTTGGGTCGCTGACATTTTTATTGTATTTGTATTTATTATGGATCCCCATTAGCTGTTGCCAAGGCAGCAGCTACTCTTTCTGGTGTCCAACAAAATTAAGGCAGTTTATACAATTTAAATAACATTACAATACATTCACAGATTTCACAACACACTGTGTGCCCTCAGGCCCCTATTCCACCACTACCACATATCTACAGTAATAAATCCATGTGTATGTGTGTGTATAGGATGGAATGTTGGTAGAATGCCGCAGCGATGTGTCTCTCCAACAGCACCCTGGTCTTCCCTGTGGCTCAGTTGGTAGAGCATGGTGTTTGCAACGCCAGCATGGTGTGTGCAACGCCAGGGTTGTGGGTTTGATTCCCACGGGGGGCCAGTACAAAAAAAATGCATGAAATGAAATGTATGTATTCTCTACTGTAAGTTGCTCTGGATAAGAGTGTCTGCTAAATGACTAAAATGTAAATGTATAGTGTGTGTATGCATGTGCCTATGTTTGTGTTGCTTCACAGTCCCCGATTTTCCATAAGGTGTTTTTTTCTTCTGTTTTTCTAATCAAATTTTACTGCATCAGTTACTTGATGTGGAATAGAGTTCCATGTAGTCATGGCTCTTTGTAGTACTGTGCGCCTTCCGTAGTTTGTTCTGGACTTGGGGACTGTGAAGAGACCTCTTGTGGCATGTCTTGTGGGGTATGCATGGGTGTCCGAGCTGTGTGCCAGTAGTTCAGACAGACAGATGGTGCATTCAACATGTCAATACCTCTCATAAATACAAGTAGTGAGGAAGTCAATCTCTCCTCCACTTTGAGCCAGGAGAGATTGACATGCATATTATTAATATTAGCTTTCTGTGTACATCCAAGGGCAAGCCATGCTGCCCTGTTCTGAGCCAATTGCAATGTCTTGAGTCCTTTTTTGTGGCACCTGACCACACGACTGAACAGTAGTCAAGGTGCTACAAAACTAGAGCCTATAGGACCTGCCTTGTTGATAGTGTTGTTAAGAAGGCAGAGCAGCGCTTTATTATGGAGATACTTCTCCCCATCTTAGCTACTGTTGTATCAATTTGTTTTGACCATGACAGTTTACAATCCGTGTTACTCCCCTTTACTGGCTATTTGAGCCAGTAAAGGGGGCTTTACTATTCTTGTGTAGTGGAATGACTTTAACTTCTCTCCAGGCCTGAGGGCACACACTTTCTAGAAGACTTAAATTGAAGATGTGGCAAATAGGAGTGGCAATATCATCTGCTATTATTCTCAGTAATTTTCCATCCAAATTGTCAGACCCTGGTGGCTTGTCATTGTTGATAGACAACCAAAAAAATTCACCTCTTCCACACTGACTTTACGGAATTCAAAAGTACAATTCTTGTCTTTCATAATTTGGTATGATATACTTGGATTTGTGGTGTCAGCGGTTGTTGCTGGCATGTCATCCCTAAGTTTGCTAATCTTGCCAATGAAAAAGTAATTAAAGTAGTTGGCAATATCAGTGGGTTTTGTGATGAATGAGCCATCTGATTCAATGAATGATGGAGCCGAGTTGGCTTTTTTCCCAAATGTAATTTAAGGTGCCCAAAGCTTTTTACTATCATTCTTTATATAATTTATCTTTGTTTCATAGTATTTTTTCTTTTTCTTTAGTGTAGTCACATGATTTCTTAATTTTCAGTACGTTTGCCAGACTTATTTGCCATACCTTTTGTGCTGTAATAGCGCCGAAGGAGATGGCTGCCGTTTTACGATCCCATATCCAATTGTGCTATTGTGTATATTTATTCTCATTACTTGTAACTTATTTTGCACACAATGTTTCTGCCACCGTGTTTTATGACCGAAAAGAGCTTCTAGATATCAGGACAGAGATTACTCACCCCATACTGGAGGAATACTTTTCCTTCAACGAGTTGGACGAGAAGGATTTACTTCAGATGCCCGACAAGGCCCTCATCCCGGGCCAACTACGATCACGTATATCCGACCAACGGGACATTAAAAACTGTAGTATCTTATGTTTCACCGAGTCGTGGCTGAACGACGACATGAATGACATACAGCTGGTGGGTTTTAAGCTTTTTCAGCAGGATAGAACAGCGGCCTCTGGTAAGACAGCGGCTTTTAGTATATTTGTAAAAAACAGCTGGTGCACGAAATCTAAGGAAGTTTCGAGGTTTTACTCACCTGAGTTTGAGTATCTCATGATAAGCTATAGACCACACTATTTACCAAGAGAGATTTCATCTGTATTTTTCATAGCTGTCTATATATCACCACAAACCGATGCTGGCACTAAGACCGCACTCAATGAGCTGTACACGGCCATAAGCAAACAGGAAAATGCTCATCCAGAGGCGGCGCTCCTAGTTGCCGGGGACTGTAATGCAGGGAAACTCAAATCCGTTTTACCTCATTTCTACCAGTATGTTAAATGTGCAACCAGAGGGAAAAAAACTCTAGACCACCTTTACTCCACACATAGAGACCCGTACAAAGCTGTCCTTCGCCCTCCATTTGGCAAATCTGACCATAATTCTATCCTCCTGATTCCTGCTTACAAGCAAAAACTAAAGCAGGAAGCACCAGGGACTCAGTCAATAAGAAAGTATGAAGCAGATGTTTAGCTACAGGACTGTTTTGCTAGCACAGAGCGGAATAAGTTCCGGTATTTTTATGATGGCATTGAGGAGTACACCACATCAGTCACTGGCTTCATCAATAAGTGCATCGATGATGTCGTCCCCACAGTGACTGTACGTACATACCCCAACCAGAACATCCGCACTGAGCTAAAGGGTATAGCTGCCGCTTTCAAGGAGCGGGACTCAAACCCGGAAGCTTATAAGAAATCCAGCTATGCCCGCCGATGAACTATCAAACAGGCAAAGCGTCAATACAGGACTAAGATTGAATCGTGCTACACGCTCGGCGGATGTGGCAGGGCTTGCAAACTATCACAGACTACAAAGGGAAGCACTGTCGCGAGCTGCCCAGTGACACGAGCCTACCAGACTAGCTAAATTATTTTTATGTTTGCTTTGAGGCAGGTAACACTGAAACATGCATGAGAGCATCAGCTGTTCCGGACGCCTGTGTGATCACGCTCTCCGTAGCCGATGTGAGTAAGACCTTTAAACAGGTAAAAATTCAAAAAGGCCGAAGGGCCAGACTGATAACCAGGACGTGTACTCCGAGCATGCACTGACCAACTGGCAAGTGTCTTCACTGACATTTTCAACCTTTCCCTGTCCGAGTCTGTAATCCCAACATGTTTCAAGCAGACCACCATAGTCCCTGTGCCCAAGAACCCTAAGGTAACCTGCCTTAATGACTACCAACACATAGCACTCACGTCTATAGCCATGAAGTGCTTCAAAAGTCTGGTCATGCCTCCATCATTATCCCAGAAACCCAAGACCCACTCCAATTTGCATACCGCCCCAACAGATCCACAGATTATGCAATCTCTATTGCACTTAACACTGCCCTTTCCCACCTGCACAAAAGGAACAGTGAGAATGCTATTCATTGACTACAGCTCAGCATTCAACACCATAGTGCCTTCAAAACTCAACACTCATCATTAGACCCTGGGACTAAACACCTCCCTCTGCAACTGGATCCTGGACTTCCTGATGGTCCGCCCTAAGGTGGTAAGGGTAAGTAACTACTCATGTGCCACGCTGATCCTCAAAACGTGGACCTCTCAGGGGTGTGTGCTCAGTCCCCTCCTGTACTCCCTGTTCACTCATGACTGTATGGCCAGGCACGACACCAACACCATCATCAAGTTTGCCGATGACACAACAGTGGTTGGCCTGATCACCAACAACGATGAGACAGCCTACAGGGAGGAGGTCAAAGACCTGGTCGTGTGGTGCCAGGACAAAAACCTTTCCCTCAATGTGATCTAGACAAAGGAGAGGATTGTGGACTACAGGAAAAGTAGGACCGAGCACGCCCCCATTCTCATCGACGGGGCTGCAGTGGAGCAGGTTGAGAGGTTCAAGTTCCTTGGTGTCCACATCACCAACAAACTATCATGTAGATAACACACTAGGACAGTCGTGAAGAGGGCACGACAAAGCCTATTCCCCTTCAGGAGACTGAAAAGGTTTGGCATGGGTCCTCAGATCCTTTAAAGGTTCTATAGCAGCACCTTCGAGAGGATCCTGACTGGTTGCATCGTTGCCTGGTATGGCACCTGCACGGCCTCCGACCACAAGACACTACAGCTAATCGAAGGGCTACCCTACCCCCTCTTTTTTACGCTGCTGCTACTCTCTATTTATTATCTATGCATAGTCACCTTAACTCTACCTCCATGTACATATTACCTAAATTACATTTACATTTACATTTACATTTATATTTACATAAATTACCTCGACTAACTGGTGCCCCCACACATTGACTCTGTACTGGTACCCCCTGTACAGTGCCTTGCAATAGTAGTTATCCCCCTTGGCGTTTTTCCTACTTTGTTGCATTAGATACATGAAGGGAACGATTTGGCATTTCCCATATGATTGATGAGGATCTCCATATGGAAAATGTACGCTCCCTTACTAGACGTCTGTGAGTGTTATTAAATTAGGCCGACGGCCTCGGGTCGTGCGCCAGGGCCCTCTCTTCCGGGAAGTCATAAAATGAAGTGTCTCGGACATTTGGTTTCCGTTTTATACATTTTAAATAAAGTGTTAATTTTTTCGCTGTACCAGAAAATTCCACCAGATGGCAACTGGCTGCTTATTGCAAATGGACAAAACATCACCAAAGTGACATTGCTATTTCTCCTAAACGGAAAAGACATGAGCCTATGGTGTAAGGAAAAAAATAACCAGACATTTATCTATCGTAATTCAAGAGAAATCGTCCAATCTACAATTGGTGATAGTTAAAGATTATTATATATATATATTTTTTATGTTATAGATCGGTTGCGGCGTGTTCAGACGAATCCGTTAAGGCGGGTTTCAGAGCTCTACATGATTATATCTATATCATTTGGTCAGTATAAATGTTAATTGGACATTTCTTATGCCATTTAGCCATGGTTCACTGATTTTTGACTTCCTATGATCATATATTGCAAATGGACAAAACATAGGCCTTATAGACAAACTCAATGAAATAAGACAAAGCTATGGTTATACGGTTATTATATATGTATAATTGACAAAAGAATTTAAAAAAAAATCAAAAAACAGTCCATCTTTGGGATTTTTGTTGTATGACACTTGGCATTTGCCATATACCACATGCCACATGGTTTGGATGAACTGCCGTCCATTTGAGTGGTATTTGTGATTGTGTATATGTTTCGTCCAATGCCAATATTTCGTCCAATGCCAATATGTTTCCATTCATTTTTGTCCATTTCAGGGGGGTTTTCCCTTACAACCTGTAATTTAAATGGCTTTTTATTTTGATTTAATGTAATGGACATACACAAAATAGTCCAAATTGGTGAACTGAAATGAAAATAATTACTTTTTTCAAAGAATTCAAAATAATAAAAAACTGAAAAGTGGTCATGCGTATGTATTCAACAGCTTTGCTATGAAGCCCCTAAATAAGATCTGGTGCAACCAATTACCTTCAGAAGTCACATAATTAGTTAAATAAAGTCCACCTGTGTGCAATCTGTGTCACATGATCTCATCATATATATATATATATATATATATATATATATATATATATATATATATATATATATATATATATATATATATATATACTGCTCAAAAAATAAAGGGAACACTTAAACAACACATCCTAGATCTGAATGAAAGAAATAATCTTATTAAATACTTTTTTCTTTACATAGTTGAATGTGCTGACAACAAAATCACACAAAAATAATCAATGGAAATCCAATTTATCAACCCATTGAGGTCTGGATTTGGAGTCACACTCCAAATTAAAGTGGAAAACCACACTACAGGCTGATCCAACGTTGATGTAATGTCCTTAAAACAAGTAAAAATGAGGCTCAGTAGTGTGTGTGGCCTCCAAGTGCCTGTATGACCTCCCAACAATGCCTGGGCATGCTCCTGATGAGGTGGCGGATGGTCTCCTGAGGGATCTCCTCCCAGACCTGGACTAAAGCATCCACCAACTCCTGGACAGTCTGTGGTGCAACGTGGCGTTGGTGGATGGAGCGAGACATGATGTCCCAGATGTGCTCAATTGGATTCAGGTCTGGGGAAGGGGGCGGGCCAGTCCATAGCATCAATGCCTTCCTCTTGCAGGAACTGCTGACACACTCCAGCCACATGTGGTCTAGCATTGTCTTGCATTAGGAGGAACCCAGGGCCAACCGCACCAGCATATGGTCTCACAAGGGGTCTGAGGATCTCATCTCGGTACCTAATGGCAGTCAGGCTACCTCTGGCGAGCACATGGAGGGCTGTGCGGCCCCCCAAAGAAATGCCACCCCACACCATGACTGACCCACCGCCAAACCGGTCATGCTGGAGGATGTTGCAGGCAGCAGAGCGTTCTCCACGGCGTCTCCAGACTCTGTCACGTCTGTCATGTGCTCAGTGTGAACCTGCTTTCATCTGTGAAGAGCACAGGGCACCAGTGGCAAATTTGCCAATCTTGGTGTTCTCTGGCAAATGCCAAACGTCCTGTACGGTGTTGGGCAGTAAGCACAACCCCCACCTGTGGACGTCGGGCCCTCATACCACCCTCATGGAGTCTGTTTATGACCGTTTGAGCAGACACATGCACATTTGTGGCCTGCTGGAGGTCATTTTGCAGGGCTCTGGCAGTGCTTCTCTGCTTCTCCTTGCACAAAGGCGGAGGTAGCGGTCCTGCTGCTGGGTTGTTGCCCTGCTACGGCCTCCTCCACGTCTCCTGATGTACTGGCCTGTCTCCTGGTAGCGCCTCCATGCTCTGGAAGCTACGCTGACAGACACAGCAAACCTTCTTGCCACAGCTCGCATTGATGTGCCATCCTGGATGAGCTGCACTACCTGAGCCACTTGTGTGGGTTGTAGAGTCCGTCTCATGCTACCACTAGAGTGAAAGCACCACCAGCATTCAAAAGTGACCAAAACATCAGCCAGGAAGCATAGGAACTGAGAAGTGGTCTGTGGTCCCCACCTGCAGAACCACTCCTTTATTGGGGGTGTCTTGCTAATTGCCTATAATTTCCACCTGTTGTCTATTCCATTTGCACAACAGCATGTGAAATGTATTGTCAATCAGTGTTGCTTCCTAAGTGGACAGTTTGATTTCACAGAAGTGTGATTGACTTGGAGTTACATTGTGCTGTTTAAGTGTTCCCTTTATTTTTTTGAGCAGTGTATATATATATATATATATATATACACCTTATTATATGGCTACTAAAATATATATATACACCTATTCTGAAAGGCCCCAGAGTCTGCAACACCACTAAGCAAGGGGCACCACCAAGCCAGTGGCACCATGAAGAGGAGCTCTCCAAACAGGTCAGGGATAAAGTTGTGGAGAAGTACAGATCAGGTTTGGGTTATAAAAAAATTGCAGAAGCTTTGGATATCCCACAGAGCACCATTAAATCCATTATAAAAAAATTTAACTAATATGGCACCACAACAAACCTGCCAAGAGAAGGCCGCCCACCAAAACTCACGGACCAAGCAAGGAGGGCATTAATCAGAGAGGAGCAAAGAGACCAAAGATAACCTTGAAGGAGCTGCAAAGCTCCACAGCGGAGATTGGATTATCTGTCCATAGGACCACTTTAAGCCGTACACTCCACAGAGCTGGGCTTACGGAAGAGTGGCCTGAAAAAAGCCATTGCTTATTAAGGATCGGCGTTCCGTCAATGGGACAGTTGTGATATATTAAGATCGCATATTTTAGAGTAACAACAAATGTCGGTACATAGAAGTGTCTTATATCGGCTGAAAGCTTACATTATTGTTAATATATCTGCACTGTCCAATGTACAGTAGCTATTACTGCAAAAAATGCCATACTATTGTTTGAGGAGAGCTTTTTTCAACGCGATAGGTTTGGTAAATTCACCTCTGAAGGTGAAATGTGTACTTACATTCTGAAATCTTGCTCTGATTTATCATCCAAAGAGTCCCAGAGATAACATGAAGTGTTGTTTTGTTAGATAAAATCCTTTTTCATATCCTAAGAAGGTCCATATAGCACGCACGATCGATTTTGTATTTCCACTCGTTCAATTTGCAAAGAAAGGAATATGTGAAAATCTCACCCAAAACGTTGTTTGAACCAGTCAAATGACGTTCGTATCTATTCCTCAGAGTTCATAGAAGGTAACAAGACTTATACTATATCCTATAGAACACCATATTTGGTCAGAGAGCGACGCTTTCATGGCAGGCCAATGACGTGGGTGGCCATCACTTGAACAACTGTATCTTTGTCAAATAAGCACCAATTGGGGTCCAACAAAGCAGAAACCATATATATGTTGTAAAATGTAGCTTCTAACCTTGAACGACAGCATGCCTTTTCATTTTGGAGAAAAATTATCAGGATATTCAGTTATGAAGTTATGAAAACTGGTTGTTTTGCAAATGTTGAACTTATAATATGGCTACTAATACTTGGAAAGCTAAATCAAAGTCCAAGTATACAGATTTGCCGATATTCTTGCAGAAAAATGGAATATGAATGCGAATGACTCCTTCACAATTTGCCACAATGTACCTGGGGACTTCATGCTAAAAGTCTTGAGGATCAGTCATACTCCAAATTATCCATCTGAAACGTTGCATATACACTGCTGCCATCTTGTGGACACTATCTGAATTACAACCAGAGTGTTAGCTTTAACAGTGACCTTCCTTTTGCATTTCAAAGATGGTTCCTGGTAGAGAGCCAGAGTTGATCCCCAGGATTGAACACAGGTGTCTCACTGTGGTGATGGTCTGCCTGCTCCTTCTAATGATGAACCATGCACTGGAGTCTCACATGCGCATTGTTCCACACCTCCTCCGCACGCCAGTGTTCCAGTGTGTGTTGGTTTACCAGCTGGCCATGACCCCATTGACCCCGGGCCAGGCCGCAGCTCCTGCGGTAGATGAGTGGTTCCGGCGCGCGGAGGAGTTGTGGAACAACTCGCACATGAGACTCCAGCGCGCTGAACTGCCGGTCCTGACAGTGACTCCTCAGAAACCTCCCCTTGAACCCCTCATAAGACTCAATTTCCTCCTCTCCTCTCTCCCAGATGGCCGTAGCCCATTCCAATGCCCGCCCAGTCAGCAGAGACATAACCGTGGCAACGTTAGACCTCTCATTTGACCTCTCAGTCACGAAATTGAGGGAACACTGAAGGAGGAAGCCACGACATTTGGATGGTGTTCCGTCATATTTCTCCGGGAGGGATAGATGGGCATCGCTGACCTGAGCAGGTTGCTGAATGGGCTGGTGTGCTGACTCGTTGGGTAGCCCGGCTCTAGAATATCCTCCGCTGTTGAGACATTGTAGACTGCTGGAACTCTTCCATGGCCGTCCCCAGTTGAGCCAGCTGATCATGGTGTTGACGAAGAAGGTCACCTTGTTCATTGATCGTCTGGGAGACGTCCGGTTGTCCTGCTGCTTCCATATTTTTAGTTGGTATTCTGTAATGATGGGGCGGTGAGTCGGAAGCAGGTGCAACATTTTAATAAAACAACAAAACCAAGAACACGACACTAACATAAGGCAGTACACCGATACACAAGAACAATACCAACTGGTGAGTGAACCTGGAAGAGTGACAGGAGACTGAAAAGGAGGAGACTGAAAAGATTTGGTATGGGTCCCCAGATCCTCAAAAGGTTCTACAGCTGCACCATCGAGAACATCCTGACCGGTTGCATCACTGCCTGGTATGGCAACTGCTCGGCATCTGACCATAAGGCGCTACAGAGGGTGGTGCGAACGGGGCCAAGCTTCCTGCCTTCCAGGACCTATATAATAAGAGGTGTCAGAGGAAAGCCCATGAAATTGTCAGAGACTCCAGTCATCCAAGTTATAGACTGTTTTCTCTGCTATCGCACGCAAGCGGTACCGGAGCGCAAAATCTAGGACCAAAAGTCTCCTCAGGGCTTTGGGGTAGAAGCTGTTAAAACTGTTGAACAATTCATAAAATTGCCACCAGACAATTTACATTGACCCCCCTCCTTTTGTAGACTGCTGCTGCTCGCTGTTGTTTCTTACCTATGCATAGTCACTTCACCCCCACCTACATGTACAGATTACCTCATCTAGCATTTACCTCCGGACACTGACTTGGTACCGGTGCCTCTGTATATAGCCTCGTTATTGTTATTCTTATAGTGTTACTTTTTATTATTACTTTTTATTTTAGTTTACTTGGTAAATATTTTCTTCTTCTTGAACTGCACTGTTGGTTAAGCACTTGTAAGTAAGCATTTCACAGTAAAGTCTACACTTGTTGTATTCGGCGCATGTGACAAATAAAGTTTGATTTGATTTAAAGGGGTGGAAATTATGAAGGTAATGATTGTGTGAGTCGTAATGATTCACAGGTGCGCATAATGATGAGTGCCAGGTGTGCGTAATGATGAATCCCAGGACCAGTGGTTAGTACTCTAGAGGGGTCGTACACCGTAGGGGAGGAGCAGGAGCAGACATGACACTGCCTTTCTGTCTCGTCCCAACTCCCGACACATTCAATAGTATGGGAGAGCTGGAGATCAAATTTCAATATTGAAATTTTTTTGCAAATGTTGGAGAGACATTATAGCAAGGTTCATACAAATCTCCGCTGCTGAAAATCAAATGCTAGTCTAAAAGAAATGAGAGATAATATCTAGATGATTTTTATAGTGGAGAACAAGTTTATAAATTGCCTGGCTGGGCTGATGAGACAGTGGATTGCGCAGTGAGATGGAACAGAGTAAATAGGCATTTCAACGTCATAGATTTAGCCGGTGATAACTTGTGGACTAGACACCGGCTGGAATGCGGTTTTAACCAATCAGCATCCCGAATTAGAACCAGCTGTTGTGTATAATAGCATATACTGTAGATTAGTGGGCCTATAATATGTTGCAACAAAAACAGCTCCTCAGTTCTCAGTCATTTCTTATCTCAAGCTGAATAGTCAAAAATGATCATGTGGCTAAAACTCAACAGCGCGTCACTAGACAGGATATATGCTTTGATTGAAACAAAATAGTCCTACAAGAAAGGCTTATAGTTTGCTAACACCATCATCTTTAATTTGCTCACTAAACAGTAGGCTTAGTTCAAGAAGATCTAAATGCATATCATGAAACTGATTGAGATCAAATAATTGGCATGCAGTTTGGACATTTCACCAGTAAAACGTGAAGAATTATCATTCATGATTGACAGTTTTTTAAATTAGGTATGCCTAACTTGGTGTTTGACGGTATTAAAAATAGAACATTTTCTTGAGACAATAATGTGTGAGCATAGGCAGATGTTTGCTTTTGGAGGATGCATTTCATGCAAAGGCCTGATTTACATCTGTCTGTAGAAACTTTGGTCGAGAAATTATGATGTAATTTATTTTGTTTTGGGAGGGGGGTGGGGGCTTCCTCACCTAAAAAAATTCCACTACACCACTGTGGGCCCTGAATCCAGCCAGGGCCTTAAATAATGATAAGAAAAAGAAGGAGATAGAAGAAGAAGAAGAGGAACATCCAGCACCACAAGAAGAAAAACAAGAAGCATAATGCAAAAAGAATAAAGGCAAAGAAAAATAAGTCTGGAATAATTGATGTGGAATATGTCACCCTCAGACTAGAGTGCACTTGATTCTCAGAGGGAAAGCAGCGGAAAGCCTGTCACAATATTTGCTCATCGCCATTGAACAGGGCTGGTTAAATTCAACGATTACCACAGTGAAATGAAGCCAGCCATGCTTCACTATGCCCTCGGGGGGAACAGCTGCATCACCACACAGCAGTGGCTCTGAGACTGAGCTTAGATGAGGAAAAAAAAGAAAGAGAAAGAGATGGAGAACTTGGAAGGGAGGAGGGTGTAGAGGAGGGAGAGAGGGGGGATACAGAGATGGAGAGAGGTGGTAAAGAGGAGGGAGAGGGAGAAAGAGTGTGAGAGAGAGAGTGAAAGAGAGAGAGCTACAGAGAGCTACAGATATTCTCAGCGTGAGCTCCTGATTTATTTCTTTTTTCTTTTTTTAAATGATGTAAACACTCAAAACTAAAACACTCAAATCTCCCTAGCCAGCTACACAACAAAAACCTAGCCTTGCTAGAACAAACCTAGCAAGTGGAGTTAATACACCTACATCAACCGGCCAAACTGAGTGAGTAAACCAAAAAGGAGCACATCTACTCTACAGATCTACTCTACACACATCTTCTGTATTTTTTGTGTGTGACTATTTTATCTTTTTTTTAAACTAAGTTAGAGCTAGCTAGCAACAGTAGCAAACAAACAAAAACTGTTGCCATGGCATGGTGCAGCAGCAGAACAGAGCAGCAACAGGTGCAGCAGAGCCCACAGCCACCATGTCCCTAGTGGTGCACGACTCCATGATTTTTGGAGTTGACTCCGACTCTGACTCAGGGGTTGGAGTCGAAGGAGTCAACTCTTACTAGACTCCAAAAACAAGCGAAAAACGGATGAGCACACACTACCTCATTATTGCAGAGTCCTAGGAAGACAACATTTGCGTTCTAGAGGACTGACATGAGCTTCATGCTACCCATTTGGTAATGAACTTAGCCTATAAAATGCCTATTGTGTTTGAATATAGAAGGTGATGTGTAGGAACTAGAATATTTCAGTGATACAGTATTTCTGCTGTGTGCAGCCTTTACGGATCCCATGAGATGATACGGTGCATTACGCTGATAAGCCTATTCTTCGCCATTTTTACAGCCCTATTAAGACAGGTATTACTAGAGACGTTGGTTTTGTAATTATTATCCAAGCATGTGCTTTTTTCCAGAGGACGATGCACACAGGATACATTTTTCCAAACTTCCCCCTGTAATAAAAAAAATTCAAATATAGTTGGCTCTTATAACGGAAGCCTGGAGGTTTTTATTGTAGGCTTGAAGATATTTCAGCTTCATAGGCTACACTGATAACTTGTCCTTGGCTCCTCAATGTATAGATGTCCCCATAATATTTAAATTGATGAAGTGTGATCATAGTCATTATTTCCATGGTAGACGTCCTTTCTAATAACATTGCACCCACCCCATCCTGTTGATTTGAGCTGCTGAACCATATTTTAATGTATGAGAATGTGTACTTGCTATTTCCAAAAAGTTTAGGGGTGATACCCTGCTTTGGTATCTATTACCTAGGACAGAGCTCTCCAACCCCGTTTATGGAGAGCTACCATCCTGTAGGTTTTCATTCCAACCTTAATCTAGCACATCTGATTCAATAATTAGCTCGTTGATAAACTGAATCTGATTAGTTACAACTAGGGTTGGAGCGAAAACCTATAGGAAGGTAGCTCTCCAGGAACAAGGTTGGAGAGCCCAGACCTAGTATATCGTCAGCCAACCACATTCTTGTCTGCCTGCCACGATCCTCTCTATCTCTCAATGGCTCACCTGCTCTTTCTCTTAGCTATGAAAACGCTAGTGTGTGTTTGGTCTTCGGTCTGTTGCGTGTATAGTAATTTAGCCGACTCATTGATAGCTCTTACTTTAGTGAACATGCGCAAGACATTGCAAGCAAAGACATTTCGAAATACAGCATTGCGATAGCCTATATCTTTCGATTACGATGCACGGTTCTGACTTTCTGCCTGGTGGCCAACACGCCTATGTCTGGCTGTCCCCCTTCCATCTATCACTCTCTCTCTCTCGCTAGCTCGCTCTTTCTTAGCTATGAAAGATGCGAGAGTTTGTTCTCAAAGTAGATGATGCAACTAGTTCCCTCCATTGCATAAATAGTCTTTGGAGTCTTTGGAGTCGATTCCTAGCATAATCTAAGTTTGTCACCCAGAAATGACACCCAGACACCGGGAGTCGACGGGCAAGGAGTTGAGGGCGTGTCACTACATGTCCCCCCTCCCCCTCAGCACTGAGTCCATTATCTACCGTCCAGAGGCAAAAAATGACACAACGAGGAACGCTTTTAAACAGAAACTACAAAAGGCCTCTATTAAAACGGTGATGTGAGTAATCTCATCTTTCTCACTGACCAGCCAAATTCATGGTGCTCAGCAGTCTGCTCTCACTACCCATCCATAAAGAAAGAGGGAATCTGTAATGGGTGGAAGCTGAAAGTAAAAGAGGCAGACGACTCAGACAGCACCATGATAACAATCAACCTCTACAAGACTGGGACTGTCATGGTGCAAGGTAACCTTAGGCTGTTTGAAACAGACTTTCTTTGCGATTACGGAGAAAGCAGAGAGATAGGACACCACCAGTAACTTTATTTTATTGATTTATTTTATTTAACCTTTATTTAACTAGCCAAGTCAATTAAGAACAAATTCTTATTTACAATGACGGCCTACCAAAACGCAAAAGGCCTCCTGCGGGGACGGGGGCTGGGATTAAAAATGTAAATAAATTAAATAAAAATGACACCTCCTCCCACAAGGGAAACTCCAGCAGCACCACCCTCACCCCCACTCTCCCCACCAAAAAGGCACATCCAGCACCTCTCTTCCCACCATAGTGGAGGACATGCCCTAGGAGGAGAGGGACCACCTCAGTGCAGAGAAGGCTCAGGCCCTCCTCAACACCATGGCTGCCATGAGGGATGAGTTCACCAAACTGGAGAGTGAGATGGTCCTGCACAGGGAGAGCATGAGCAAACAGCAACCAGACGTCCACACCTTAGAGGGACTCCTAACCAAGGTGCGGACACAACAAGACAGCAGCGTTGCAGCACAGCTGAAAAAGGTCCAGCAAGAGAGAGCTGGCTTATCTAACAAAGGAGGTGATAGATTTACAACACGACAGGGAGAGCAGTATAATGAACTGACCACACTAAGAGAGGAGCTGCAGGAGAGAAAGAGAACAGAGGGCAGGCTGCAGAAGCAGCTAGATCACCATTCTGTGCACTGCACTCACACAGCAGAGGAGCCCACCCCTTCCAGCCAGGCCTCCCCAGCCCTGCCCAGCTCACAGAACAGCATCCCACTGACTGCGGCACCAGCACAGACCAGCCCCACCCCAGCTCCAACACTAGCCTCTCCCAGGACTGTGACCTGCAACCCAATGTACACCTGGCCCACCATCACATCCTCCATCTGGACTGTCTCTATGACCATGTGCACCTGTACAGGGAGACAGTCCCATCTTAATTTAACCTTTTTTTTTCCCCTCAAATGCCTTTTGCCCAGAAATGCCTTCTGGGAAATGTGAACTTTCTTGTGCCTTAATAATAAACTTGTATGACGTCTGTAAATATGAATACAATTGTTAAATTACAAGCCTAGTTGGTTTAGCCACATAAAAAGACAGCAACCTTCCCGCTAGCCATTATTGTCTGAGATAATGAGTGGGCTAGACATGCCAAGAGATGATTTCGGATTGGTCTGCCATGTATTGAGCTTCTGGCTATAATATGAGTTGGTCACTATGTGTAGGTAATCCTTTCTAACACTGCTTTTTTGAATGATATCACATAATAGAACTGCTTGCTCTTCACCTTCTGGAGGACTGAGTTTTGAAATCTGCCATTTGATTGCAAATATGCAGACGGAGTCGAAAAGAGAACCCGCAGAAGGCTGTTGTGTAAAACACCTGTCTTGTGATTACATCTTCAAACTAAGATCAAATATGGCATCCGTGACAGAGACGGAGAAGAGTCCATCCATGTATATGGGTATGAGAGTCTAGCTAACTGCATTTTCAGATATTACACGTTTCTATTTTTGTCAGAAAGTAATTTTAATTTCAAGTTAAAGTGAACTGTTAGCTAGTTAGCTAACATTATGTGTACGATCTGTGTAGTAATATTATTCGTATCTCAGAGCCATTTGCATTGGTAGTTATAGCCTAATATTTGATAGCCAACATTGAACCTGGTTGGTTAGCTACCTGCAGGTTCATGCAGGGTAGTAACATTATGTGCTGGGATTATGGTTCATTGTTTATTTATTTATTTTTTACTTTGTTTATTGAATTTTCAACACCAGCATTTACAAAATAATTGCACGTAAGTTATTTGGTAGAAATATGAAACAACACTTCAAAGACAACAATACAGCAAAACAAAGAGAGAGACAAACATAAAAAAAGACAAGAAAAATATATATTTTGATACAATTGTTACAGGTCAACAAGCACAGATAATACAGTCCTTAACATCCGAGATGTCGTGTATACACATACCAGGCCTCTTACATCACCAATATATAAATATACATCACTCTGGAACTGCAGGGAAATGTAGTAATTTAACATAAGAAACGAAGGGAGCCAACATTGCATAGAATTTGTCTATAGACCCATTGAGTGTGTGTTTAATTTTTTCTAACTTTATGCAATTTAAAACTGATTTAATCCAAAGAGCATGAGAAGGGGGTGCAGAGGATGTCTATCTAAGTAAAATGAATCGTCTCGCTAACAAAGTGACAAAGGCAACTACATCCTTATTCATTTTGGTCAATTGTATTGTGGGTAAGGAAACCCCAAATAATACAATAAAAGGGTCTGGCTCGATCTGTGTGAGAGTGTGTTAAAGATGCCTTTCCAGAAACCAACAAGAGATGGGCAACACCAAAACATGTGTGCACGATTAACAGGAGACTGGTTACATCATACACAATTAGGGTTCACATCCTTGTAAATTTTGGATAATCTTTCTTTGGTCCAGTGGGCCCTATGAATGAGTTTGCATTGAATGAGACCGTGTCGAGCGCAAATAGAAGAGGTACGCACACTTTTGAGTGCCCCTTCCCATAGTTCATCAGATATTTCCTCACCCAGTTCCTCCTCCATGAGGATTTAACATTGTTTAATGAGATGGTTTGTAGTGAGCAAATTTGACTATAGATTATTGACAAGGTGCCTTTCAGAGTAGGAAGTGGGATAAGAAATGTGTCAACCTGTGTTTCACCAGGAAGGATGGGGAATCGGGGATCTATGCTGTGGACGTAACTCCGGACTTGTAAGAACCTAAAGAAATTATGTCTGGGGAGACCAAATTTAGCTGATACTTGCTCAAACTTACTAAATGTATTGTTAATACAGAGATCTCTGAATCTTTTAATACCGAGACTAGACCATGTTGAGAAAGCCCCATCAACCATAGATGGGGGAAAAGCTGGGTTTGAGGCTACCGGCGCAAAAGAAAAGGTTGTCTGAAACCCAAAGTGGTGCCTAAATTGATTCCAGATCTTCAATGTTGTTTTGACACATATTTTTGTTGAAGGAGGAGTAAGGGCCTGTATGGAGCAGTGAGCGAGGGAAGACAATGATGCTGGTATAGATGAGGCGGCCTCCATCTCTAGCCTAATTGGGGGTGGGAGTATCTCTCTGCTCTGCAACCAGTACTGAATGATCCTAAGGTTAGTGGCCCAATAATAGAATCTGAAATCCGGTAGCGCTAGACCACTGTCTGGTCTGGGCCTCTGCAAAAGCTGTTTTCGTATCCTAGGGGGCTTTTTGTCCCATATAAAAGGTAGAATTAGGCCGTCGATCTTTTTGAAAAATGTATTGGGAAGAAGAATCAGTAGGCATTGATAGAGATATAAGAATTTAGGGAGAGTATTCATTTTAATATCATTAATTATTGCGACTAAGGAGAGGTGTAGCAAAGACCAGCGTTCCAAATCGTCATTAGTACGGGTTAAAAGAAGAGCAAGTTAGCTTGAAAAAGGTTTTCAAATCTGATTGTAACATGTACTCCGAGATAAATAAAACGTGAGCAAATGTAAATGGCAGGTTATGTAAAGGGGATTTTTTTGTGCCATATTAAGCGGCATCAATTCAATTTTAATGAGATTCAGTTTATACGTGACCGAAGGATGTGAAAGTGGCAAGGGCAGCAGGAACAGAAACAGAATAGTTGGACGTGTTTAATAATAAATGATCTGCATATAAAGACAGTATGTGTTCGTGTCCGTATCTGACTATACCTTTGATGAGGGGGTTGGAGCGAAGTGCTATTGCAAGGGGTTCTATGGCGAAGGCAAACAGTAAGGGACTAAAAGGGCAACCCTGGCGTGTTGATCATTGCAAAGGGTAGCAATCTGATTGGGTGTTATTAGTCCTGATAGAGGCTTGAGGGGATGAGTACAGAAGTCTTATTTTTTTATTTGTATTATTTCACCTTTATTTAACCAGGTAGGTAAGTTGAGAACAAGTTCTCATTTACAATTGCAACCTGGCCAAGATAAAGCAAAGCAGTTCGACACATACAACAACACAGAGTTACACATGGAGTAAAACAAACATATAGTCAATAATACAGTAGAAAAATAAGTCTATATACAATGTGAGCAAATGAGGTGAGATAAGGGAAGTAAAGGCAAAAAAGGCCATGGTGGCAAAGTAAATACAATATAGCAAGTAAAACACTGGAATGGTAGATTTGTAGTGGAAGAAAGTGCAAAGCAGAAATAATGGGGTGCAAAGGAGCAAAATAAATAAATACAGTAGGGGAAGAGATAGTTGTTTGGGCTAAATTATAGATGGGCTATGCACAGGTGCAGTGATCAATGAGCTGCTCTGACAGCTGGTGCTTAAAGCTAGTGAGGGAGATAAGTGTTTCCAGTTTCAGAGATTTTTGTAGTTCGTTCCAGTCATTGGCAGCAGAGAACTGGAAGGAGAGACGGCCAAAGGAGGAATTGGCTTTGGGGGTGACCAGAGAGATATACCTGCTGGAGCGCGTGCTACAGGTGGGTGCTGCTATGGTGACCAGTGAGCTGAGATAAGGGGGGACTTTACCTAGCAGGGTCTTGTACATGACCTGGAGACAGTGGGTTTGGCGACGAGTATGAAGCGAGGGCCAGCCAATGAGAGGGTACAGGTCGCAGTGGTGGGTAGTATATGGGGCTTTGGTGACAAAACGGATGGCACTGTAATAGACTGCATCCAGTTTATTGAGTAGGGTATTGGAGGCTATTTTGTAAATGACATTGCCGAAGTCGAGGATCGGTAGGATGGTCAGTTTTACGAGGGTATGTTTGGCAGCATGAGTGAAGGATGCTTTGTTGCGAAATAGGAAGCCAATTCTAGATTTAACTTGGATTGTAGATGTTTGATGTGAGCCTGGAAGGAGAGCTTACATTCTAACCAGACACCTAGGTATTTGTAGTTGTCCACATATTCTAAATAAGAACCGTCCAGAGTAGTGATGCTGGACAGGCGGGGCAGGTGTGGGCAGCGATCGGTTGAAGAGCATGCATTTAGTTTTACTTGAATTTAAGAGCAGTTGGAGGCCACGGAAGGAGAGTTGTATGGCATTGAAGCTTGTCTGGAGGGTTGTTAACACAGTGTCCAAAGAAGGGCCAGAAGTATACAGAATGGTGTCGTCTGCGTAGAGGTGGATCAGAGATTCACCAGCAGCAAGAGCGACATCATTGATGTATACAGAGAAAAGAGTTGGCCCAAGAATTGAGCCCTGTGGCACCCCCATAGAGACTGCCAGAGGCCCGGACAACAGGCCATCCGATTTGACACATTGAACTCTATCAGAGAAGTCGTTGGTGAACCAGGCGAGGCAATCATTTGAGAAACCAAGGCTATTGAGTCTGCCGATGAGGATGTGGTGATTGACAGAGTCGAAAGCCTTGGTCAGGTCAATGAATACGGCAGCACAGTATTGTTTCTTATCGATGGCGGTTACAATATCGTTTAGGACCTTGAGCGTGGCTGAGGTGCACCCATGACCAGCTCTGAAACCAGATTGCATAGCGGAGAAGGTGCGGTGGGATTCGAAATGGTCGGTAATCTGTTTGTTGACTTGGCTTTCGAAGACCTTAGAAAGGCAGGGTAGGATAGATATAGGTCTGTAGCAGTTTGGGTCAAGACTGTCCCCTCCTTTGAAGAGGGGGATGACAGCAGCTGCTTTCCAATCTTTTGGAATCTCAGACGACACGAAAGAGAGGTTGAACAGGCTAGTAATTGGGGTTGCAACAATTTCGGCAGATAATTTTAGAAAGAATGGGTCCAGATTGTCTAGCCCGGCTGATTTGTAGGGGTCCAGATTTTGCAGCTCTTTCAGAACATCAGCTGACTGGATTTGGGAGTAGGAGAAATGGGGAAGGCTTGGGCAAGTAGCTGTGGGGTGTGCAGTGCTCTTGACCGCGGTAGGGGTAGCCAGGTGGAAAGCATGGCCAGCCGTAGAAAAATGTTTATTGAAATTCTCAATTATAGTGAATTTATCAGAGGTGACAGAGTTTCCTATCCTCAGTGCAGTGGGCAGCTGGGAGGAGGTGTTCTTATTCTCCATGGACTTTAGTGTCCCAGAACTTTTTTGAGTTTGTGTTGCAGGAAGCAAATTTCTGCTTGAAAAAGCTAGCCTTGGCTTTTCTAACTGCCTGTGTATATTGGTTTCTAACTTCCCTGAAAAGTTGCATATCACGGGGGCTGTTCGATGCTAATGCAGAATGCCACAGGATGTTTTTGTGTTGGTTAAGGGCAGTCAGGTCTGGAGAGAACCAAGGGCTATATCTGTTCCTGGTTCTAAATGTCTTGAATGGGGCATGCTTATTTAAGATGGTGAGGAAGGCATTTAAAAAAAATAACCAGGCATCCTCTACTGACGGGATGAGGTCAATATCCTTCCCGGATACCCGGGCCAGGTCGATTAGAAAGGCTTGCTCGCTGAAATGATTCAGGGAGCGTTTGACAGTGATGAGTGGAGGTCGTTTGACTGCTGACTCATTATGGATGCAGGCAATGAGGCAGTGATACTGAGATCTTGGTTGAAAACAGCAGAGGTGTATTTAGAGGGCAAGTTGGTTAGGATGATATCTATGAGGGCTTTGTTTTCGGCTTTGGGGTGGTACCTGGCAGGTTCATTGATAATTTGTGTGAGATTGAGGGCAGTAAACTTAGATTGTAGGATGGCTTGGGTGTTAACTTCTTTGGGATAGGGGGCAGTATTTTCACGGCCGGATAAAATATTTACCCGATTTAATCTGGTTACTACTCCTGCCCAGAAACTAGGATATGCATATAATTAGTAGATATGGATAGAAAACACTCTAAAGTTTCTATAACTTTTTGAATGGTGTCTGTGAGTATAACAGAACTCATATGGCAGGCCAAAACCTGAGAAGATTCCATACAGGAAGTGCCCTGTCTGACAATTTGTTGTCCTTCTGTTGCATCTCTATCGACATTACAGCATCTTTGCTGTAACGTGACACTTTCTAAGGCTTCCATTGGCTCTCTAAAGCCGCCAGAAAGTGGAATGGGGTGTCTGCTGTCTCTGGGCAAAGTATAGGAGCAGAGTTTGTAAGTGGTCAGCCTGTGGACAGTGAGACTGGAGATGCGCGGTCACGAGAACTCGCCATGTTTTTCTTTCAGTCTTTGAGTGAATACAACGTTGCCCGGTTGGAATATTATCGCTATTTTACGAGACAAATAGCATAAAAATCGATTTTAAACAGCGTTTAACATGCTTCTAGGTACGGTAATGGAATATTTTGAAATTGTTTGTAATGAAATGCGCTCACGCGTTACCCTTTGGATAGTGACCTGAACGCACGAACAAAACGGGGATATTTGCACATAACTATGGATTATTTGGAACAAAAACAACATTTGTTGTTGAAGTAGAAGTCCTGGGAGTGCATTCTGATGAAGAACAGCAAAGGTAATCCAATTTTTCTAATAGTAATTCTGAGTTTAGGTGACCCCGAAGTTGGCGGATGTCAAAATAGCCGTGATGGCCGAGCTATGTACTCAGAATATTGCAAAATGTGCTTTCGCCGAAAAGCTATTTTAAAATCGGACACAGCGATTGCATAAAGGAGTTCTGTATCTATAATTCTTAAAATAATTGTTATGTATTTTGTCAACGTTTATCATGAGTAATTTAGTATGGTTCATTGTTTAGCTAGCTAGCTATATGTCTAAACAAAAGACTCCGCTATGCAAGTAACTATTTCAATAGAATGTTTATGATGTCAATGCGACAACTGTCGATAGACGTAGCTTGTAAATTCGCTCTGGCTATCAACTCTGATTTCAGAGCACTCTCATCTGAGTGTACCAGAGCGCAGAATAACAGACGAATTTACGAATGCTCAAATATTCAAGGAGCATTTTCTCAAAAGTGAGGTTACAAGTTGATCAACTTTCAAAGCATAATTACTTTCCCATTGTTCCTCAACTGTAGTGTACAGTGGTTGCTCAACTAAAAGAGTTGCCATTATGCTGCGGGACGTAGAGTTAATTTGTGGTTTAGTACGGTACCCTGCGTCACTACTTCATTGCTCCAGACCAGCGCAAGGGGGGACTTAGGGCACTGATTATGTTTTTGGGTCCCAAGGCACTACTGTGTCTCTAACTGACAATGAATGAGCTACATAAACCAAATAGAAACTGATAATTGTCCACGACTTCAAATTTGAATTTCAATAAACTGAATTATGAGGATGAAGAAGGTGATTGAATTTAGAACAATAGTGTAAGAATTGCTATTCCTCTGTCACTTATTTTTATGTTACTACTCGTCAGTATTACTTACTAAAACTGTCATTACACTAAGGTTTTTTTTCTAAGAGAGACTACAATTAGGGTGTGGAAATGTTAGGATTATTTTGTTCTTACTGTAGTACTGTAGCCTGCTCCCAAACAATCATATTGTACAGTGCCCGAGTGGGCTGCAGTCTAAGACTCTGCACTGCAATGCAAACAGTGTTGCTACAGATGATGGTTCAATACCCATGCTGGCTGCAACCGGGAGACCAATGTGGCAATGGTAGGCTTTTGGTTTCTCTCCCTCTAAAAACAGAAATAAATCATTCTAAATAACAAACTGGCTTTATTTACAAATTAGTAACAATGTCTCACCCCATGTTTAAGAATGGCCATTTTCTTGTATAATTATTATTATTGTTAACCCCGTTTTTCACAAGCTAGCAGGCTGTGAATTCTGCAAACAACGTTTCTAAGATGAGCAGGACAATATATATTGGTCATATTGAGCATGGCTCCTGACAGATGCAGTGGTCTAAGGCACTGCATCTCAGTGCAAGAGGCATCACTGCAGTCCCTGGGTAGAATCCAGGCAGTATCACATCTGACTGTATTTGGGAGTCCCATAGGGTGGCATACTTTTATTTTTTATTATTAATTAACTTAGAATTATATAAAAAGCCCTGAGATATTTTCACAGATCAAACTTGCCCTAATGAAAAATACCCCTTACATATTCATTTAGAATCCTCCACTCCTCTAAATGTAATTTAGAGTCACATCATTGAAAAACATTTTTTAGATATACTGTCAGCCTACCGAGTCTCATTAGTGTTGAGTAATGTGCTGTTAAAATGGGTGTACAGTGGTTCCTCCTTTTAAAGTTGCGTCATACTGCAGCACACTTTGCAGGCTGCCGCAGAATTCTATGGCACGTTATTTAATTGTCATTCATTATTGCTCGTTAGTGCCAGTTTGACCACCAGAGGGCATCCTTGAGAGGCATTTGATAGCCTTCAATAGTAGAGAATATAAAACCTTTTTTTCTAAGAACATAGTATATGGGATTGATTTTTAAAAATGATGCTTAATTAATTTGATTAATGTTATGGTGTTTCTATTCCAAGAACAATGAAAATGGAACCCTCAGGGTTTCCGTTAGGATGGAAAGGAAAATATGGCGCTGTACAACGTGACAGTCGGGAGTAGGCTACAGTACTAAGAGCATAACATTTCCACACCCTAACTGTAGTCTAAGCAATTCCCAAACGGAGATTCAGTGAAAATAAAAATCGCATTGATTTATCAAGACCAGTCCCCATGCTTGTCTCAGAGCAGCACGAAATGGTGCTGAAATAGTTGACCACAGTGGGTATGCTATTGCTTCAAATCCTATTGCTTCTAACTTCAATATGCTTTTTAAATAAATATGAAAATATGCTTTTAACAGCACATTACTCAACACTAGTGAGACTCATGTCGCCTACGGTAGGCCTACAATATATCGCCAAACATTTTTTTCAATGACGTGACTCTCCGCCAATAATTACATTTAGAGGATTGGAGGATTCTAAATTAATATCTCAGGGGCATTTTTTGTTAGGGCAAATTGGATCTGTGAAAATATCTAAGGGGCTTTTATATAATTCTAAATTAATTAATAAAAAATAATAAAAATAATAATAATAGCTTTGTTTTTAAAAATTAACGATAGTTTGGAAATTATTTTGTTTTCATTTATTAATTAACTTAGTGCGAGTGAGAAAAAGCCATTCTTGATGATGGGATGAGACATTCTCACTAATTTGTAAATAAAGCCAGTTTGTTATTTAGAATGATTTATTTCTGTTTTTAGAGGGAGAGAAACCAAAAGTTGCCTCACGGGTCTCCCGGTGGCGGCCGGCATGGGTATCGAACCAGCATCTGTATCAACTCAGTTTGCACTGCGATGCAGTGCCTTAGACCACTGCCCCACTTGGGAGGCCCAATCTGCAAAGTTTTTAATGCTGATCAATTGCCTTGCACAAAGTATCAAAATACAAAGAGGTGTTGGTAAGCGTATATTATCCTGTTAATAGCCCATAATGGTTGTCTACAGCGGGTAGGCTATATAACGATATTTTTTAGAATATGTTGTTTAAAAAAAATTAAGGTGTGCGATTGTAATCTGAATAAAGGCCAAAATATTTATTTCTGTTTTTAGAGGGAGAGAAACCATAAGTCCACCTTGCCTATTTTTTGGACAAGGAAAATCCCAACCAGCCAAACCTTCTCCTTACCCGGATTACGCTGGGCTAATTGTGCGCCGCCCAATGGGACTCCCAATCACGGTCGGATGTGATACAGCCAGGTTTCAAACCAGGGACTGTGGTGATGCCTCTTGCAATGAGATGCAGTGCCTCAGACGACTGCACTGATATAGCCAACCTAACTAAGAAATACATTTGATGATAGAATTCTCCTCCTACCCACCTTCTAGGCAAGTCTATTGTATTGCTAATAGCCCTGCTAATAGCCATAACGGCGCTGTACAAGGTCACCATGTGTGTTTGGAAGAGTATTTTCCAGTAAACAACAATTTGTTTACCTTCATTAGCCTACTTATTTCCAATATTTCTGTCATTCAGTGATATATATTCCCATAGTATTTGTTATGGATCCATAACTAAATAAACATCTGCATTTTGAACGAGTATTTTTATCATTATTTTGTTAACAAAAGCATAAAGATGCTGATGAAGAAATACAGTACTGTACAGTATATGCTCTATCCAACATTTTGCGGTTGTATGAGGTCGCCAATGCGCACTTTAAACATTTGGGTAATAAAGCATTTTGATGATAGAAGCCGCCGGCATTTGTTTATTAGGCTACTGTGCAGTCTGACAAGTAAACATAGCCTACAGTACATATTGTAGTAAACATGGTAAAGTGCCTAATTCCTTACATAAGGGAGAGCAGGCCATGTCCAGACTTTCTCGGTGACATCAAGTACTCATTAACTCTGTCTTTAATGCTTTTTCGGTGATGATGAACACTTAGGAGGTTCAATGTTAAGCCACATTTGCCTCAGGATCCATCCCAGTTGGTATTCCGTGTCCACTCGTGGTATCTCTCTTCGGTTACACATCCTTGGAATAGCAGAACAGCATAACGGATGGCCATTGCTGTGCCTGGTGAGCAGTTGTTCAAGTTCTGTTGTCAGAAGAGGAATAGAAATGTCAGGGTGAACCGACGACCTGACGAACATGCCAGGTATGTTGACTCTGCCTGTCGGAGGTGGAGTTCAAGAGCTCACTGGCATGGATTGTGACTCCATCTCATTCCTCGCCCTCTTCAACGCGTCATTCTCCGCCTGACTCTCCGCCAATAACTCCTGACTCTCTGCCAATGACGTGTGACTCTCTGCCAATACTGCCTTTCTCTAGACCAAAAAATGTAGTTTAACCTGTTATGGCTAGGGGGCAGTATTTTCACGGCTGGATAAAAAACGTACCCGATTTAATCTGGTTACTACTCCTGCCCAGTAACTAGAATATGCATATAATTATTGGCTTTGGATAGAAAACACTCCAAAGTTTCTAAAACTGTTTGAATGGTGTCTGTGAGTATAACAGAACTCAAATGGCAGGTCAAAACCTGAGAGATTCCTTTACAGGAAGTGGCCTGTCTGACCATTTCTTGAACTTCTTTGCCATCTCTATCTTTTACAAAGGATCTCTGCTCTAACGTGACACTTCCTACGTCTTCCATGGGCGCTCAGAGCCCGGGAAAAACCTGAATGTCGTCATCCCAGCCCCAGGCTGAAACACTATATCGCCTTTCTCAAGTGACCGATCAAGGGACTGTGGGCTTAGGCGCGTGCCCTGGCCGCCCCCGTCTTTGTGATTTTCCTCTGTTTGCCGAAAAGGAGATTCCCGGTCGGAATATTATCGCTTTTTTACGAGATAAATTGCATAAAAATTGATTTTAAACAGCGGTTGACATGCTTCGAAGTACGGTAATGGAATATTTAGAATTTTTTTGTCACGAATTGCGCCATGCGCACGACCCTGATTTACCATTTCGGATAGTGTCTGGGACGCACGAACAAAACGCCGCTATTCGGATATAACGATGGATTATTTTGGACCAAACCAACATTTGTTATTGAAGTAGCAGTCCTGGGAGTGCATTCTGACGAAGACAACAAAAGGTAATCAAACTTTTATAATAGTAAATCTGATTTTGGTGAAGGCTAAACTTGCCGGGTGTCTAAATAGCTAGCCCGTGATGGCTGGGCTATGTACTTAGAGGAGTTCTGTATCTATAATTCTTAAAATAATTGTTATGCTTTTTGTGAACGTTTATCGTTAAATCAAGTTCAGATTTATTAAGTATAACTTTCGACTGACGCCTTTAGTGAGAGGTCCAATGCTTTAATATTTAAACATTTTCTGCCCTCCGAATTCATATCTAAGGGGCATTTTTCACGCCATTATTAGTTACATTGTTTTAGTTTGAGCGTGCAGACAGGCACTAAGAACAGCGGGAACGTTTCCCTAGTCAGCACCATGATCAGTGCAATGCCCCTTAAAGTGTTGCTCTGTGCTACGCAGTGGGGCTGGGCGGGGCGGGGGTCCACCTCCCCCTTCCTCCTCCTCCCCCCTTCCCCATGGGCTCAGTCCGTCTTCTGTGCACTGCTCTGCGGCCCGCCCTGTGCCCCTTGCCCTCCTGCCTTGAACCTTGTGCACCCACCGCAATCTCAGTGGATAAAGCTGGAGAACTGCAAGGCAATCCCATTGTGCGCCACTTGGGAGCCATGACCAATATGACCAATATATATTGTCCTGCTAAAAGCCCATCCTATCAACATGGTTTGCAGAATTCACAGCCTGCTACACTTGTGAAAAACAGGGTTACTAATATATCTGCGAGAATATCTAATGGGCTTTTATATAATTCTAAATGAATTAATATTTATAATAATTGCTTTGTTTAAAAATAATGATATTTTGGAAATTATTCAGTTTTCAAATAATGTAAAGTGAGTGAGAAAAAGGCCATTCTTGAACATGGGTTGAGACATTGTTACTAATTTGTAAATAAAGCCAGTTTGTTGTTTATAATTATTTATTTCTGTTTTTAGAGGGAGAGAAACCAGAAGCCTACAGTTGCCTCATGGATCTCCCAGGCACAGCTAGCATGAGTATTGAACGAGGATCTGTAGCAATGCAGTTTGCGCTGCAATGCAGTGTCTTAGATCTCTGCGCTACTCAGGTGCAGTGTGATGTGACCGGTCGGGAGTAGGCTACAGTACTTCACTAAGAGCAAAATAATCCTAACCTTTCCACATCCTAATTGTAGTCTGTTTCTCTTAGAATAAAATAATAATATATATTTTATTAAAGAATAAAAAACTAGGCAAGTCAGTTAAGAACAAATTCTTATGTACAATGACAGCCTAACAACAGTGGGTTAACTGCCTTGTTCTGGGGATGAATGACAGATTTTTACCTTGTCAGCTGGGGGACTCGATCCACCAACTTTTCGGTTACTGGCCCAACTCTCTAACCACTAGGATACCTGCCGCCCTTATTTTGTTGTTACAGCATAATCAAAGTGAGGACAATCGGCGATCTGCTCTATACTTAGGGCTTACTGTAAGCTGAAAGTCACATCTTTCCAGTAAATCAAATCAAACATTATTTGTCACATGCACTGAATACAACAAGTGTAGGCCTTACAGTGAAATGCTTACTTACCAACAGTGCAGTTCAAGAAGAGACTTACCATCCTGAGACAAGGCTGAGTAGTCTGACACTCCTGTGCCAGACTACACTCAATCATAGGACCTACTGAAGAGATGAGCCTTCAATAAAGACTTAAAGGTTGAGACCGAGTCTGCGTCTCTCACATGGGTAGGCAGACCATTCCATAAAAATGGAGCTCTATAGGAGAAAGCCCTGCCTCCAGCTGTTTGCTTAGAAATTCCAGGGACAGTTAGGAGGCCTGCGTCTTGTGACCATAGCGTACGTGTAGGTATGTACGGCAGGACCAAATCGGAAAGAAAGGTAGGAGCAAGCCCATGTAATGCTTTGTAGGTTATCAGTAAAACCTTGAAATCAGCCCTTGCCTTAACAGGAAGCCAGTGTAGAGAGGCTAGCACTGGAGTAATATAATCACATTTTTTGGTTCTAGTCAAGATTCTAGCAGCCAGTGTTTAGCGGCACAGCGCGATATCAACGCAGAGCATATTGGAATGCTTCTCTCGACCATATGACCGGATTCCTGCAGCTCTGGATCATGACACCGGATCATTGCTCCGGATCATCACAGCTAGCTAGCTGCAAACAAGTGGCTACTGTTAGCTAACGCCTCTGTCCCGAAGCAAGCACCAGCTAGCCTTGAGCTAGCCTCGAGCTAGGCCCATATACCAGCTAAGTCTAGGGCTACAATACCTCCTTTGCCAATTGGCCTGGACCCTTTATTGTCGACACGGAGCCCCACCGATCCATCACGACTGGACTGCCGATGTGATCGCCCGATGTGGTTTCAACAGGCTATTCTGTTTCGTTGTCGCCGAAGAACTAGCTACTAGCCCCGGCCCGCTAGCTTTTCTGAACGCTGTGTCCCCTGCTCGCCTAGTGTAGCAGTGTTTACCAAACAACACCCTGAGTCACCTATTGCTGTTCTTTTGACCCTATGATCACTCGGCTACAAAGCTGATGCCTCCTGGACTGTTTCAATAACACAGTACCTTATTTTGTTTACCTGTCGGCCCCAGACTCGAACTCAGGTCCTGTATGTACCTAACTGACCCGCTCTGCCCATTCTTTGCCATTTACCCATTGTTGTCTTAGCTCTCCTGATCAACACCTGTGATTGCTTTATGCCTCTCTCTAATGTCAATATGCCTCTAATGTCAATATGCCTGCTGTCTTGGGTAGTTTTTACTGTTTTATTTCACTGTAGAGCCTTCAGTCCCGCTCAAAATGCCTTAGATAGCTCTTTCGTCCCACCCCACACACATGCGGAGACCTCACAAGGCTTAACTTGTCCCTCCAGAGACGAAACCTCTCTCATCGTCACTCAACGCCTAGGTTTACCTCCACAGCACTCACATCCTACCATACCCTTGTCTGTAACATTATGCCTTGAATCTATTCTACCACGCCCAGAAATCTGCTCCTTTTATTCTCTGTCCCCAATGCACTAGACGACCAGTTCCTATAGCCTTTAGCCGTACCCTTATCCTACACCTCCTCCCTAAATTTCTTTTATTCACTGCTTTAGCACACTCCACCAAACCTGATGTCCTAGCCGTGTCTGAATCCTGGCTTAAGAAGGTGTGGTGGCTAATTTCTGCATTACCAAATGAGGAGAGTTACAAACACACCAGTCTGAGTTAAACTACATCTTTAATACTTAACCTCTATGGGCTAGGTGGGACGCTAGCGTGCCACCCGTGGTGCACTCCATCAACAGCAGGTGCATTTCAAGAGCGGCAAATTTGAATCCAAATAAATGTCAAAATTCAAATTTTTCAAACATACAACTATTTTACACCCTTTGAAAGATAAACATCTCTTTAATCTAACCACGTTTTACGATTTCAAAAAGGTTTTACGGCGAAAGCATAAATTTAGAGTATGTTAGGACAGTACATTTACAAGAGTTGTGTGTAATGTTTTGTCAAGTCAAAGACAGGGTCACCAAAACCATAAAACCAGCTAAAATGATGCACTAACCTTTTACAATCTCCATCAGATGACACTCCTAGGACATTATGTTAGACAATGCATGCATTTTTAGTTCTATCAAGTTCATATTTATATCCAAAAACAGCGTTTAACTATGGCATTGATGTTGAGGAAATCGTTTCCCTCCAATAACCGGCAGTCAAGTCAGCGTCACAAATTAAATAATTAAAATTAGAAAACATTGGTAAAATATTATATTGTCATTTAAAGAATTATAGATTTACATCTCTTGAACGCAATCAACTTGCCAGATTTAAAAATAACCTTACTGGGAAATCACACTTTGCAATAATCTGAGCACTGCGCCCAGAAAAATACGCGTTGCGATACAGACTAGACGTCATGTTGGGGAGATCTAAAATCGAAAATACTATGTAAATAATCCATTTCCTTTGATTCTCTTCATCAGATGTCACTTCCAGGTATCACAGGTCCATAACGAATGTAGTTTTGTTCAAAAAAGCTCATCATTTATGTCCAAAAATCTCCGTCTTGTTAGCACATGATCTAAGCCAGCCGGACTTCTCGTCATGAACGAGGGGAAAAAATATATTTACGTTCGTTCAAACATGTCAAACGTTGTATAGCATAAATCATTAGGGCCTTTTTTAACCAGAACATGAATAATATTCAAGGTGGACAAATGCATACTCTTTTATAACGTATTGGAACGAGGGTACCCAACATGAACTCGCGCGCCAGGTGTCTAATGGGACATCATCGTTCCATGGCTCTTGTTCGGTCAGATCTCCCTCCAGAAGACTCAAAACACTTTGTAAAGGCTGGTGACATCTAGTGGAAGCAATAGGAAGTGCCAAAATATTCCTCAGCCCCTGTGTTTTTCAATGGGATAGGTTTAAAGGTAATACAACACATCAGGTATCCACTTCCTGTCAGAAAATGTCTCAGGGTTTTGCCTGCCAAATGAGTTCTGTTATACTCACAGACACCATTCAAACAGTTTTAGAAACTTTAGAGTGTTTTCTATCCATATATAATAAGTATATGCATATTCTAGTTACTGGGTAGGATTAGTAACCAGATTAAATCGGGTACATTTTTTTTATCCAGACGTGCAAATGCTGCCCCCTAGCCCTAACAGGTTAAGATACTTTTGCAAAAGCACTTGAACTTCAATGATGCCATTGAAAAAGGTGACTTCACCTTCAATACAAAGAGCTTTTATACCCACGGTCCACCCCTATCAACGTACATGACGAACCACAGATATATAGAATGGGTCACAAGGTTAAGTTTTGTATGAAAATATATCTATAAAACACAGTAGACAGCAACTGCTATCTCAACAGAATAATTATATAGACCGGTGTCTGGTCTCCCTAGAACCGTCCCTCCCTGGTACGGTATTGAACAGAACTATTAGCTCATGTCCTCTGGAATGCTTTTTAGGCGTTCTTATCAAAATACACCATAAATCTCCTCTATCAGTGCTATCTCATAGAGGCCCATCCTCAGTAAGACACCTCTTGTTCCCACTCCTGGACAAGCTCACTGACGGGAGTGACCTGCGCACAGACATTGTGGAGACAAATAATTGGTTCCCCATTAATCACGCCATCCCTTCACATGGTTTAAGAATAGGTGAAGACATTCACATATGAAGACAATATTTCATTCTGTCCTCCTCTCTTGCTGATATTCTGCATAGCAACAGAGACATGTTAAAAAAACAAGTCTGAACTCTCCCCTCTCTGGGCCCCAAGTGACTGAGCCCCAGCTAAGGGAAACGTGCAACTGAAAGACACCAGAGTCCAAAGGGCACTTTCTAATGACAAGTATTTCACATAAGCATATTATATTAATAAAACATCTTAATTATCTATGTTACCCAACTAATTCTGATTCATCCACCACATTCCCCTCTCAAGGGACTCCGTCCCTTCTAGAGAATCAGAACAGTAACGTTACAGGAGACCCAGTGTCTAAACACAGACTTTATCACAACAGAAAAGACAGTCATCCCCTCTCAACTTAAAAGAAAATCACAAGATTTAAGTACATATATTCTATATAAACCAAAAATCACAAAACAATAACTCATTGCATGGGGTTCCTGCACATGAACAGCTCCCACAACACTAACTCAGCCTCTCTTATTACCATCCCCCAACATTATCTAACCACTCTAACAATTTGTCTGGGAAGGCTATGATACACAGTCACCTGCACGAACCCACAAAGAAAAACAAAAAATGCATACAGTTTATGAGATTCAAAGCTATATTTTCCATAGACAGTGAAAAGCACATAATTAATGCATAATGCAGTGCAACAGAGACATGCATAATGCATGCAACAATGGAGTTTAATAAAATAATCTTTAGTTATCTATCACACTCCAATGGATCAGCATAGTATGTTGCCAATGACTATTTCTATCCCAGAAACCAAAATTAGCATATCTTGTTGTACAAATCCAGGTAGTGACTCCTAGTTAAAATAAAATGTATCCCCTTGGTGCCTAATGAACATCACCCAAGACAAGCGTCATGATTCCACTATTTATAAGGCAATGCCTATAGATCAAATAGATTAGGATCATTTTCACTCTCCAGAGCAGAGTTCACCCATGGCATTCACCCATGGCATGCTTATAATAACGTCAACATCTTTAGTTCATAACAACAATAAAAACAATCTATCCCTAATACATTAATTTCTTCACTCATTTAGATATTAACATACTCAACTCAAATCAATCCTTTAGGTTTAAAATTAATTAAATTTCCAAATAAAATCATAATTAGAACCCAGTTAATTATCCAACCAAAATGTTAAAATGACATTGCTCAGTGATTCAAATTTGTCTTATCACTCAAAGTAAAAAACTAAATTTAACAAACATCAATATTAGCAGAATGTACATTCATTTTAACATCCAGTATAATTATCCCATAATTTCTACTATTTACAATTTTATCACGATTATTCTACAGATCAGTATCTCAATGCATTCTTAATCTAAATTACTATAATTTTACGTGGTGTAGACCTCTACAATCAACCTGATACCCCAAAAGTCTAAACAGTTTTGGGCACAGTTGACCAAACCCCTCTCTCCAGGCACTGATTCTTCTGGCGTCCTCTTCGTTCTTCTTCAGATAGCTTTAAAGTTCAAAGTGAATGGCCCATTATAATGTCCCAATGTCAATGTTTCACCTTAGATGCCCATTTTGTCTTGTCCATTCGTCAACCAATATACCAGCAACATAAGAAAAGTTAGAACAGCACCTTTCCCCATGCTCACTCCACGTGGACTCCTCTCACACTCCTGAGAGAAACATGAGAGAAAAGCAGTTGATAGCTTATATCGGATACTGTACACCGGTTGCTGGCTTGGCCATTCCTTTCGGTAGAAATGGTTCGGACAGGGCCATATTCAACGTCTTCGTCACTCCTTCTTCAGCCAATTAGAGGGGGTTTGAGGTACACTCACTTTTCGGTCCAATTATCTCTTCTATGCATTAAAACCTCTTGCATCTAGCGGAACGCTTCACCAAATATCCAATGGAAGAACGTGGCGCAAAATACAAATACCTCAAAAATGCAATAATTTCAATTTTTCAACCATACGACTATTTTACACCATTTGAAAGATAAGACTCTCGTTAATCCAACCACATTGTCCGATTTCAAAAAAGGATTTACAGCGAAAGCGAAACATTAGATTATGTCAGGAGAGTACACAGCCAAAAATAAACACACAGCCATTTTCAAAGCAAGCATATATGTCACAAAAACCAAAACACAGCTAAATGCAGCACTAACTTTTGATGATCTTCATCAGATGACACTCCTAGGACATTATGTTATACAATACATGCATGTTTTGTTCAATCAAGTTCATATTTATATCAAAAAACTGCTTTTTACATTAGCATGTGATGTTCAGAACTAGCATTCCCACCCAAAACATCCAGTGAATTTACTAAATTACTCATGATAAACGTTGGCAAAATACATAACAATTATTTTAAGAATTATAGATACAGAACTCCTTTATGCAACCGCTATGTCAGATTTTAAAATAGCTTTTCGGCAAAAGCACATTTTGCAATATTCTGAGTACATAGCTCAGCCATCACGGCTAGCTATTTTGACACCCACCAAGTTTGGGGCTCACTAAACTCAGAATTACTATTCGAAAAATTGGATTACCTTTGTTGTTCTTCGTCAGAATGCACTCCCAGGACTTCTACTTCAACAACAAATGTTGTTTTGGTTCCAAATAATGCATAGTTATATTCAAATAGCTCCGTTTTGTTCTTGCGTTCAGGTCACTATCCAAAGGATGATGCGCGAGCGCATTTCGTGACAAAAAAAATTCAAAATATTCCATTACCGTACTTAGAAGCATGTCAAACGCTGTTTAACCTGTTAGGGCAAGGGGGCAGTATTTACACGGCCGGATAAAAAATGTACCCGATTTAATCTGGTTATTACTACTGCCCAGAAACTAGAATATGCATATAATTATTGGCTTTGGATAGAAAACACCCTAAAGTTTCTAAAACTGTTTGAATGGTGTCTGTGAGTATAACAGAACTCATATGGCAGGCAAAAACCTGAGAAGATTCTGTACAGGAAGTACGCTCTCTGACCATTCCTTGGGCTTCTTGGCTCTGTTTATTGAAAATTTAGGATCTTTGCTGTAACGTGACACTTCCTACGGCTCCCATAGGCTCTCAGAACCCGGGAAAAAGCTGAATGATGTAATTCCAGCAGCTGGCTGAAAAACTTTAGCGCCTTTGGTTAAGTGGTCAATCAGAGGACAATGAGCTGAGGCGCGTGCACGGGGCGACACCATGTTTTTATTTTCTCTCTCTTTGTACTAAAACACAGATTCCCAGTCGGAATATTATCGCTTTTTTACGAGAAAAATTGCATAAAAATTGATTTTAAACAGCGGTTGACATGCTTCGAAGTACGGTAATGGAATATTTAGAATTTTTTCGTCACGAAACGCGTCGGGCGCGAAACCCTTATTTACCCTTTCGGATAGTGTCTTGAACGCACGGACAAAACGCCGCTATTTGGATATAACTATGGATTATTTGGGACCAAACCAACATTTGTTATTGAAGTAGAAGTCCTGGGAGTGCATTCTGTTGAAGAACAGCAAAGGTAATAACATTTTTCTTATAGTAAATCTGACTTTAGTGAGGGCTAAACTTGGTGGGTGTGTAAATAGCTAGCCCTGTGATGCCGGGCTATCTACTTAGAATATTGCAAAATGTGCTTTCACCGAAAAGCTATTTTAAAATCGGACATAGCGAGTGCATAGAGGAGTTCTGTATCTATAATTCTTAAAATAATTGTTATGTTTTTTGTGAACGTTTATCGTGAGTAATTTTGTAAATTCACCGGAAGTTTGCGGGGGGTATGCTAGTTCTGAACGTCACATGCTAATGTAAAAAGCTGGTTTTTGATATAAATATGAACTTGATTGAACAAAACATGCATGTATTGTATAACATAAGTCCTAGAAGTGTCATCTGATGAAGATCATCAAAGGTTAGTGCTGCATTTAGCTGTGGTTTGGGTTTATGTGACATTATATGCTAGCTTGAAAAATGGGTGTCTGATTATTTCTGGCTTGGTACTCTTCTGACATAATCTAATGTTTTGCTTTCGTTGTAAAGCCTTTTTGAAATCGGACAGTGTGGTTAGATTAACGAGAGTCTTGTCTTTAACCTGTTGGGGGTAGGGGGCAGTATTGACACGGCCGGATAAAAAACGTACCCGATTTAATCTGGTTACTACTCCTGCCCAGTAACTAGAATATGCATATAATTATTGGCTTTGGATAGAAAACACCCTAAAGTTTCTAAAACTGTTTGAATGGTGTCTGTGAGTATGGCAGGCAAAAACCTGAGAAGATTCCTTACAGGAAGTGCCCTCTCTGACAAGATCTTGTTCTTCTTGTCTCTGTTTACTGAAGACTGAGGATCTTTGCTGTAACGTGACACTTCCTACGGCTCCCATAGGCTCTCAGAGCCCGGGAAAGAGCTGAATGATATCGAGGCAGCCCCAGGCTGAAACACATTATCGCGTTTGTATAGTGGCTGGTCAGAGTACTCTAAGACTCAGGCTCGTGCGTGTTTTTATTTTCTCTCTCTTTGTACGTATACACGCTTTCCCGGTCAGAATATTATCGCTTTTTTACGAGAAAAATTGCATAAAAATTGATTTTAACCTGTTAGGGCTAGGGGGCAGTATTGACACGGCTGGATAAAAAACATACCCGATTTAATCTGGTTACCACTCCTACCCAGTAACTAGAATATGCATATACTTATTACATATGGATAGAAAACACCCTAAATTTTCTAAAACTGTTTGAATGGTGTCTGTGAGTATAACAGAACTCAAATGGCAGGTCAAAACCTGAGAGATTCCTTTACAGGAAGTGGCCTGTCTGACCATTTCTTGAACTTCTTTTCCATCTCTATCATTTACTAAGGATCTCTGCTCTAACGTGACACTTCCCACGTCGTCCATAGGCGCTCAGAGCCCGGGAAAAAACAGAATGTCGTCATTCCAGCCCCAGGCTGAAACACATTATCGCCTTTCTCAAGTGGCCGATCAAGGGACACTGGGCTTAGGCGCATGACCCGACCGCCCCCGCCTTTGGGATTTTTTCCTCTGTTTGCCGAAAAGGAGATTCCCTGTCGGAATATTATCACTTTTCTGCGAGAAAAATGTCGTAAAAATTGATTTTAAACAGCGGTTGACATGCTTCGAAGTACGGTAATGGAATATTTACAATTTTACTGTCACGAATTGCGCCATGCGCGCGACACTTCTTTACCATTTCGGATAGTGTCTGGAACGCACGAACAAAACGCCGCTATTCGGATATAACGATGGATTATTTTGGACCAAACCAACATTTGTTATTGAAGTAGCAGTCCTGGGTGTGCATTCTGACGAAGACAACAAAAGGTAATCAAACTTTTATAATAGTAAATATGATTATGGTGAGTGCTAAACTTGCCGGGTGTCTAAATAGTGAGCCCGTGATGCCTGGGCTATGTACTTAGAATATTGCAAAATGTGCTTTCACCAAAAAGCTATTTTAAAATCGGACATATCGAGTGCAGGTCTGTATCTATAATTCTTAAAATAATTGTTATGCTTTTTGTGAACGTTTATCGTGAGTAATTTAGTAAAATGTTAGCGAATTCCCCGGAAGTTTGCGGGGGGTATGCTAGTTCTGAACGCAAGCGTCCCACCTAGCCCATAGAGGTTAAACAGCGGTTGACATGCTTAGAAGTACGGTAATGGAATATTTAGAAATGTTTTGTCACGAAATGCGCTATGCTCTTCACCCTTATTTACCCTTTTGGATAGTGTCTTGAACGCACGAACAAAACGCCACTATTTGGATATAACAATGGATTATTTGGGACCAAACCAACATTTGTTATTGAAGTAGAAGTCCTGGGAGTGCATTCTGACGAAGAACACCAAAGGTAATCAAACTTTTCTAATAGTAAATCGGAGTTTGGTGAAGGCTAAACTTGGTGGGTGTCTAAATAGCTAGCCCTGTGATGCCGGGCTATCTACTTAGAATATTGCAAAATGTGCTTTCACCGAAAAGCTATTTTAAAATCGGACATATCGAGTGCATAGAGGAGTTCTGTATCTATAATTCTTAAAATAATTGTTATGCTTTTTGTGAACGTTTATCGTGAGTAATTTAGTAAATTTTTTGTAAATTCACCGGAAGTTTGCTAGTTCTGAACGTCACATGCTAATGTAAAAAGCTGGTTTTTGATATAAATATGAACTTGATTGAACAAAACATGCATGTATTGCATAACATAATGTCCTAGGGTTGTCATCTGATGAAGATCATCAAAGGTTAGTGCTGCATTTAGCTGTCTTCTGGGTTTTTGTAACATTATATGCTAGCTTGAAAAATGGGTGTCTGATTATTTCTGGCTGGGTACTCTGCTGACATAATCTAATGTTTTGCTTTCGTTGTAGAGCCTTTTTGAAATCGGACAGTGTGGTTAGATTAACGAGAGTCTTGTCTTTAAAATGGTGTAAAATAGTCATATGTTTGAGAAATTGAAGTAATAGCATTTCTAAGGTATTTGAATAACGCGCCACAGGATTCCACTGGCTGTTACGTAGGTGGGACGATTTCGTCCCACCGACCCCAGAGAGGTTAAAATCAATTTTTATGGTATTTTTCTCGTAAAATAGCGGTAATATTCCAACCGGGAAAAGTTGTATTCATTCAAAGGCTGAACGAAAATGGAGTAGTCTCGTGAACGCGCATCTCAGTCTCACTGTCCCCAGGCTGACCACTTACAAATTCTGCTGCTTTTCTTTGCCCAGAGACAGCAGACACCCCATTCCACTTTCTGGCGGCTTTAGAGAGCCAATGGAAGTCTTAGAAAATGTCACGTTACAGCACAGATGCTGTATTTTCGATAGAGAAGCAACAGAAGGACTACAAATTCGCAGACAGGCCACTTCCTGCTTGGAATCTTCTCAGGTTTTTGCCTGCCATATGAGTTCTGTTATACTCACAGACACCATTCAAACAGTTTTAGAAACTTTAGAGTGTTTTCTATCCATATCTACTAATAATATGCATATTCTCGTTTCTGGGCAAGAGTAGTAACCAGTTTATATCGGGTACGTTTTTTATCCGTCCGTGAAAATACTGCCCCCTAGCCCAGACAGGTTAAGGAGCCATTTGGTCCTAGACTTGGCGCTCCGGTACCGCTTGCCATACGGTAGCAGAGAAAACAGTCTGTGACTTGGTTTACTGGAGTCCTTGACAATTTGATGGGCTTTTCTCTGACACTATCTATTATATAGGTCCTGGATTGCAGGAAGCTTGGCCCCAGCGATGTACTGGGCTGTACACACTACCCTCTGTAGCACCTTGCGGTCAGATGCTGAGCAATTACCATATCAGGCCGATGGCAAATGTTTTCAGTCTCCTGAGGCGGAAAAGGTTTTGTC
This sequence comes from Salmo salar, assembly GCF_965601325.2. Lineage (NCBI taxonomy): Eukaryota > Metazoa > Chordata > Actinopteri > Salmoniformes > Salmonidae > Salmo > Salmo salar. The sequence continues at coordinate 26,706,491 of NC_138318.1, read as the reverse complement.
GTGCCCTCTTCACGACTGTCTTGGTGTGTTTGGACCATGAAAGATTGTTGTTGACGTGGACCCTAAGGAACTTGAAACTCTCGACCCGCTCCACTACAGCCATTGATGTTAATGGGGGCCTGTTCGACCCGCCTTTTCATGTAGTCCACGATGAACTCCTTTGTCTTGCTCACATTGAGGGAGAGGTTGTTGTCCTGGCACCACACTGCCAGTTCTCTGTTGCCTACCCTTACCACCTGGGGGCGGCCCGCCAGGAAGTCCAGGATCCAGTTGCAGAGGGAGATGTTTAGTCCCAGGGTCCTTAGCTTAGTGATGAGCTTCGTCGGCACTATGGTGTTGAACACTGAGCTGTAGTCATTGAACAGCATTCTCACATAGGTGTTATTTTTGTCCAGGTGGGAAAGCGCAGTGTAGAGTGCGATTGAGTTTGTGTCATCTGTGGTTCTGTTGGGGCGGTATGCAAATTGGAGAGGGTCTAGGGTATCTGGGAGGATGCTGTTGATGCGAGCCATTACCAGCCTTTCAAAGCATTTATGGTTACCGACGTGAGTGCTATGGGGCGGTAATAATTTGGCAGGTTTCCTTCGCTTCCTTGGGCACAGGGACTATGGTGGTTTGCTTGAAACATTTCAGAATTACAGGGAGTGGTTGAAAATGTCAATGAAGACACTTGCCAGTTGGTCCGAGCATGCTTTGAGTACACATCCTGGTAATCCATCTGGCCCCGCGGCTTTGTGAATGTTGACTAGTGTAAAGGTTGTGCTCACATCGGCTACCGAGAACGTTATCACACAGTGATCCAGAACAGCTGGTGCTCTCGTGCATGCGTCTAGTAGGCTCGCATCACTGGGCAGCTCGCGTCTGGGTTTCCCTTTGTTGTCTGTAATAGTTTTCAAGCCCTGCCACATCCGACGAATATCAGAGCCGGTGTAGTAGGATTCAATCTTAATCCTGTATTGACGCTTGTTTGATGGTTCGTCTGAGGGCATAGCGGGCTTTCTTATAGACGTCCGGATTAATGTCCCGCTCCTTGAAAGTGGCAGCTCTAGCCTTTAGCTCGATCCGGATGTTGCCTGTTATCCATGGCTTCTGGTTGGGATACTTACGTATGGTCACTGTGGGGACGACGTCGTTGATGCATTTATTGATGAAGCTGATGACTGAGGTGGTATACTCCTCAATGCCATTGGATGAATCCCGGAACATATTCCAGTCTGTACTAGCAAAACAGTCCTGTAGCGTAGCATCCACGCCATCTGAACACTTCCGTATCGAGCGAGTCACTGGTTCTTCCTGCTTTACTTTTTGCTTGTAAGCAGGAATCAAGAGGATATAATTATGGTTGGATTTGCCAAATGGAGGGTGGGAGTGAGCTTTGTATGCATCTTTGTGTGTGGAGTAAAGATGGTCTAGAGTTTTTTTTCCCTCTGGCTGCACATGTGACATGCTGGTAAAAATTTGGTAAAACTGATTTAAGTTTGCCTGCATTAAAGTCCCCTGCCACTAGGAGCTTCTGGGTGAGCATGTTCTTGTTTGCTTATGGCCTTATAGAGTTGGTTGAGTGCGCTCTTAGTGCCAGCATCGTTCTGTGGTGGTAAATAGACGGCTACAAATAATATAGATGAGAACTCTCTTGGTAGATAGTGTGGTCTACAGCTTATTATAAGGTACTCTACCTCAGGCGAGCAATACCTCAAGACTTCTTTAATATTAGACATTGTGCACCAGCCGTTATTGACAAAAAGACACACACCCCCATCCCTCGTCTTACCAGACATAGCTTCTCTGTTCTGCCGGTGCATTGAAAATCCCTCCAGCTCTATATTGTCCGCATCGTCGTTTAGGCTTGACTCGGTGAAACATAGGAATATTACAGTTCTTAACCTGTTAGGGCTAGGGGGCAGCATTTGCACGTCTGGATAATTTTTTTTTACCCGATTTAATCTGGTTACTAATCCTACCCAGTAACTAGAATATGCATATACTTATTATATATGGATAGAAAACACTCTAAAGTTTCTAAAACTGTTTGAATGGTGTCTGTGAGTATAACAGAACTCATTTGGCAGGCAAAACCCTGAGACATTTTCTGACAGGAAGTGGATACCTGATGTGTTGTATTGCCTTTAAACCTATCCCATTGAAAAACACAGGGGCTGAGGAATATTTTGGCACTTCCTATTGCTTCCACTAGATGTCACCAGCCTTTACAAAGTGTTTTGAGTCTTCTGGAGGGAGATCTGACCGAACAAGAGCCATGGAACAATGATGTCCCATTAGACACCTGGCGCGCGAGTTCATGTTGGGTACCCTCGTTCCAATACGTTATAAAAGAGTATGCATTCGTCCACCTTGAATATTATTCATGTTCTGGTTAAAAAAGGCCCTAATGATTTATGCTATACAACGTTTGACATGTTTGAACGAACGTAAATATATTTTTTCCCCTCGTTCATGACGAGAAGTCCGGCTGACTTAGATCATGTGCTAACAAGACGGAGATTTTTGGACATAAATGATGAGCTTTTTTGAACAAAACTACATTCGTTATGGACCTGTGATACCTGGAAGTGACATCTGATGAAGAGAATCAAAGGTAATGGATTATTTACATAGTATTTTCGATTTTAGATCTCCCCAACATGGCGGCTAGTCTGTATCGCAACGCGTATTTTTCTGGGCGCAGTGCTCAGATTATTGCAAAGTGTGATTTCCCAGTAAGGTTATTTTTAAATCTGGCAAGTTGATTGCGTTCAAGAGATGTAAATCTATAATTCTTTAAATGACAATATAATATTTTACCAATGTTTTCTAATTTTAATTATTTAATTTGTGACGCCGACTTGACTGCCGGTTATTGGAGGGAAACGATTTCCTCAACATCAATGCCATAGTAAAACGCTGTTTTTGGATATAAATATGAACTTGATAGAACTAGAAATGCATGCATTGTCTAACATAATGTCCTAGGAGTGTCATCTGATGGAGATTGTAAAAGGTTAGTGCATCATTTTAGCTGGTTTTATGGTTTTGGTGACCCTGTCTTTGACTTGACAAAACATTACACACAACTCTTGTAAATGTACTGTCCTAACATACTCTAAATTTATGCTTTCGCCGTAAAACCTTTTTGAAATCGTAAAACGTGGTTAGATTAAGGAGATGTTTATCTTTCAAAGGGTGTAAAATAGTTGTATGTTTGAAAAATTTGAATTTTGACATTTATTTGGATTCAAATTTGCCGCTCTTGAAATGCACCTGCTGTTGATGGAGTGCACCACGGGTGGCACGCTAGCGTCCCACCTAGCCCATAGAGGTTAATGTCCCGTTGGTAGGATAATCGTAATCGTAGGTCATCCATTTTATTTTCCAATGATTGCATGTTTTCGAGTAGAATTGATGGCAATGGGAGTTTACTCGGATTCTCAAAAGGCAGCCTGATCTGCATCCTTTTTTCCTCCTTCTTTTGATGGGGATCCGGGCCTGTTCCCGGGAGAGCAGTATATTTTTCTTGTCGGACTCGTTAAAGGAAAATTATTCTTCCAGACCGTGGTGAGTAATCCCACTTCTTATTATTTTTGGTCATAAGAGACGGTAGCAGCAACTTTATGTACAAAATAAGTAAAAAAATAAGTTACAAACAACGCAAAAAAACGAACAAATAGCACAATTGATTACGGGCATGGGAAACGTCAGCCATCCTTTTCGGCACCATTTTTAGTACGCCTCACCCTGCCTCAAACTCCACCCTTAACACAGTTACCATTCAAAAATGAGCTGTTAATTTTTTTTAGGAAATTGCAAAATGGACATCGTTTTCATCAAGCCAGTTACTTTCTATGGTTGTCCCCGTTCTAGGGTTAGGACCGTATCCAACAGAGGACTTGAAAATGAGCCGGAGCTGAGAGATCACCAAAACCAAAGGTATTTTGGTTTCAGTGCATTTTCTTAAAAAAATATGTACATAGCTTATCAATGTGTAGGCATACTGTGTAATAAAATCGATAATGAAATAACGGTTAACCTCTATGGGCTAGGTGGGACGCAAGCGTCCCACCCGTGGTGCACTCCATCAACAGCAGGTGCATTTCAAGAGCGGCAAATTTGAATCCAAATAAATGTCAAAATTCAAATTTTTCAAACATACAACTATTTTACACCCTTTGAAAGATAAACATCTCCTTAATCTAACCACGTTTTACGATTTCAAAAAGGTTTTACGGCGAAAGCATAAATTTAGAGTATGTTAGGACAGTACATTTACAAGAGTTGTGTGTAATGTTGTGCCAATTAAAAGACAGGCGTCACCAAAACCATAAATCAGCTAAAATTATGCACTAACCTTTTACAATCTCCAACAGATGACACTCCTAGGACATTGTGTTAGACAATGCATGCATTTTTAGTTCTATCAAGTTCATATTTATATCCAAAAACAGCGTTTTACTGTGGCGTTGATGTTCAGGAAATCGTTTCCCTCCAATAACCGGCATTCAAGTCAGCACCACAAATTAAATAATTAAAATTAGAAAACATTGGTAAAATATTATATTGTCATTTAAAGAATTATAGATTTACATCTCTTGAACGCAATCAACTTGCCAGATTTAAAAATAACCTTACTGGGAAATCACACTTTGCAATAATCTGAGCACTGCGCCCAGAAAAATACGCGTTGCGATACAGACTAGCCGCCATGTTGGGGAGATCTAAAATCGAAAATACTATGTAAATAATCCATTACCTTTGATTCTCTTCATCAGATGTCACTTCCAGGTATCACAGGTCCATAACGAATGTAGTTTTGTTCAAAAAAGCTCATCATTTATGTCCAAAAATCTCTGTCTTGTTAGCACATGATCTAAGCCCGCCGGACTTCACTTCATGAACGATGGGAAAAAATATATTTACGTTCGTTCAAACATGTCAAACGTTGTATAGCATAAATCATTAGGGCCTTTTTTAACCAGAACATGAATAATATTCAAGGTGGACGAATGCATTCTCTTTTATAACGTATTGGAACGAGGGTACCCAACATGAACTCGCGCGCCAGGTGTCTAATGGGCCATCATCGTTCCATGGCTCTTGTTCAGTCAGATCTCCCTCCAGAAGACTCAAAACACTTTGTAAAGGCTGGTGACATCTAGTGGAAGCAATAGGAAGTGCCAAAATATTCCTCAGCCCCTGTGTTTTTCAATGGCATAGGTTTAAAGGTAATACAACACATCAGGTATCCACTTCCTGTCAGAAAATGTCTCAGGGTTTTGCCTGCCAAATGAGTTCTGTTATACTCACAGACACCATTCAAACAGTTTTAGAAACTTTAGGGTGTTTTCTATCCATATATAATAAGTATATGCATATTCTAGTTACTGGGTAGGATTAGTAACCAGATTAAATCGGGTACATTTTTTTATCCAGCCGTGCAAATACTGCCCCCTAGCCCCAACAGGTTAAATAAAAAATACAAAATACAAAATAATTGTGAACTAAAAACGTGAATGTGTTTTTGCAGAGCATACAACCATGCCTACAATTATCCTGGAGATCATTGGACAAAGGGCTGGACAATTGGCCACACCGAAAAAACACATGGTTGCCAAGAAAGTGGTTAGTTTTGCTAGATTCTTAAAATATGTATGCAGCATTTGTGTGTTGGAGTCACTTTTAATTCTTAACCTCTCTTGGGTAGGGGGCAGTATTTTCACGTCTGGAAGAAAAGTGTGCCCAAATTAAACTGCCTGTTACTCAGGCCCAGAAGCTAGGAAATGCATTGGTAGATCTGGATAGAAAACATTCTAAAGTTTCTATAACTGTTAAAATAATGTCTGTGAGTATAACAGAACTGATATGGCAGGCGAAACCCCGAGGACAAACCATCCCCCCCAAAAAGAATTCAGCCTACCACTGTTTTCAATGGCTGTCACTTTTATTATAAGGCCCAAATCCTCCCAGATTGCAGTTCCTAGGGCTTCCACTAGATGTCAACAGTCTTTAGAAAGAGTTTCATGCTGGTTTTTGGAAAAATGAGCCAGAAGTTCTTGTAGGTGGCTCCCATTTTGGCTGTAGTGTTTCCAAGCTCGTGGAAGAGAGCGTGTTCTTTGGTATTTTTCTTCGGTAAAGACAATAAATGTATAGTTTATTTACGTATTAGGGTTCCTAAGGTTTGATTATAAACGTTGTTTGACTTGTTTTGAAAAGTTTATTAGTAACGTTTGGGATTCATTTTGTATGCATTTTGATGGAGGGAAACTGGGTGGATTATTGACTGAAGCGCGCCAGCTAAACTGAGTTTTTATGGATATAAAGAAGGACATTATCGAACAAAAGGACCATTTGTGATGTATTTGGGACCCTTTGGAGTGCCAACAGAAGAAGATCATCAAAGGTAAGGCATTTATTATATTGCTATTTTTGACTTTCGTGGCACACCTGCCTGGTTGAAATATGTTTTTCATGCTTTTGTATGTGGGCGCTGTCCTCAGATAATCGCATGGTATGCTTTCGCCGTAAAGCCTTTTTGAAATCTGACACAGCGGCTGGATTAACAAGAAGTTAAGCTTTATTTTGATGTATTACACTTGTGATTTTATAAAAGTTAAATATTTATAATTCTGTAGTTTGAATTTCATGCTCTGCAATTTCACCGGATATTGGCCAGGTGGGATGCTACCTTGGAACTCCACCTCCGACAGGCAGAGTCAACATACCTGGCGGGTTTGTCAGATCATCGGTTCACCCTGACATTTCCATTCCTCTTCTGACAACAGAACTTGATCAACTGCTCACCAGGCACAGCAAGGGCCGTCCAGACCGTTATGCTGTTCTGCTATTCCAAGGATGTGTAACCGAAGAGAGATACCACGAGGGGACACAGAATACCCACTGGGATGGATCCCGAGGCAAATGTGGCTTACCAGTGAACCTCCTAAGTGTTCATCATTAATATTGTGTCTCAGAAGTTTCTGTGCATGACTGTTGCAACCCGAAAAAGCATTACAGAGTTAATGAGTACTTGAGTTCACCGAGAAAGTCTGGACATGGCCTGCTCTCCCTACAGTATGTATTGTAGGCTATGTTTACTTGTCAGACTGCACAGTAGCCTAATAAACAAAGGTAGGCGACGTCTATCTTCAAAATGCTTTAAATTATTTATTATCCAAATATTTATAGTGCATGTTGGCGACCTCATGCAACCGCAAAATGTCAGATAAAGCATATACTGTACAGTACTGTATTTCTTCATAAGCATCTTCATGCTTTTGTTAATAAAATAATGATAGGAATTATACGGAGATAATCGTACCATCCACCAAATTAAAGAAATCACACGGGGCAGAGACTCAGGGGAAATGTTAATATTGTGTAAATCTGAACTAACTCATTCGATCGAATTTATCAAAACAGGGTAATTTTTTTATCTGGTTAAAAATCAACAAGAAGACTATCTTAACCAATAAAAACATCTTCCTCTGTGACACATACATTCCCCCCTCAGTCATCCTATCTTAAATGAAGAGAGTTTATCCATTCTAAAGCCGGAGATTAGTCAATTTCAGCCCCAAGGCTACATACTGGTCTGTGGAGACCTGAATGCTAGAACAGCAGACGAACCAGACACTATTAACAGTCATGGGGATAAACACCTACCAGGAAGCAACAACATTTCCCTCCCCACATACCCCCCTAGAAACAACTATGACAAAGTAAAAAAACTAAAATGGAGCACAGCTCCTGCATCTCTATCGAACACTGGGTCTATACATAGTCAATGGTAGGCTAAGAGGGGACTCTTTTGGCACAGTAGGTACAACTACAGCTCATCCCTTGGCAACAGTACTGTAGACTACTTTATCACAGACCTCAACCCAGAGTCTCTCAGAGCCTTCACAGTCAGCCCATTAACACTTCTCTCAGACCACAGTAAAATCACAGTGTATCTGGAAAGAATGGAACCCAACCATGAAGCATTAAGGCCCAATACATTGCATGCTACTTAACAGGCTTATAGATGTAGTGCAAACAGTACAGAAATCTACCAAAAAAGCAATTAGTCGCCAAAAAATACAATCCCTCCTGGACAACTTTTTTTGCCTTAACCTTCTCCTACAGCAATGAAAAAGAAACATAAGATCTAACCAAAAAGAATAAATAATGAAAAATGGTTCGATAATGATTGCAAAAATCTAAGGAAGTGATTGAGAAATACATCTAATCAAAAACAGAGATCCAGAAATATATGACTTTATTATGGGTAAACACTGAAGCAATACAGACACACCATAAGAACAAAAAAGGAAATGCACATTAGAAATCAGATGCATGTAGTTGAGGAATCCATAGAATCAAACCACTTCTCTGAAAAGTTGAATAAATTAAACATACCACATCTACAGCAATATAACAAAGAAACCTGAACAAAAATATACATAAGACAAATTACAAATCCTTGAATCAGTGGTCAAAGACTAATCCTGTGGATACCCCAATTACAGAACAAGTATTATTGGAAAAACGATTCACTCTGCAACACAAAAAGGCCTGTGATGCTGAGAGTATTTTAAATGAAATTATCAACTATACAGACCACAAATTCATATTGGCTATACTCAAACTGTTGGAAACAAGGTTTGATCACACCAATCTAGAAAAATGGAGACAAATTTGAATCAAATAATTACAGAGGACTTTAGAGCAACTTGGGGGAAATTCTCTGCAGTATCATAAGTAACAGACTCATCCTTGATGAACATAATGTCCTGAGCAGAAGCCAGATTGGATTTTTACTGAATTACTACAACAGACCACATGTACACCCTCCACACTCTAATTGACAAACAAGTAAAACAAAACAAAGGCAACATCTACACATGTTTTGTAGACTTCAAGAAAGCATTTGATTCAATTTGACAATAATATTTTTTATTTATTAAGAAATAGAAAGTGGTATTGGAGAGAAAACATTTGATGTTATTAAATCAATGTACACAAAAAAATGTGTTGTTAAAATTGGCAACAAGCAAAAATACTTATTCTCTCAGGGACAATGAGTGAAACAGGGCTGCTCAATTAGTCCAACATTATTTAACATCTACATTAATGAATTGGCAAAAACATTAGAACAATCTGCAGCACCTGGTCTCACCCTACATAACACTGAAATCGAGTGGCTGCTGTAACCAGATGACCTGGTGCTGTTGTCTACCACTGAGGGGTAACAGCAGCAACTAAATCCTCTGCACAGACCTGGGCTCTGACAGTTAACAAAAAACAGAATATAATGATATTGCAAAAGAGGTCCAGAAATCAGGATAGCAAATATAAATTCTATTTGGACACTGTTCTATTAGAACCCACCAAAAATGACACATATCTAGGACAAAATATCAGCAACACATGACTGAATAAGCTGAGAGACAAAGCAAGATGAGCATTCTATGCCATTAAAAGGAACATTAAAATCGACATTCCAATTAGAATCTGTCTCAAAATGTTCCAATCAGTTATAGAACCAATTGCTCTATATGGCAGCGAAGTATGGGGTCCACTCTCTAATAATGATTTGACCAAATGGGACAAAAATCCAATCAAAATACTGCATGCAGAGTTATGCAAGAGTGTATTGCAAGTACAAAAAAGCAGAATTGGGCCAACAACCCCTCCTTATTCGAATTGAAAAAAGAGCTGTCAAACTTTACAACCATCTCAAAACAAGCAACCCCAAAACATTTCATTACACAGCCCTAAAGAGTCAAGAGATGAAACAAGAGAAGAGTCCCCTCGGTGAGCTGGTTCTGAGGCTCAGTTCACTAACCCAAACCAACCCCAGAGAGCCTCAGAACAGCACTCAGAAAATATGGCCCGTCCAAATTATCACAAATAAAAAATATATCACCTATTGGAAAGATACACAGTAAAATCACCTGTGTTAAATTCACTGTGTCAAAAGTGATCGACTCCCATAGAGTTGTTTTAGCAACTGGCAGTGCCAAATGACACCTAGCATCAGTGCTGATAACTGGTGTTAATTGCTAAGGTGTACAATTTTACTCGATTAGTGTAGACTTTTACTCAGTAAGTGTAAACGTCATCATAACCCTGCCCATGAATTCAGTTTCTGCGTTGAAATTTCCTCTTTTCTCGACGTCATTGTTGGATCAACAAAATCTTAATTTGTTCCATGCAACGGTGAGTTTCCAAAAAATAATTTCACTGATATTATTTAGCTATTTTGATACATGGTTGTCAGACTGCAGTGTAACATACAAAGTCTCACAGTTTTGATTGTGTGTGTGTGCAGCTAATGTTAGAGTTACTTGCGATTCACTTTTTGCAAGTCTTTGCTAGATAGCTAGCATACTAACTAACTAGCTCACCCCTGTCCTGTGCAGTTAGTCTGCTCCACGTGGTGGTTCCATGGGAGCGTGTCTCATTTCAACACCAAGCTTTTTTTGCCTCATGCTAGTTTGTTCTCTTTATTTCGGCTGTTTACTATATATTGAGGACTAATCTGATTAAGGTGAGTTGTTTATTTAGCCAAATTATAACTGCATTTTTGACTTGTGGGTGATGTTTATAGATACGTAAATATTGTGGCCATTGCATCGGCAGCTAGCTAGCCGATGTGGCCACTCGCTTTATCACCAGTTGATATTGGAGGTCTTGTAAGACTGCTCCAAGAACATGACCACATGATAGTGACTACCTGGAATTATGAGTGTATTCTACTGGACTAATTAGGCTGTCAATATTTCGGGACAGTGAATGTGAGTTGAATAATCTGTTTGATGTGTTTGGGACCTGCTTCAAGTAATATCAGACAAGTTGTGGTCATGATCCAATATTTTCATAATATACTTTGAAATGATCATTGCTAAGTAAAGGAGTATTGGTGAAAATGTTTGTAGTTATCCTTATATAATGTGCCATGATTGAAATACAAATGTAATGCTTTTTCATCCATGTTGGCCTTATCTCGTACCATTAACTACTTTCAGACCTAGTCATGCTGATCAGGGTGAAATTCAATGGTGAACAAAAATATGTCAAGATCATTGACCTGACACTTGAAAACCTTTTGGTTGGAGGAACACTTTTAATTTGTGATTGGAAATAAATGTATTGTTTTCAAACCAGTCAGTCTGATTACCCTTCTATTAAGATTGCAATTCTAATTGTAGGTTGTTTTTTAATGTTTGTCACAGCTTTCCTGAAATTTGAGATCCCACTTATTAATTTATCAGAGGCAAAGCTGTATGATAGGTCTAGAACTGAAGTTGATGGGGATGTGTTTGAGGAGGTGGTGACACGACCAGATCTTGGTGTTTTCAAGCCCACACTGAACAATGATGCTAAAGGTATGTGCTGGTTTTCAAGTCTTGTCTACTTGTGGCATCACTTTCAATATAACCATACATTTGACATGCCTGTATTGTCATCTTTGTGTATTTCAGAATCTTCGCTGATGAGTCCTGTCTCTGCCAGTTTTGTGATGGGTGGTTCAGACCATGAGTCGGTTGATACAATCATTTTGAGTGAGGATGGAAGCCACTCATGAAAGCGTCAAAGATCTGATGACGAAGCAAAAAATGTACGTTTGTAATTCATTCTTGAATTCACTTGGCATCAAATGGATTTTTTGTTGCTGTTTTTTTTTGTTGTTTTTTTTACAGCTAATAGAGAGCATACTGAAGAAAAAGCCTGGTGGAGAGGTTGTCATCAACGAATACTCCAAAACTAAAAGCCTGACTGACTGCACCAGACGAAAGAAGATCAACATTTATTTATTTTATTTATTTAGTTCACCTTTATTTAACCAGGTAGGCCATTTGAGAACAAGTTCTCATTTATAACTGCGACCTGGCCAAGATAAAGCAAAGCAGTGCGACAAAAACATTCTTCTTTCGATGACAGAGACCCATGGGTAAGTTTAAAGGAAAGATTCATAATGAACATTTTTGAGCATTACTTGCTCCCATATCTGCTGAATGTTAAAAATGACTTCTGTATCAGTATCTCAGTCACATAATTGGTTAGGCTACTGCTGACCATCCACTGCTATTGGTAGAATATTTCTCTTGTATCAAATTCGATGGGCATGATACTGATTCAAAAATCACTCCTGATATTTAGCTGACTGGGGACCAATACTGCTTGTGAAGATTCTGATTGCCGCCTAAACATAACATTATATTCTTGTCAGGACATCACCACCGCGCAGTGTGAGAGAGACGTTTACACAAGGCATCATCTCCTTGTTCCCATACCTGAAGGATCCCTACACCGCAAATTGATATGTAAGTATACATTACAACTGCGTTTCATTCGTCTGGTATGGTATCTGAGCAAATGGTACTTGATTATTTGTTTTTTCTTTCAAGATTAGTAACCATGTTCATTTTCTTAAGGAACATTATTACGACCCGAAATAGTGGAGAAGGGTACCTCTCATATAGAATCAAAACCATTCAGAGAAATTTAGCTTCATCAGAGAAACGGCCCACTCAACTACACTCTGGAGGGCCAACTGCTGAGAGGGAGTCCAGTCCATCCACTTTGGCTACCCTGAGTGAAGACCAGTGCCGAGAGGCCATTTATCTTATGAAGCATTCTTCTGATGAAGAAACAGTCAAACAGAAGATGAAATTGACCTTTGAGTACAGGAAGAAGATTACCCACGACCTGAGTAAATGCTTTACCATCCTAACTGAATTTCCACGCTTTCTGGATGTGAAGGGCTTGGTAAGACTTAAAAGAAAAAGTTTTAAGTTGTATAAATTGCGTTTATAGATTGGCCAGTAATAGTAGTTCAATTAATATGTACAGTACTTTCTAAATAGCATTGAAGTTTACTCCGATTTTTTTGTCATACACAGTAAATTTAAAAGTGTTAAATTTAACACTGTCAGAGAGTACATATGGTCCCACTCTACACAGAGTAAAAAGTACACTGATCAAAGTGTTACATTTCTAGTGATGATTTAACACTGAGGAGTGCAAAATGTTAACATTGCACTACACTGGCCGGTGTTGATAAAATGTAACACTAAGAGGTAATCAACACTTTGAGTGTTATAGTGACACTCGCTAGTGTTGATCTAGGGTGACTCATATTAGAGTAAAAATGTGTTCACTCTATTCAGTGTTCATTTATTTACTCTTCCCTCATGTAAATGGAAATTATATTTTGTAAAAGCACTTGGAATTTCACAATAAACTCAAGCAAAGCTGTTTCAACATTCAAATATGTTTATTATGACCAAACCATAAGTCCCAGCCCTGGCTTAAACTGTTATCAAGTGAGAGTAGAATGTAGTCAAAAGAATCCCCTGCTCCATATGACATGAGCAAATCAATAGGTTTGTTGGAAAATGCTGACATTTACATTAAAAACATGTTTCTCACTACCTAACCATAAGTATCAGCCCTGGCTTAAACTGTTATCAAGTGACAGTAGGCGACAATGTAGTCAAAAAAATTCCTTGCTCCATATGACATGAGGAAATCAAAAGGTTTGTGGTACAAGATGTCATTCACATGAAATACATTGCATGGTGGACTTTGCTTCAAAACAACTTTAAATGCATGCAAATGATCATCAAAACATACGTAAGGTTTCAAGACCTGACCCAACCAAAAAACATTTTCCTTGACACCTTGACATCTTTCCTGGACCTATAGCTAGTCTATCCTGGCTGAACGTTTCCCAATTTGAATGTTTCCCAATTATATGCCATGACATTTTGGTGTTTCTTGGCTAAGGTCATAGTGACATTATTAAAACTCTTCAGTTGCTTTTTAAAGAAATTATGTTTTGCCTCGTATCGTATACACCACGAGTGAAGAATGGGCCCAATATTCCTTATACGTCGACGATAATGTATCATGAAGTGGTGTTTCGGTAACAGATTTCTATCAGGAAACAAATACTTGAAAAGCCTATGATGTTCAGCAATTATGTGCTTCAGATAGATAGTCTGTTAGTATAGGAGAAAACACAATATTTACCATTTGTAGTAGTAACAGAAGCTGCTGGCATTATTTATCATCTTTCTGTACCAGATCACCAAATATCAAAGGCAAATAACAGAGAAGACACCAAGACTGAAAAGCATTTAGACCCAAATCATTGCTCCCATCATCCAATTTGAGTGCAGGTGGACGATTCCTCCTCTTTGTGTAGCCATAGTTAAATGAATGAACTCTACCGCACACATCTTTAGCAGTCACAATGTTGGCTTGTATATACTGTAACGCAAGTTTTACCCCAAATTGTGCAACTCCTTCTAAAACGTCATGCATTATATCAACAAAAACATTCTCAGTAGTTTTGAAGTACTGCAGAGAGTTCAATAAGCAAGCATGCTTCACACCGTACACATGAGGTAGTGTTGGGTTTGACTGAATAGTTTGACAATGGTCTGAGTGCATGTGTTTTGTTCGTAAAGTCACTCTTGGGTCATCCTCAGAGAACACAGTTTGAAAATTCAGTGTGGCAAAAACGACAACAATAAAAAGCACTAAATGATTCCACAAAACCAAACAGGCAATGTGTACCTAGATTATCTCCAGTTACTTGGACAATGCTGCCATGTGTACGACCACTGAAGAAGGGAACTTCAATACCCTCAGTCACAAGCACTTTCAAATCACTTACTATTGGCTCAAGAATGTAATCAAATCCATGCGTTTTAAGGTCCTGGATATGGAAGAGTGCACATAAGTGAATATTTACCAAAATTGAGTTACACTTTGGGTAACATTTCTCAAAATAAAGTATATACTGCCCAACTTGTGAATACACTTTTTTGATCCCAATTGGATTAGCACTCTCAAAGTCATAAAAGAGTTGAATTTGCAATGCATTTTTCTCTTTAGAAGAGAGAGGATGTCTCTTCATATATAGTCCATCTTCCAAATCAAAGTAAACGCCATCTTTAAAATTATGCCCCGAGTTAAACATGCCACTTGTGTTTGGGTTCTTCAAAATTGACTGCAACGTCTGGAGAATTGGAACGTAAGAAAATGTATCAGTTCTGACTATTTGATCATACGTTCCAGTAGTTTTGTTTCTTCTATTGTCAAATCTAACACTGAGGACTTTCAACTGGTTGAACTGTTCCCCATTTTTGTATGAAATAAGCACTTCGTTTTGAAACCGAATTCAACAATGTGAAAGGATTTTCAATATCCTGAAAAGAATGTTGGATTTTTTTGGACAGTTTCTGTGTCTTTTGAAGATATACATGTAAGAGCGGTCGCTTTAGCTTGACCCTGTATCTCTTGAACCGCTTCTTCCATGGAAGATACAAAACTATTTACAGTCGTCTGACCTACACCTGCAGCCTGCATTTGGGCAATAGCAGATGCACACATATCAAGTGTGTTCTTGTTAGATATTGGTACAACATGGTTACAACTAGAATTTGAAGGAAAATCAGCATTACTTGGCTGATTATCAACGGCTGTATTAGCATCCAAGTTAGTGTTTAACAAAAGTCTCTGGAATGTGCCCTGTTCAAATGCTTCCTAAAGCCTGAAAATGTACCAAATACACAACAACAATCTGCTTGACCACATTTTAGTCTAAGAGTTCTATCAGGGCACATTCCATGCATCAACTTGATGCCTCACGAGCAAGTTGGTACTTCCATGACTAGCATGGCAAACAATCAGCATTAGTGCAAGAGTTTAGCTCTGAGCTCAGCAACCCTTGGAGTCTACTTAACCTTCCCAATGTCTTAACCTTCCCAACAACTGTACACAGTTGTCTGTATGAAGGTGTACATGTTGCTCAGCATTGTATTGTAAGCCGTACCAAAAACAAAGTGAGTCTTGAAAAGCTCATCGAAGGCACCAAGAGCACTCGTTGACTTGCACGGCAAGGCTTGCTTGTCCAGGATGATGAAGAAAGCATGGATGCTGCTCTTCCTGGTCCCGACTGCAAGAAGATATGGTTGGCGGCTCTGGTCAATCACATCAAGGTGCTCCTGGACACTGGTTCCTGCCTGAAGACGACAAAAACAAACACCATCATTAGTTCATCATAACGGCTGCAGCACTGTCCAAGAATAAGAATGTCACCATCATTAGTTCATCATAACGGCTGCAGCACTGTCCATGAATAAGAATGTCACCATCAATAATTCATCATAATGGCTGCAGCACTGTCCATTAATAAGAATGTCACCATCATTAGTTCATCATAACGGCTGCAGCACTGTCCATGAATAAGAATGTCACCATCATTAGTTCATCATAACGGCTGCAGCACTGTCCATTAATAAGAATGTCACCATCATTAGTTCATCATAACGACTGCAGCACTGTCCAAGAATAAGAATGCCAATACAAACCTTTTGGAAAATCACAAGATGCTGTTCAGCTTGGGATGCGTACATCTTGCCTGGTCTTTTGTGGCCTTGTGATGAAGGAGGAATCAAATGGAGCAGGAGAAGGATGGAGGAAAGGTCACCGTCCCATCCTAAACAAAGAGATCCTGATTAAAATGGTAAATTCAGTGACATTACCATTTCAGAGTTATTTGAAATGTAAATTATAAATTATGATCATCTAACCATCAGCATTCGTGTCAGGTCCCTCATCAACTGCAGACCCTGCCATCTGGATCAGCTCCTGAAGTTCAGCTTACATTAGTGGCCTTGCTTAGGGTCTTGCTTAGCATGATGATCTTTTGCTTGAATGTAGTTTGCCACCTCTATAAAAACTTGTCTGATGTTCTCTCTCCAAACAGCAGCACAAAATCCTTTTCAATCTGAAACAAATAAGACTAAAACATTCCACTTTAACCTCAAAAACAGAGTTTGAGTAAATCACCAGCCTTACAGTCGTGGCCAAAAGTTTTGAGAATGACAAAAATATGAATTTTCACAAAGTCTGCTGCCTCAGTTTGTATGATGGCAATTTGCATATACTCCAGAATGTTATGAAGAGTGATCACTTGAATTGCAATTAATTGCAAAGTCCCTCTTTGCCATGCAAATGAACTGAATCCCCCAAAAACATTCCCACTTGTAACGCCCTGGCCATAGAGAGGGGTTTTTGTTCTTTATTTTGGTTAGGCCAGGGTGTTACATTGGGTGGGCGTTCTATGTTCATTTTTCTATGTTTTTGTATTTCTTTGTTTTGGGCCGTGTGTGGCTCCCAATCAGACACAGCTGTAGTTCGTTGTTGCTGATTGGGAGTCACACATAAGTAGCCTGTTTTTCTTTGGGGTTTTTGTGGGTGATTGTTTCTGTTTAGTGCTTTCTGTTTCGTTGTTAGTACCTGACAGAACTGTCGGCTGTCATTTTGTTTATTTTGTCAAGTGTTCTCTTTTTGTATTAAAATTCATTCAAGATGAACACATCCTCCGCTGCACCTTGGTCTTTCTCTAACGACGGCCGTTACAGAATCACCCACCAACAACGGACCAAGCAGCGGAGGAAGGAGAAGAACCAGGAGAGGAGCTATCGGGAGTCGTGGAATTGGGAGGAATTGCTGGACGGTAAAGGACCATGGGCTCAAGCTGGGGAGTATCGCCGCCCGCAGTGGGAGATCGAGGCGGCGATAGCTGAGAGGCGCTGGTATGAAGCGAGGGAGCGCAACACACATGAGAGGCAGCCCCAAAAATTCTTTGGGGGGGGGCACACGGGGAGATTGGCGGAGTCAGGCGGTAGACCTGAGCCAACTCCCCGTGCTTACCGGAAGCAGTGTGGTACTGGTAAGGCACCGTGTTATGCTGTGAAGCGCACGGTTTCTCCAGTGCGCGTTCATAGCCCGGTGCGCTATAGGCCAGCCCCCTGCAAGTGCCATGCGAGTGCAGGCATCGAGCCAGGACGGATTGTGCCAGCTCAGCGCGTCTGGTCTCCAGTGCGCCTTTTCGGTCCAGGTTATCCTGCACCGGCTCTGCGCACTGTGTCTCCAGGGCGCTGGGAGGGCCCAGTTCGCCCAATGCCTGCGCTCAATCCTGGTCAAGCCTGTGCCTCCTCCACGGACCAGGCCTCCAGTGGGTCTCCCCATCCTGGTCAGTCCTGTGCCTCCTCCACGGACCAGGCCTCCAGTGGGTCTCCCCAGCGTGGTGAGTCCTGGGCCAGAGCCGCCAGAGCCGCCCGCCAGTCCGGAGCCGCCAGAGCCGCCCGCCAGTCCGGAGCCGCCAGAGCCGCCCGCCTGTCCGGAGCCGCCAGAGCCGCCCGCCTGTCCAGAGCCGCCAGAGCCGCCCGCCTGTCCGGACCCGCCAGAGCCGCCCGCCTGTCCGGAGCCACCAGAGCCGCCCGCCTGTCCAGAGCCGCCAGAGCCGCCCACCAGGCTGGTGAGTCCTGTGCCTGCGCCCAGGGTCAGGCCTCCTTCATGTCTCCCCAGCCTGGTGAATCCTGGGTCAGTGCCACCAGAGCCACCCGCCAGCCCGGAGCCGCCGGAGCTGCCAGAGTCGCCCGCCAGCCGGGCGCAGCCAGGGTCGCCCGCCAGTCCTCCGGCGCGGCCAGGGGCGCCACCTAAGTGGGCAACGTCCCGCACCTGAGCCGCCGCCGTAAGAATGCCCACCCGGACCCTCCCCTTCAGAGTCAGGTTTTGCGGCCGGAGTCCGCACCGTTGGGGGGGGGGGGGGGGGGGTACTGTAACGCCCTGGCCATAGAGAGGGGTTTTTGTTCTTTATTTTGGTTAGGCCAGGGTGTTACATTGGGTGGGCGTTCTATGTTCATTTTTCTATGTTTTTGTATTTCTTTGTTTTGGGCCGTGTGTGGCTCCCAAACAGGCACAGCTGTAGTTCGTTGTTGCTGATTGGGAGTCACACATAAGTAGCCTGTTTTTCCTTTGGGTTTTTGTGGGTGATTGTTTCTGTTTAGTGCTTTCTGTTTCGTTGTTAGTACCTGACAGAACTGTCGGCTGTCATTTTGTTTATTTTGTCAAGTGTTCTCTTTTTGTATTAAAATTCATTCAAGATGAAAACATCCTCCGCTGCACCTTGGTCTTTCTCTAACGACGGCCGTTACACCACTGTATTTCAGCCCTGCCACAAAAGGACCAGCTGACATCATGTCAGGGATTTTCTCGTTAACACAGGTGTGAGTGTTGACGAGGACAAGGCTGGAGATTACTCTGTCATGCTGATTGAGTTCGAATAACAGACTGGAAGCTTCAAAAGGAGGGTGGTGCTTGGAATCATTGTTATTCCTCTGTCAACCATGGTTACCTGCAAGGAAACACATGTCATCATCATTGCTTTGCACAAAAAGGGCTTCACAGGCAAGGATATTGCTGCCAATAAGACTGCACCTAAATCAACCATTTATTGGATCATCAAGAACTTCAAGGAGAGCGGTTCAATTGTTGTGAAGATGGCTTCAGGGCACCCAAGAAAGTCCAGCAAGTGCCAGGACCATCTCCTAAAGTTGATTCAGCTGCGGGATCGGGGCACCACCAGTACAGAGCTTGCTCAAGAATGGCAGCAGGCAGGTGTGAGTGCATCTGCACGCACAGTGAGGCAAAGACTTTTGGAGGATGTCCTGGTGTCAAGAAGGGCTTCAAAGAAGTCACTTCTCTCCAGGAAAAACATCAGGGACAGACTGATATTCTGCAAAAGGTACAGGGATTGGACTGCTGAGGACTGGGGTAAAGTCATTTACTTTGATGAATCCCCTTTCCGATTGTTTGGGGTATCTCAAACATAATCCAGGTAGAATCAAGAATTCCCCAGGGTAGCTGTTTAGGGACCTTGCTTTTTTCAATCTTTACTAACAACATGCCACTGACTTTGCGTAAAGCCAGAGTGTCTATGTATGTGGAGGACTCAACACTATACACGTCAGCTACTACAGCGATTGAAATGAACGCAACACTTAACAAAGAGTTGCAGTTAGTTTCAGAGTGGGTTTCAAGGAATAAGTTAGCCCTAAATATTTCTAAATCTAAAAGCATTGTATTTGGGACAAATCATTCACTAAACCCAAAACCTCAACTAAATATTGTAATAAGTAATGTGGAAATTTAGCAAGTTGAGATGACTAAACTTCTTGGAGTAACCTTGGATTGTAAACTGTCATGGTCAAAACATATTGATACAACAGTAGCTAAGATGGGGAGAAGTATGTCCATAATAAAGTGCTGCTCTGCCTTCTTAACAGCACTATCAATAAGGCATGTCCTACAGGCCCTAGTTTTGTCGCACCTTGACTACTGTCCAGTCGTGTGGTCAGGTGCCACAAAAAAGGACTCAGGAAAATTGCAATTGGCTCAGAACAGGGCAGCACGGATGGCCCTTGGATGTACACAGAGAGCTAATATTAATAATGTGCATGTCAATCTCTCCTGGCTCAAAGTGGAGGAGAGATTGACTTCCTCACTACTTGTATTTATGAGAGGTATTGACATGTTGAATGCAATGAGCTGTCAAGAACATACTTTGGGAGGCGCACAGTACTACATCGAGCCATGACTACATGGAACTCTATTCCACATCAAGTAACTGATACAAGCAGTAAAATTTGATTTAAAAAAAACTGATTAAAAAAACACCTTATGGAACAGCGGGGACTGTGAATCAACACAAACATGGGCACAGACACACCCATACACACACGATAACATACGCACTATACGCACACATACGCATGGATTTAGTACTGTAGATATGTGGTAGTTGTGGAGTAGGGGCCTGAGGGCACACAGTGTGTTGTGAAATCTGTGAATGTATTGTAATGCATTTAATATTGTATAAGCTGCCTTAATTTTGCTGGACCCCAGGAAGAGTAGCTGCTGCCTTGGCAACAGCTAATGGGGATCCATAGTAAATACAAATACAAATCACTCTAGAGAACGCGTTTCCACTGCTCCAGAGTCCAATGACAGCGAGCTTTATACCACTCCAGCCGACTCTTGGCGTTGCGCATGGTGATCTTAGGCATGTGTGTGGCTGCTCGGCCATGAAAACCCATTTCATGAAGCTCACGATAAACAGTTATTGTGCTGACGTTGCTTCCAGAGGCAGTTTGGAACTCGTTAGTGAGTGTTACAACCGAGGACAAATGATTTTTATGCACTTCAGCACTCGGCGGTCGCGTTCTGTGAGTTTGTGTGGCCTACCACTTCACGGCTGAGCTGTTGTTGCTCCTAGACGTTTCCACTTCACAATAACAGCACTTACAGTTGACCGCCGCAGCTCTAGCAGGGCAGAAATTTGACGAACTGAATAGTTGGAAAGGTGGCAACCTATGACGGTAACACGTTGGCGGTCACTGTGCTCTTCAGTAAAGCCATTTTACTGCCAATGTTTGTCTATGGAGATTGAATGGCTGTGTGCCTGATTTTATACCCCAGTCAGCAATGGGTGTGGCTGAAATAGCCAAATTCACTAATTTTAAGGGGTGTCCACATACTTTCATATATACAGTGTATGTATACTTTGACAATGTAAGTAATTTAACTTGGAATGTCAAAAGAGTCTACAGAATTTAATTTAATTGAGAGAGAGAGACAGAGAGAAAGACACACGGAGTGAGAGAGAAACCAACCTCATTCCCATTACAATGATAACACCTGCCATGCTGCACTGTTGGTATCTGTCGAGAGTTTAAGATGGTCCCCATCCCCTTTAATATAGCAGAGGCCGTTCTAAAGGGATTGTGGGTGCTGATTAAAAGATGAGAGAGATGGGAAGAGAGTGATGGGATAAATGAAGGGGAGATAGTGAAAGAGAGATGGGAGAGGGGCTGAGAGCAAGAGGGAGTGAAAGGCGAAGGAGAGAGAGCGAAAGAGAGGGAGCGAGGGGAAGTAGGAGGACGGAAAAGAGCAAGTTGTGTGGAACATTTTATCTAATTTACCTGAAAATGTCTGACAGCAAAGATGGGGAGCAGGAGTCTCAGACTGAGAGCTCCCGGTTATGAGGGGAATAGAAAATCAGTTACAACGTGGCTAAGTGGCACAGCAGCATATTGGTAGTACACACACCTCAACCACTACATTTGACGCTGGAACACAGGCTTTTAAACCAAAGAAAATCCCTGTTGTTTTTCCTCGCTCCATCTCTTTACCTTTCTCTCTCCACTGGCATTCTATTTATTTTTTATACTTCCCCAGTGGCGAGGTGAAAACATGCATGTAAGCGTATGCACACACACACCGCACAAATGCACGCACACACATTCCCACACACCCAGGTATACATGAACACCCACACACGTTCTGTACTGTACGCTCGCACAATTACACACACACACACTCCTTCTTTATTGGTTGGATGCACATCGTATACTGCAGGATCTGATACCATCCCCTGACCTAACCCTATGGCTACCAAGCTATACTGTACATTGTGTGAGTAAACTGATGGGAAATGTGTTGTCGTTTTAATGTCTTTCATCATACCATAGCAAAGGAATGGTGGGTAACACTACGGATTGAAGGACTGCACCATGAATCAAACTGAAATTATTAATTACAGTTAATTCATTAAGAAGAAATATATAGTCGGTTTTATGATATGGCAAACTCCCTTTGCTTGCTCACACTAATACACACTAATACCTAATAATACATGACTATCGCTCACTCCAATAATGATACATAATACCTCAACTAATATGGATTAATGTGTACCCCATACAGTATATCTCAAGAATTCTGCAAAACATTCAAAGTACACATTACATCACCCTACACATTACACATTTCATCGATTGTGCTGTGCTAGCTGGCTGACTATTAGTCACCATAAGCCTTGTAGCATCCTAGCCCAAGACCTGTAGCCAACTCTCTTCTCCCCAGTCATCTGTAGCTTGGATTGGGTTGTGGTACCTGACTATTAGCTGTTAGCCTTGTAGCTAGACTCAGACCTACAGCTAGACCCAGAAGTGCAGCCAACAGCCAACTCCATTCTCTCCAACTGTCCGTTGCTTGTATTGGCCTGTCAGGAGGATGTGAAAGAGTACTGCAGGGCCAGGGCAGCAATTATCCAACTGGCAGCTACTGATAGCAGCCAGCCACCAGACAAAACAGGGCCATATGATTTTACCTTCCTGTGTAATCTATCATTCTCCTTTTACAGCTCCATGCTCCTTGCACCTTGTTGTCGTGTACTTGACATGTCCAATAGCGTTCAACTTCTAGTAAATGTTCCTAATATAATTACTATAATGTTACTATTACCTTCTTGTGTGCTCCATGCTTCTCCCTGTAGAGCCTTACGCTCATTTCACCTTCTCTATCACATTGGACACTATAGTCTTCAACTAGTTGTGCAAATAAATTTGCTTGTGAATGTTTGGTCAACATAATAGCTGTTAGGATTATCCTTCCAGGTAATTTATCCTTTTCCTTTTGCAGTTCTATTCTCTTTCCACCTTTGCTCGTATGTTAATAGAAGACTTGTCCAATTGTGGTCAACGAGTAACGACCATCCAAAGGAGTAGACCAAGGTGCAGCATGGTAAGTGTTCATCTTATTATTTATTATAAATCAGAACACTTAAACAAAACCATAACCAAACGACCGTCACGTCTTGCAGGCTTAACAAGCAGTACAAAAATAAGATCCCACAACTACAGGTGGGGGGAAAGGCTGCCTAAGTATGGTTCCTAATCAGAGACAACGATAGACAGCTGCCTCTGATTAGGAACCATACTCGGCTCAACACAAAGAAATAGACACCACAGAATGCCCACCCCACACCCTGACCTAACCACATAGAGAAACAAACCGTCTCTCTCAGGTCAGGGCGTGACAGTTCTTCAAATTACCCAGAATATGTTTGAATAACTCAATAGCTGTTACTAACAGCTGTTAGGCCTACTAACGTCCCTAACTATTACTTTACATATGCCCCAACACATACTCTTAAACAATTACCTATATGTGACAGAAAACACACTGTATAGGATAATCATTGTCAATACATGCATATTTTTGAGTTTGGGACTATCTGCATTTTTGTCCAAATGTTGTTATTGACGTAGCCTTGTTCTGTTCAATGTTCTCTACCTAGAAAGTACTCCAAATTCCCCCAATTCATGTAGTTAAGTTCAAAAGAATACACGATTAAAATTGTTTTCACCATTCAAACCAATGAACTTTAAAGCCAATTATCTCAGAATCATCTTTTTGCGAAAAGAACCTTATAGTCCCAAGCTCTCGAATTGTCTATCAAAAGGGCAGTTTTTCAATTGTTATTTAGGATTATGTCCTGATACCCGTCAAGTCAATTTACATTTTGAGTGAAGTCTGAAATTCTGCCCATCAGAATGGTTGCTTCTCTCAGTGAAAGCAGAATAAGATAATTCTGCTATGGTTCACAGCTCTGTATCTGATTAGCGTGATGTGATCTAGCACTAACTTCCTTCCAGCTGCTCTCGAAAGTCCTTAATATTGATGTTATTAAATGATCAATGGCATGTCAAAATGACTAACAGAATTAGACCAAGAAGTATAATATGCTAATTCCCATCAAAATGCCACTTTTGATTACTTTGCAAATACGCTGCTGGCTCTGTGCTAGGAAGGCAATCTCATTATAAGAATGTATCTCTAGCCTACACCTTGAAATACTGTAGGTTTGTCTGTTGAATGTTAATGCCATCGTCTGGGTATAAATGATCTAATCTATGGAGATAGAAGTTATCTTTTCCATCAGTACTCTATCCTTCCTTCTGACTAACACTCACTCGCGTCTTAGTTTCAACACAATAATGTATTTACCGGTATTATACATGCATGTAACTCTTTCGCCATAATTTGGAGCTATATATTTTGTAATAGATTACAGAATAAGTCAGTTCTGATTTCTTTCTCTTCCTTTTGTGTACACAACCAATAAACTTTGATTTGATTTGTATTGCTCCATCAAAACTTGTTTTGTCATTTGTCAAACAGTAGCTCACTTACCAACTGAAAATATGATTCATTTAAGTCTATTCTACCCCCAGCCCTAGGGTAGAAAGGGCAAATGTTATGACCGCTAGACCAGGGGTTCTCAAACTTTTTGGCGCCGGGGAACCCTCTAATGTTTAAGTAAATGCGTACAGTCATTTGTACATACATATTATAGAGATGTATAGTACCAGTCAAAATTTTGGACACACCTACTCATTCAAAGGTTTTTCTTTATTTTTACTATTTTCTACATTGTATAATAATAATGAAGACTTCAAAACTATGAAATAACACATATGGAATCATGTAGTAACCAAAAAAGTATTAAACAAATCAAAATATATTTTATATTTGAGATTCTCCAAAGTAGCCACCCTTTGCCTTGATGACAGCTTTACACACTCTTGGCATTCTCTCAACCAGCTTCATGCGGTAGTCACCTGGAATGCATTTCAATGAACAGGTGTGCCTTGTTAAAAGCTCATTTGTGTAATTTATTTCCTTCTTAATGCTTTTGAGCCAATCAGTTGTGTTGTGACAAGGTAGGGGTGGTATACAAAAGATAGCACTATTTGGTAAAAGACCATGTCCATATTATGGCAAGAACAGCTCAAATAATCAAAGAGAAATGACAGTCCATTATTACGGTATTTTAAGACATGAAGGTCAGTCAATCTGAAGCTCAACATCAACAGATAAGAGGAGACTCAGGCCTTCATGGTCAAATTACTGCAAAGAAACCACTACTAAAGGACACCAATAAGAAAATGAGACTTGCTTGGGCCAAGAAACACGAGCAATGGACATTAGACTGGTGGAAATCTGTTCTTTGGTCAGATGAGTCCAAATTTGAGATTTTTGCTTCTAACCGCTGTGTCTTTGTGAAACACAGAGTCGTCGAACGGATGATATCCGCATGTGTGGTTCCCACCGTGAAGCATGGAGGAGGAGGTTTGATGGTGTGGGGATGATTTGCTGGTGACACTGTCAGTGATTTATTTAGAATTCAAGGCACACTTAACCAGCATGGCTACCGCAGCATTCTGTAGCGATACGCCATCTCATCTTGTTTGTGCTTAGTGGGACTATCATTTGTTTATAAAACAGGACAATGACCCAATACACCTCCAGGCGGTGACCAAGAAGGAGAGTGATGGAGTGCTGCATCAGATGACCTGGCCTCCACAATCACCCGACCTCAACCCAATTGCTCAGCATATGTATGAACTCCTTGAAGACTGTTGGAAAAGCATTCCAGGTGAAGCTGGTTGAGAGAATGCCAAGAGTGTGCAAAGCTGTCATCAAGGCAAAGGGTGATTACTTTGAAGAATCTCAAAAATAAAATATACACTGCTCAAAAAAATAAAGAACACTTAAACAACACAATGTAACTCCAAGTCAATCACACTTCTGTGAAATCAAACTGTCCACTTAGGAAGCAACACTGATTGACAATAAATTTCACATGCTGTTGTGCAAATGGAATAGACAACAGGTGGAAATTATAGGTAATTAGCAAGACACCCCCAATAAAGGAGTGGTTCTGCAGGTGGGGACCCCAGACCACTTCTCAGTTCCTATGCTTCCTGGCTGATGTTTTGGTCACTTTTGAATGCTGGTGGTGCTTTCACTCTAGTGGTAGCATGAGATGGAGTCTACAACCCACACAAGTGGCTCAGGTAGTGCAGCTCATCCAGGATGGCACATCAATGTGAGCTGTGGCAAGAAGGTTTGCTGTGTCTGTCAGCGTAGTGTCCAGAGCATGGAGGCGCTACCAGGAGACAGGCCAGTACATCAGGAGGCGTGGAGGAGGCCGTAGGAGGGCAACAACCCAGCAGCAGAACCGCTACCTCCGCCTTTGTGCAAGGAGGAGCAGGAGAAGCACTGCCAGAGCCCTGCAAAATGACCTCCAGCAGGCCACAAATGTGCATGTGTCTGCTCAAACGGTCAGAAACAGACTCCATGAGGGTAGTATGAGGGCCCGATGTCCACAGGTGGGGGTTGTGCTTACAGCCCAACACCGTGCAGGACGTTTGGCATTTGCCAGAGAACACCAAGATTGGCAAATTCGCCACTGGCGCCCTGGGCTCTTCACAGATGAAAGCAGGTTCACACTGAGCACTTGTGACAGACGTGACAGAGTCTGGAGACGCTGTGGAGAACGTTCTGCTGCCTGCAACATCCTCCAGCATGACCGGTTTGGCGGTGGGTCAGCCTCTGGCGAGCCCTCCATGTGCTCGCCAGAGGTAGCCTGACTGCCATTAGGTACCGAGGTGAGATCCTCAGACCCCTTGTGAGACCATATGCTGGTGCGGTTGGCCCTGGGTTCCTCGTAATGCAAGACCATGCTAGACCTCATGTGGCTGGAGTGTGTCAGCAGTTCCTGCAAGAGGAAGGCATTGATGCTATGGACTGGCCCGCCTGTTCCCCAGACCTGAATCCAATTGAGCACATCTGGGACATCATGTCTCGCTCCATCCACCAACGCCACGTTGCACCACAGACTGTCCAGGAGTTGGCGGATGCTTTAGTCCAGGTCTGGGAGGAGATCCCTCACGAGACCATCCGCCACCTCATCAGGAGCATGCCCAGGCATTGTAGGGAGGTCATACAGGCACGTGGAGGCCACAGACACTACTGAGCCTCATTTTGACTTGTTTTAAGGACATTACATTAAAGTTGGATCAGCCTGTAGTGTGGTTTTCCACTTTAATTTTGAGTGTGACTCCAAATCCAGACCTCCATGGGTTGATAAATTGGATTTCCATTGATTATTTTTGTGTGATTTTGTTGTAAGCACATTCAACTATGTAAAGAAAAAAGTATTTAATAAGATTATTTATTTCATTCAGAACAGGGATGTGTTGTTTAAGTGTTCCCTTTATTTTTTTTAGCAGTATATTTTGATTTGTTTAACACTTTGTCATGACGTTGGCCTCTTTGAGTACAGGGAGGACAGTTGACCCCCTCCCCCTTGCACCATCCCCCAACCTACCTTCCCCCACCCAGTCCCTGTGTGAAGGAGTTGTAAAATTCCAGGACAATCTCCTGCCACATGGCCCATAGAGAGACACAGGAAATTCTTCCAACTCACAGAATTGGGGAGCCAAGCGACATTTGTGTTCTGGAGAAGGTATGAAAGATTGGTGAAGAATCCAGCTACGAACTGGTCCGCTTGGTACAATTTTGTGATACTCAGAAGAGACAATATAGCCATATTACCATAAAACTGTTTATATAATAGCCTCAGCGATGAGACTTGCATCCACATGGTTGTATAGAATGTATTAATAAGGATAAAGCTATTTGTAATACATTGAGATGCTATGTACTGATGTTAAACCTCTTACATCTAGACGTTCCGCTAGCGGAACACCTGCTCCAATATCCAATGATGGGCGTGGCGCGAAATACAAACTCCTCTAAAATACAAAAACTTCAATTTTTCAAACATATGACTATTTCACAGCATTTTAAAGATAAGACTCTCCTTTATCTAACCACATTGTCCGATTTCAAAAAGGCTTTACAACGAAAGCAAAACATTAGATTATGTCAGCAGAGTACCAAGCCAGAAATAATCAGACACCCATTTTTCAAGCTAGCATATAATGTCACAAAAACCCAGAAGACAGCTAAATGCAGCACTAACCTTTTATGATCTTCATCAGATGACAACCCTAGGACATTATGTTATACAATACATGCATGTTTTGTTCAATCAAGTTCATATTTATATCAAAAAACAGCTTTTTACATTAGCATGTGACGTTCAGAACTAGCATACCCCCCGCAAACTTCCGGGGAATTCGCTAACATTTTACTAAATTACTCATGATAAACGTTCACAAAAAGCATAACAATTATTTTAAGAATTATAGATACAGACCTCCTCTATGCACTCGATATGTCCGATTTTAAAATAGCTTTTTGGTGAAAGCACATTTTGCAATATTCTAAGTACATAGCCCAGGCATCACGGGCTAGCTATTTAGACACCCGGCAAGTTTAGCACTCACCAATATCAGCTTTACTATTATAATAGTTTCATTACCTTTTGTTGTCTTCGTCAGAATGCACTCCCAGGACTGCTACTTCAATAACAAATGTTGGTTTGGTCCAAAATAATCCATCGTTATATCCGAATAGCGGCGTTTTGTTCGTGCGTTCCAGACACTATCCGAAATGGTAAAGAAGGGTCGCGCGCATGGCGCAATTCGTGACAAAAAAATTCTAAATATTCCATTACCGTACTTCGAAGCATGTCAACCGCTGTTTAAAATCAATTTTTACGCAATTTTTCTCGTAGAAAAGCGATAATATTCCGACAGGGAATCTCTTTTTCGGCAAACAGAGGAAAAAATCACAAAGGCGGGGGCGGTCGGGTCACGCGCCTAAGCCCAGAGTCCCTTGATCGGCCACTTGAGAAAGGCGATAATGTGTTTCAGCCTGGGGCTGGGATGACGACATTCTGTTTTTTCCCGGGCTCTGAGCGCCTATGGACGACGTAGGAAGTGTCACGTTAGAGCAGAGATCCTTAGTAAAAGATAGAGATGGAAAAGAAGTTCAAGAAATGGTTAGACAGGCCACTTCCTGTAAAGGAATCTCTCAGGTTTTGACCTGCCATTTGAGTTCTGTTATACTCACAGACACCATTCAAACAGTTTTAGAAACTTTAGGGTGTTTTCTATCCATATGTAATAAGTATATGCATATTCTAGTTACTGGGTAGGAGTGGTAACCAGATTAAATCGGGTATGTTTTTTATCCAGCCGTGAAAATACTGCCCCCTAGCCATAACAGGTTAATGTGATAGAATTGTATTTCTGTACCAAGCTTATCTCAGTCATCGGCACGCCCCCAGGGACACAGACAGGACCAGGCGTCATGCGACATGTTCACTTTAAAACTATACCCTGATCTACTTTCTTCAGACCAGGCCTCCACTCCATTGCGAGTTAGCCAATAGGTTTGACCATCCAAGTACTCTAATGAAAGTGAACTATACCACGTGGTTAACTTTTAGACTATTGATATCGACAGAATAAGAACAAGTCTTTGATATTAATTAATAGTCTGCAGCTAGAAATTATATCATTGAACGCGAAGACCAACGAAACATCCATTCTATGACGACATTAATGAATGTCGCTTTGAAAGATCCATTCTAACCCGAGAGAGAGAGAGAGAGAGAGAACTCTCCAACAGAACGACGCTCCAACAAGGATCCCGACGACACACTGAGCGTAAATATATATTGATTGCAATTGTTCTCGAATGAGTGAGCGTTCATGTGCAAAGGATTAGCATATCAATTGTTAATATTAATGAACTCTGTGTACCTCCTCAGCTGAACTTTTATGACCCATTGTTGAACAAGACACCAGCCACGCCTGTTTTAGCCCACTAGGGCACATTACTCTACCAATTCTTTGTGATGATAATTACTGTTTGTATACTTTCTGTGAATTACTTAGTTTAGTAAATAAATGTTTTTAAGACAATTGATGTATGGATGACTCTTAGTAAAGGCTGGGTTCGTGTAGATATAACAATTTACGACGTTTGTAATAAGACTGGACGCGAGGTAAAATACACCATTTAAACCAGAAGATAATCGGCCTATACTATAATAGAATATAATATATAATGTTATAATATAGGAAAGTTATATTAGGAAAATTATAACTTTGTAATCTGAATATTTTCCTTGGTGCCCCGATCTCCTGGTTAATTACAATTAAACGATTAATCAGTTTAATCGCGTGATAATAATTACAGGGAGTTAATTGATAAACATGTCTTCAGTTTAATGGTACCCCAAAGACACGACAACTCTTTTGGTTAGAAAAACTGTTGAATGAGTAGGTGTGTCCAAACTTTTGACTGGCACTGTATGGCTGTACATGTGCAAGGCCGTTTAATATATTATAATATATGCAATTTGATATTATACTATACTCTGGACACAACTACAAATCACTTCAACACGCTTCTTCTCAATGGGAGAGACATGAATCATTGAGTGATTAGCTTAGATCGTATAGATTCTTGTTTATAGGTTCATACTCTACCACAATATGTTTCACTGTATTCTACATAAAACTTAGTGCCTTGAAAAGATTGATAATGTCTTAGCCAAATACTCTTGTCAGTCAGCACAGTGTGATTTCATTGTGGTTCCCTAGACTACTGTAAAAGTTATCACCTTTAAGAGTAAGCCTGTACTAACACCAGGCACCTTGATTAGCTGTTCCCTCTCTGCCTCAGGGCAATAAAAAACAACATAAATGTTCCTGATCCACAGGGCCATTAGAATAGGTTTGATTACACCACAACCATCATTTTGCCTCCCTGCTACACCATTTTTCCAGCCAGCACTACAAGGTGATGAAATATTCGATAAAGGAGAGAGGGAGAGAGGGAGAGATGGATTGAGGGAGAGAGGGAGCCAATTATATCTGGAGGGCTGGGGATGGGAAGGGGGAGTGAGGGAAGAAAGGAGGGGGAATATTCAAATGCATTGGTCTTCTCTCCTCTCACCTTCCAGGAGTCAGGAATTATCAGCATTAGGTTAATATAGAGCCTTTGGAGAAGGATACAGGGCTTCGGCTAGTGCACAGGGATCTACGTCTGAACCACTGAAATATCCCTCCTCTGGCATGAATATAACCCATACTTCTTCCATAGAGATAAACACCCTACATTTCCTCTGGTTGGAATATGAATACTAATGCCCAAAGAGATGGAGCAGCAGAGCAGTAGGTAAATTATAGTGCTAATGTCCTGTTGAATAGTCTAATAATGTGATATGAAGTGGACAATAGCCCAGGGCTTGTATTCACAAAGCATCTCAGAGTAGGTGTGCTGATCTAGGAACAGGTTCCATCTCTTGATGTAAGAAAAACGGACCCTACATGAGCTCCTGCTCTGAGACTCTTTAGGATATGCACCCAGGGTTGTTTGACTATGGGAAGACAATATTCTAATATTGTATTGATTTCAATGAATCCCTATGGTTTAACTCCACAAGGCTCCCAGGTGTTCTAATCATTTATGCATTCCGATTTAGCTACTGATAGAAGAGACACAGATGTACCAATCTTCTTCTCAGCTGAAAAAGTAATTGAAAACCAAAACACCCCTTTTAAACATTGATTACATTTGCATTATATATTTCAGCAAGCAAACACTGTTTCTCATCTTGAAAACAAACAGTAATTTGCACCCACCATTTTCTTATTAGATGGAAAAGTGTCATGATAGTCTTGATATTGATAATTAGAATGTGAGGTGATGTTACAATAACTAAGATCTTTGCTGGCGAATATAGCAATCAATGTATGTATATGAGTCTAAGTAAGAAGTTTTACCACTTTAATCTCATAGCGGCAGTCTACCTCTGTGCAGACAAATCTAAAATGACACTTGACTAACACATTGAGAGAAAATCATTTTACATTTGCTAGTTTGTTTGGTAGTCTCATGTATGAAACATTATACAGAATAGTAGCGTGGAGACGATACCAGTATTGCGATACTCGTTAGTATCGTGGCAAGGAAACAAAACACAAAGCGGATTTATCTTCTTTAGGGAAACAGACCTAATGTTGGAAACAAACATCATTTTGTTTTATCTAGAGTCACATCTATTTACATTCCAAGCTATAGCACACAATATTTTACATACAGTAGTTTGTAAAGAACCAAAAAGTTTGGTCCGCTTCTTGTTATAATTGTTGCCATGGAAAAAATATTACGATATCGGTATTGTCACAGCCCTGCAGAATGGAGTTTAAATTCAGCTAGTTAGCAACACAATTTACCTCAGTCAGTAGCCACTAACTATCTAGCATCATAATGTTCTCATTGGTGACCTGGAGAGCAGCTTTTAGTCAACAGATGCCACCCTACATCATTATACTGTGTGTATTGTTTCGTGTGTGTGTGTGTGTGCGTGTGTGTGTGTGCGCACGTGCATGTGTGTGTGCGTGTGTGAGAGAGAGAGAGAGAGAGAGAGAGAGAGAGAGTGTATTGTGGTACGTTTATTTCCATTTATGCTGATCCCTCAGCCATGTCAGGAATTTGACACTCTCACAGGTGGTGCGTTCCAATGGTTACGACAGTTCCGCATCTGCTTATGTACTGTGCGTGTCTGTGTGTGTGTGTGTGTGTGTGTGTGTGCGTGTCTGTGTGTCTGTGTGTCTGTGTCTGTGTGTGTGTGTGTGCGCGTGCGTGCGTGCGTGCATGACTGTGCACGTGCATACGTGAGTACATTTGTGTGTGTGTGTGTGCGTTTACGCCTGTGGGTAGGTGTGTGTTGGAGTTGGAGGCACAAAAATGAAAATCTAACAAACAACAAAAGCTGATAATGAGGCTCAGTATTGTCAGTATTCACACCCCCCCCCCCCCCCCCACCCCCGCCGTACAGAATAGAGAGAATGTGTTAAAAAGGAAGAAAAAGCCCTATTCTCTCTTTCGACAAGCTAAGAGCTCTGTTAATTCACACTCCCAGGATGAGAAACAGTGAGGAGAGGAGAGGAGAGGAGAGGAGAGGAGAGGAGAGGAGAGGAGAGGAGAGGAGAGGAGAGGAGAGGAGAGGAGAGGAGAGGAGAGGAGAGGAGAGGAGAGAGTGTTTAGAGAATCAGAGCAGTAGCATGGTGTTGCAAGGTGTCAGACATTTTCAAAACCATTCACCACACGGCCTTCACCCCCCCATCCCCCACCGTTCACCACACGGCCTTCACCCCCCCCCCCCCCCCCCATCCACCACACTGCCTTCATCCCCCCATCCCCACAGAAAATGAAAGCCTGCCAGGTGGACAGATGTAGCCCAGATTATACCTCTTCAAGAGTTGGCAGTCACCAATGAGCTCTTCAATCACCAGAGATCCTTGAGCTTTTCAGCCGCACAAGAGGGGAAGTATTGCGTCCACATAGTTTGGTGGTAGAGGGAAACTGTGGCTGCCCAAGCCCAGCTCTGAGGAAAGGAACAGGGCAGCGGAGTGGGGAAGGTGTGGGGTAGGTGGAGGATGTGGGGCCAAAGCCATGTGGCTAGCTAACAGATGGAGCTGTGTATACAGTCAGGTTCATAATTATTGTCACCCTTGATGAAGATGAGCAAAAAATAATGTGTACAAAAAAATAATACCAATATTGAGCTATAATGTAAACTCAAAACATTTTGGGAAATTATATTATTTCATACTAATGTAATTGCTCAGAGAAAGAGATTTTGTTTAACTAGTAATAATAACATCTAAAAAAAGATAGGGCATCTTGTTTTCACTGAGCCTTTTTCTATGAGATTGGAGAACACGTTGGGAGGGATCTTAGACCAATCCTTCAGATCCTTGATATCATTCATCGTCTCTTATGGACTGCCCTCTTCAATTCAAACCACAGGTTCAAGTCTGGAGACTGAGATGGCAATTTCAAAATCTTGATTTTGTGGTCAATTAAGCATTTCTTTGTGGGTTTTGATTAGTTCTTAGTGTTATTGTCTTGCTGGAAGATCAACTTGTGGCCAAGTGTCAGCCTCCTGGCAGAGGCCACCAGGTTTTTGGCAAAAATATCCTTGTACTGGGTAAAGTTCATGACAGCTTTGACCTTAACAAGGGACCCAGGACCAGGGGAAGCAAAATAGCCCCAAAACATCAAAGATCCACCACCCTTTTTCTATATATGGTCTGTTTTTCAATGCTAAACCCACCACTGGTGTGTGTGGTCAAAAAGCTTTATTTTCATGTCATCTGACCAAGCACCGCCGAGGGTTTGGATAGGCAGGATTGGCACTTGGATTGGAACCGGTAAATTGAAACCGGTGCTATTGTAAGATAGCACCGGTTTAAAGAAAACGTCTTACTCAGTTTGCTTATTTCATTACTTCATACACCCGGCAACTTAGACCGCATGGCGCTACATAGGGTGGTACGCTCAGCCGAACGCACCATTGGGTGCACACTGCCTGCCCTCCAGGGCCAAGAAGATAATCAGGGACCTCAGCCACCCGAGCCATGGCCTGTTCTCCCTGCTTCCCTGCTTCCATCTACCCCCAGACCATCAGGCTGCTGAAAATCCACTACTAGTCAGCTGCCTGCTCCCCCCCGGACAGTGTAATGAAACATTATGAATAAATTATAGTGTTTCAAGAGGAACAACAGCCATTTCAAGGGTTTAAACTGTATATAGGAAATACTCAATGACACCATAGCAATAAGTGTAACATTTAAAAGAGGTGAATCAATGGCTTGATTTAATTAGCTATTTGGCATCAATCAGCCAGCTCTCATTAAACAGCCAACAAGGCAGGTTAAATCAATTTGTGAATGTCATAATGATTGGTAATGCCATTGAAGCCTGATGACTCAGGGGTAAAATGCAGCTAATCCCGATTTTCCCTTTTATTTTTCTCTGGAAAAAGGAATGCATCTATTTGTTTCTCCTACATAGAACTACACACACACACACACACTAATGCCCCCCCCTCCCTACCCCCCCAGCCCCCCCCCCCCCGATTTTCCCTTTTATTTTTCTCTGGAAAAAGGAATGCATCTATTTGTTTCTCCTACATAGAACTACACACACACACACACACACTAATGCCCCCCCCTCCCTACCCCACCAGCCCCCCAGCCCCCCCCCCCCCCACACACACACACACATTATATAGATTTGCTTTGCTATAGTGAGGCTAAGATGGATCCTGCCTGCTGTGCCTGTCTGCCTCATCCCGGGGTTACAACACATCCCATTCCATTTTCCTCTTATATCCAGGTCCCATGGGGCATCACCAGCATATCGCAGGGAGAGCTTAGGAGTTGGTTTTTCTAGGTAATTAAGACAGCAATTCCAGCACACAGCGTCTTTTCACAAACGAACTAGAGAGATTAACTTTAACTTGCATCTTCTCTCTACCATTCAGGCTTTCTTCCCCTGTACAGGAACTGCTCATATAGTAGACAATTGATTCCAAAGGGACACAAGGGAGAGAATGTGTAGAACATAGGCACCTATACTGTTGGTACAGTGCAATATGCATCTTCTTGCACCAGACGCTGCTATAGTTTAAAGCAATTTTCAAAGATATTGAATGTGCTATTCCAATGCTTAATGTCACAGAAAAATATTCTGTTATGTACACATTTAGAATTAGGCTTGTGCACCGACACAGACTGTTAGATTTGTTTAATTACAACAATGGGAATTTCTTATTGGTCTGGAGAGGAGATGGAGATTCTGAATCATTACATCTCTCATACAACTCTCCAGGTGTTGAGCATCAATGCCAATCTCATCATTATCCTACAGCTAGAAGTCAGAGTTGCCACTTAAATAGGCACACAAACATAAGTGGAAGAGCAAATTCTGGTTTTACGCTCCTGTGTCTCTCTGCTGTGTATACGTTTGTGTTAGTGTTCACTACTACATAAACAAACCCCTTCCTCTCACTTCTCTAAAGATACACAGCTTTTATATTTTATATTTTATATATTTAGATTTGTTTTATCCCCCAGGAGTCAAAGCGAAGGGAGAACAACATCTCCTTAGCTCTGCTCTGCACTCCTATAGCTCATAGCTTACAGCCTTATTTATCACTTTTGTAAATGTTAATTACCAATAAACATTAGGAAAAGGAAAAAATCTCTCTCTCTATCTATCTCTCAGAGGGTCTAGCAGCCAATTAACCCATTCCCCTCAACATAGGAACGTTCATTACAAAGTGAGTTGCCTGATTTTCAATACAAGTGGCTATGTCATATTCAACATACTCCAAAGTGTCTCTCTCCTGTCCCCATCTGCCTCTGAGATGAGGCCATTACTGTTGTTATTATGGTAATGGCGGCTGGCTTGGCTGTGTCTGTGCGTGTGTGTCTGTGTGTGAGTGAGTGTGTGTGGGGGTGGGGGGGGTTTTTGCATGTGTGTATCTAATGGCTGCAGAGAACCCCAGGCCCAGTGAGAGTATACCTGTGGAGAGATATGGACATAATTGATGCTCTGTCATGATGAAATTGATCTGTTTACATTCTGTTCCCTTGATCAATATGCAGGAACACAAAATCTTTTGTTGGGTTTTTCCTCAAATCGGATACGTATGGATCGCGGACAAAAACCAATATGCAGGGAAATACCTTTTGGGCCCTTGTGATTATAAGTTCAGAAGGGTGTTATGTGACTGCTCTGGTGGTATGCAATATATTGTATGTGCTGTTTTTACAGTGGCTTGCAAAAGTATTCACCCCCCTTGACATTTTTCCAATTTAGTTTCCTTACAACCTGGAATTAAAATAGATTTTGGGGGGTTTGTATCATTTGATTTACACAACATGCCTATCTCTATAAGCTTGGCACATCTAGCCACTGGGATTTTTGTCCATTCTTCAAGGCAAAACTGCTCCAGCTCCTTCAAGTTGGATGTGTTCCGCTGGTGTACAGCAATCTTCAAATCATACCACAGATTCTCAATTGGACTGAGGTCTGGGCTTTGACTAGGCCATTCCAAAATATTTAAATATTTCCCCTTAAACCACTTGAGTGTTGAGCAGTATGCAGTATGCTTAGGGTCATTGTCCTGCTGGAAGGTGGACCTCCGTCCCAGTGTCAAAGACTGAAACAGCTTTCCTTCAAGAATTTCCCTGTATTTAGCGCCATCCATCATTCCTTCAATTCTGACCAGTTTCCCAGTTCATGCTGATGAAAAACATACCCACAGCATGATACTGCCACCGCCATGCTTCACTGAGGGGATGGTATTCTCGGGGTGATGAGAGGTGCCAGGCATAGTGTTTTCCTTGATGACCAAAAGCTACATTTTTGTCTCATCTAACCAGAGTATCTTCTTTCATGTTTGGGGAGTCTCCCACATGTCTTTTGGCGAACACCAAACGTGTTTGCTTATTTTTTTCTTTAAGCAATGGCTTTTTCTTGCCACTCTTCTGTAAAGCCCAGCTCTGTGGAGTGTACGGCTTAAAGTGGTCCTATGGACAGATACTCCAATCTCCGCTGTGGCGCTTTGCAGCTCCTTCAGGGTTATCTTTGGTCTCTTTGTTGCCTCTCTGATTAATGCCCTCCTTGCCTGGTCCGTGAGTTTTGGTTTTGTTGTGGTGCCATATTTTAAAACATTTTTATAATGGATTTAATGGTGATCTGTGGGATGTTCAAAGGATATTTTTTTATAACCCAACCCTGATCTGTACTTCTCCACAACTTTGTCCCTGACCTGTTTGGAGAGCTCCTTGGTCTTCATGGTACCGCTTGCTTGGTGGTGCCCCTTGCTTAGGGGTGTTGCAGACTCTGGGGCCTTTCAGGACAGGTGTGAATATACTGAGATCATGTGACAGATCATGTGACACTTAGATTGCACACAGGTGGACATTATTTAACTAATTATGTGACTTCTGAACGTAATTGGATGCACCAGATCTTATTTAGGGGCTTCATAGCAAAGGAGGTGAATACATATGGACACACCACTTTTCCGTTTTTATTTTATATTTGTTTTTTTAAACAAGTTATTTTTTTCATTTCACTTCATCAATTTGGCCTATTCTGTGAATGTCCATTACATGAAATCCAAATAAAAATCTATTTAAATTACAGGTTGTAATGCAACAATGAAAAATGCCAAGGGGGTTCAATACTTTTGCAAGGCAATGTATTATTCTTTGGGCAATGGGGACTGAGACTCCCATGATAAATGATTCAGATCACTTAAAAAGCCACTGGATCCCTGGATCATGTGTATTAACAAATTTTGCCGACAAAAATATGGAGTGATTTAGCAATTGCATGCAGGGCCTGTCCTTGCCGTTCTGCCTAGGAGAGACCAAAAAATGCTGCCCCCGCAAAACCAGAATAGTCTCTGTAAGCAGTGACGTTGAAAAGACACTTAAAATACATATTTTCCAGACGTTGAAGTTAGGTTCAATTTAGGTTCTGAATGAAACGTGAACATATGTATTTTTGGTAAGTTTAAAATACACATTTTCCAGGATGCTGAAAAGGTATCTTTTCCAGACATTGAAAGTATGTATTTTCTGGATGTTGAAATCAGGCTCATTTTTGGATCTGAATTAAAGTTTAAAAGACGTCATTTATAGACGTCTATGTTTGGGCTAAATCAAGGCAGGTCCAGACCGGACCAAAAACCAATGTCCGTGGATGTGGAAATCAAGGCCCGGTCTGGACTGCACCAAAAAAAGATGTCCAAAAGCTGTTGGCGTCAGTCCTTGCTTGCTGAGGTGTAGCCTACAGTGTTGCCTGAAATGTTATTTTATGAACGCCCATCTATGTTGTAAGCCTACCATTTGTAAAACACCAAAAATAGACATCTGCTCTGGACAGGACCAAAAAAAGACATCCAAAAGATGTTGGCTCGTTCTTACTGGGATGTTGCCGACCATGTTGGCACGCAAAGGGATTTTATGAATGCTCATCCACGTGATAGCCCCACCATTTGTAAAACAGGCCATTGCATTGGCTTTATTAATCCTGATTCCTGTGACTAATCAATTTGGCTATTTATGCTATGAATATCAGCTATCCAACTTTATCGTGAGCCTATTTGCAATGTGTTTACAGAGCGGAAAATCCAGAAGTATTTTATTTTTCGCTATGATCAGTTTGTCAAGAATTGACAGATACAAACTAGAAACCACTGATCATGACAATGGGGTGAAACTCCTGGACAACAGCTGTGACGGTCCATTGCATATTGTCCATTTTACTTTGAGCTGTCCTTTTTTTAGGATATGTTGTTTGTTAACATGACAGGACATTTTTGGGGGATTGGGCACCATTTAGCTTCAGCTATTTGATTGGAGAAACCTGCATGATGTAAAAAGTGTCCGTCTCATTACATTGTCATCCATTTTATCTCCAGCCTGTGGGCTACAGAAAAGGCCACATACTCTTTCTACCATATCCTATATTTACTACATGATTTATGTTAGATTCTTTTTTTGATGGAACGTTGGTGGAGCACCACATCTATGCGTCTCTCCAACAGCACCCCGCAGAGGAGTGCTGGGAATGGACAAGCAAAAATATTTAGCGCCCCTGCCTTTGACAAAGTGGGCACTGCTTATCACAGGGCGGCATCAACGCTCACCTAAAAATGCCACTGGTTGAGAGAAATTTTCATTGTTTTGGGGCATAATTATGTTGGGTTTTATGTGTTGTTGTTGGAAGTACGCCTTGGTCAGTTTAGCTATTTGGCCTTGAGTTTTAGGTTATTGTCCTGCTGAACGATTAATTAATCTTCCAGTATCTGGTGGAAAGCAGACTGAACCAGGTTTTCCTCTTGGATTTTGCCTGTGCTTAGCATACCCATAACATGATGCAGCCAGCAGTATGCTTGAAAATATGGAGAGTGGTACTCAGTAATGTGCTGTATCGGATTTGCCCCAAACAAAAAGTGAATTGCTTTGCCACATTTTTTGCAGTATTACTTTAGTGCCTTGTTGGAAACAGGATGCATGTTTTGGAATATTGTTATTCTGTACAGGCTTCCTTCTTTTCCTTCTGTCAATTAAGTTAGTATCGTGGAGTAACTACAATGTTGTTGATCCATCCTCAGTTTTCTCCTATCACAGCCATTCAACTCTCTAACTGTTTTAAAGTTATCATTGGCCTTATGGTGAAATCCCTGGGCGGTTTCCCTCCTCTCTGGTCTTTGTAGTTAAATCCGTGTTTGAAATGCACTTCTTACCTGAGGGACCATAAAGATAAGTGTATATGTGTGGTACAGAGATGAGATAGTCATTCAAAGATCATGTTAAACACTATTATTGCACACAGTGAGTCCATGCAACGTATGATGTGACTTGTTAAGCACATTTGCTCTCCTGAACTTATTTAGGCATGCCATAACAAAGGGGTTGAATACTTATTGACTCAGGACATTTCAGCTTTTAATTTTTCATTAATTTGTTAAAAAAAAAAATATATATATATTTCCTCTTGACATTATGTGGTATTGTGTGTTGACCAGTGACAGAAAAAAAGAAATGTTTAATTAAGGCTATAACACAACAAAATGTGGAAAAAGTCAAAGGGTGTGATGTGAATACTCTCTAAAGGCACTTAGAGTGTTTTAGAGCAGGAGTGCTGATCTTGTTCATATCATCTCAACCATTATGCTTTATAAAGTAAAAAATGGATCCCAAATTAGCACTACAACTGTGAAATGCTTTGTGAATTCAGTCAAAAGTATTTTTAGGGTATTGTGGGTGTTGTTCAAGGTCATGTTTCAGTGGCAGCCATATGTAATTTGTTCCTTTAGATAAAGAAGAAGATGGTTTATATTGAAGCAGAGAGGAAGTGGGGAAGAGAGAGGTTTCACAGAAAATATTTCCAAAATAAGTCCAAAATATTTTGGAACTAAGCTTATCACCTGACTTCCCGCCATTGGGACAACGTCTCCCATTGTTAGGGTGGAGACATGAGCATTTCGTCATTATATATCATTATATAGAGATCTCTGATTGAACTTCTTGGTTTGTCTCTCAGAGCGTCTTTGGTCTTTCACATCCGTCTTTATCAGGCCTTTCCTTCAGCCACTGAATTAATACAGTACACTACTGTGCTTTATGGACCAAGGACATGCAGCTCCCTGAAATATCCATGTCAAGCATAGAAAAGATAGTAAGTGAGAGGAAGCTATAGCAGTATCCCAAATGACCCTATATAGTGCACCACATTGTGACCAGGACCCTTAGGGATCTGGTCAAAACTATTGCCCTATGTAGGGAATAGGGTACCATTTGGGAGGCAGACTACAGTATATCGCCCAGTAGATGGAATTTTCCTTCTTATTTGCAATTTCTGACCTTGACACGCTGTCTCTATGACTAACAGTGCACTGTAGGATTATGGTAAAATCAAAACAAAAAAAATCCCTCTCAATGACTTACTGCTTGTAGCCAGAGACATGTTTGGGTTGTGTGACAAGGGGCAATTGATTTTGATTGATTGCATAGATCAAATCGCCATATTCATAACATCTTAATTTTGCTTAGATGGCCTCCCGTATTAGCAGTATTTCTCTAGGGAATATAGGCTACCCTGTTCATCGAGGATAATAATACCAACACCTGTATTACATATTATTATGGAACTTATCAACGTTTCGTTTAGAGTGAAGATTCATCTTGATGCATTTTGTGATATTGCTTTAATGTCGACATTCTCTTCTGTTTGGGTGAAACTGGTTTTCGTCTTCAGGCACATTGCTTTCATCCTCATGTGGCATCATTAGCTAGATAGATTTCCCTGGTGATATACTGAGAGGAGAAAACCTTAATGCTGGTCTCAGATCTCTAGCACCAGGAGATTGATGATACAGCCCAACACAGCTCCCCCCTCTCTCTCTCTCCCATCCCCTATCGCTCTCTCTCACACACACACTCTCTCCCTCTCTTTTGCCCTCTCTCTCTCTCTCTCCCCCCTCTCTCTGTCTCTCTCTCCCTCCCTCTCCCTCTCTCTTGCTCTCCATTTGATTATACTATTTGATTTATCCCCAAACCTATAGAAAACCTTGCATCCTTTTTTCGTAACAATTTTTTTGAGGAGTGGGGGGGGGGGGGGTTGATTCATTCTGTTTATTAGCCTTCTGTTTATTAGCCTTGATCAATGTGTCTTCTGATGCTGCTGCTATTTGTTATTTGACACAGACCGCTCGCTCAATCTCCCCTTTTCACACTGCCCCCACCCTCCTCCTTCACGTGCTCCCTCTCTCTCTCTTCTCTCCTCTGCTCTACCTCCCCCTCCCTTCTTCTTCCGTGTGATCTTTTCTGTTTATATCAGCACTCTGTCACTTTATTTGCTTTTCTGTTCAATTTCAATCTCCCCACTATTAGCATTGATGATCTGTTCATTTCTATGGGCAAATAGTGAATAAGCTATGAAGGAATTCGGCATGAATTTAAAGTCCCTAGGTGGGTGGCTTTGGCTGTGTTCCCAAGACACCCTTTAGATTTGACACTGGTTAACATTCTCACCATTTTTGTGTCTTAAGCTGTTATGCATGTCTCCCTATGAATAGATAGAGGGAAGTATAATTATCAAACTGAATATTACCTTTTAGAGAAGATGGCTGGAGAGACATTGCTGTTCCCTTTAGTCAACTTATTTTACAGTGCTGGCAAGAGATACAATTTATTCTCACTTAATATTTTTTGGATAAAAAAGGATAAAAATGGTTGACTGTCCCAATCTTTTCCAGATACAGTGGTGAATAAAATCCGAAATAATTGGTAAAACCAACTCACTAGCTTGCCATAATTGCAATGCAGACCTGTAGTTACATTGTAAAGGTTAATGACATCTACGTACCCTTGGTAGAGGGCATAAGTTAACATATTAGGGCCCTCTCCCTGTAAATGACTGAGTGATAAATTAGTTAAATGTCACAGAAGGATACATCCCATATGGTGCACTACTTTTAAACAGAGCCATATTGGCCCTGGTCAAAAGTAGTGCACTATATAGGGGATAGAAAGCCATTTTGAATGCAGACACAGGAATGCAAGTCATTATTTCAAATGAGATAAGGGCATCAGTGTAGGAAAATGACTATTCTAATACCATGGAAAGGTCATGTCTAAAATAAGCATGAGATCATACCATGCAAGCATTGCTGGAGTTTTTGTCGATGGGGTGAAAAATGGATGTGTAAATGAAATGAGACTGAAGTATTGTTTTCATATGGACTCGTATTTCCTTCCATATCGCATTTACATTAATGGATAATAGGTCCAACAGTCTCGTATTCACATACTGTAT
This sequence comes from Salmo salar, assembly GCF_965601325.2. Classification (NCBI taxonomy): domain Eukaryota; kingdom Metazoa; phylum Chordata; class Actinopteri; order Salmoniformes; family Salmonidae; genus Salmo; species Salmo salar. The sequence continues at coordinate 26,662,847 of NC_138318.1, read as the reverse complement.
TTACCCTACCAATATAAATGTATCCTCAGGTGTAGACCCGGAAGATGGTGCCGACAGACACGCTTGTCCTGTTTATAGCTTCTAGTCAACTTTGTAGAATTTTAGTGTTATTTTTTACATTATTTACTTAGAACGTTTCTTGTATTATTTATTACCTACAGCCGAAAATAACTTCTGGATATTAGATTACCGGTCACTCACCAGAAATTCAAGCAAAAATGTGACTTCCGTGACCTGGATCCTTTGTTTGAACATCCCGAGACAGCTCTATTCATCATAGGGCTGCACCAAAACGCAGACGCTGGAGAAGAGGAAGAAGAAGTGAGGCCCTAGTCAGACTCAAGCAGCGTGCATACCATCCACCACTTCCGAGTATATTACTTTCTAAAGTTCAGCATCTGGACAAAACCGTAGACGAGCTCAGGGCGAGGATCTCCTTCCAGACAGATATCAGGGACTGTAAAATAATCATAGCTCTCTCCGGATATATTGTCCCTGCCCATTCATACAGCGGGGTTCTCTGTCTATTGCGCAGACAGGAAGAAAGAACTCATCAGGAAAAAGAATGGCGGAGGGGCTAGTTTATTTATTAACAATGCATGGTGTGATTGTGGTAACGTACAGGAACTCAAGTCCTTTTGTTCTCTCAGTCTGGAATACCTCACAATCAAATCCCAATCGCATTACATCACAAATTAATTTTCTTCGGTCATCGTCATTACCATGTACAATGAGGGGAAAAAGTATTTGATCCCCTGCTGATTTTGTACTTTGCCCACTGACAAAGAATTGATCAGTCTATAATTTTAATGGTAGGAGTATTTGAACAGTGAGAGACAGAATAACAACAATAAAATCCAGAAAAACGCATGTCAAAAATGTTATAAATTGATTTGCATTTTAATGAGGGAAATAAGTATTTGACCCCCTCTCAATCAGAAAGATTTCTGGCTCCCAGGTGTCTTTTATACAGGTAACAAGCTGAGATTAGGAGCACACTCTTAACCTCTTTTAAAGGGAGTGCTCCTAATCTCAGTTTGTTGCCTGTATAAAAGACACCTGTCCACAGAAGCAATCAATCAATCAGATTCCAAACTCTCCACCACGGCCAAGACCAAAGAGCTCTCCAAGGATGTCAGGGACAAGATTGTAGACCTACACAAGGCTGGAATGGGCTACAAGACCATCGCCAAGCAGCTTGGTGAGAAGGTGACAACAGTTGGTGCGATTATTCGCAAATGGAAGAAACACAAAAGAACTGTCAATTTCCCTCGGCCTGGGGCTCCATGCAAGATCTCACCTCGTGGAGTTGCAATGATCATGAGAACGGTGAGGAATCAGCCCAGAACTACACGGGAGGATCTTGTCAATGATCTCAAGGCAGCTGGGACCATAGTCACCAAGAAAACAATTGGTAACACACTACGCCGTGAAGGACTGAAATCCTGCAGCGCCCACAAGGTCCCCCTGCTCAAGAAATCACATATACATGCCCGTCTGAAGTTTGCCAATGAACATCTGAATGATTCAGAGGACAACTGGGTGAAAGTGTTGTGGTCAGATGAGACCAAAATGGAGCTCTTTGGCATCAACTCAACTTGCTGTGTTTGGAGGAGGAGAAATGCTGCCTATGACCCCAAGAACACCATCTCCACCGTCAAACATGGAGGTGGAAACATTATGCTTTGGGGGTGTTTTTCAGCTGAGGGGACAGGACAACTTCACCGCATCAAAGGGACGATGGACGGGGCCATGTACCGTCAAATCTTGGGTGAGAACCTCCTTCCCTCAGCCAGGGCATTAAAAATGGGTCGTGGATGGGTATTCTATCATGACAATGACCCAAAACACACGGCCAAGGCAACAAAAGAGTGGCTCAAGAAGAAGCACATTAAGGTCCTGGAGTGGCCTAGCCAGTCTCCAGACCTTATTCCCATAGAAAATCTGTGGAGGGAGCTGAAGGTTCGAGTTGCCAAACGTCAGCCTCGAAACCTTAATGACTTGGAGAAGATCTGCAAAGAGGAGTGGGACAAAATCCCTCCTGAGATGTGTGCAAATCTGGTGGCCAACTACAAGAAACGTCTGACCTCTGTGATTGCCAACAAAGGGTTTTGCCACCAAGTACTAAGTCATGTTTTGCAGAGGGGTCAAATACTTCTTTCCCTTATTAAAATGCAAATCATTTTATAACATTTTTGACATGCATTTTTCTGGATTCTTTGGTTGTTATTCTGTCTCTCACTGTTCAAATAAACCTACCATTAAAATTATAGACTGATCATTTCTTTGTCAGTGGGCAAACATAGAAAATCAGCAGGGGATCAGTGAGGGAATACTTTTTTCCCTCACTGTATATTCCCCACAAGCCTAAACTGCAACGGCTCTCAGGGAACTACACTGGACTATGTGCAAACTGGAAATCGTATATCCTGAGGCCACATTTATTGTCACTGGGGACATTAATAAAGGAAATCGGGGGGAAAAAACGCTACCAAAATCTATCAGCACATCTCCTGTGCTACATGCGCATCAGAATCACAATCATTGCTACTCTCTCTTCCAGGATGGCTACAAGGCCCTCCCCTGCCTTCGTTTATGCGAATCAGTTCACACCTCCATTTTGCTCTTCCCCACCTATAGGCATAAACTTAAGCAGGAAGCACCTGTTCAATGTAGCTCTGACCAATCCGAATCTGTGCATCAAGATTGTTTTGATCATGCCGACTGGGAAATGTTCCCGGGTTGCTTCTGAGAAAATGATTGACCTATACACTGACTCTGTGACTGTGTTCACCGGGAATGCATAGAGGAAGTTGTTCCGACTGAGATGATTAGAACTTTTGGAATGATTGAAACGATTAGAACGATTAGAAATCAAAATCATAAAATGTGGACAGATGGCAGTATTCGCACAAAACTGAAAGTGCGAACCATCGCATATAACTATGGCAAGCTGACTGGGAACGTAGATGTGTACAAACAGACTACTAGAGGCAAAATGACAGTACAGGGACAAGGTGGAGTCACAATTCAAAGGCTCAGACATGATACGTATGCGGCAGGGACTCCAGACAATCCCAGATTATAAAGGGAAAGCCAGCCACATCTCGGACACCGATGCCTCTCTCCCGGACAAGCTAAACATCTTCTTTGCTCGCTTCAAAGAAAACAATATTGAGCCGCCGCTCATGAGGACTGTGTGCTCTCGTTCTCTGTGGACGATGTTCTCTGTGGACGACCCCTCTTAAAAGCATGTGCAGACCAGATGGCTGGAGTGTTTACGGACATATTTAATCTCTCCCTATCCCAGTCTGTTGTCCCCACTTGCTTCAAGATGTCCAGCATTATACCTGTACCCCAAAAAAACAAAGTTAACTGACTGTCACCCCGTAGCACTCACTTCAGTCATCATGAAGTGCTTTAAGAGGCTGGATAAGGACTATATCACCTCCACCTTACCCAACATTCTAGACCCATTACAATTTGCATACCACCCCAACAGATCCACGGACAATGCAATCGCCATTGCACTGCACACTGCCCTATCCCACCAAGACAAGATAAATACCTATGTAAGAATGCTCTTCGTCAACTACAACTCAGCCTTCAACACCATAATGCCCTCCAGGCTTATCACTAAGCTCAGGGCCCTGGGTCTGAACCCCTCTCTGTGTAAATGAGTTGTGGAGTTTCTGACGGGTGGACCCCAAGGGGTGAAGGTAGGCAACAACACCTCTGCCATGCTGATCCTCAACAAGAGGGCCCCACAGTGAAGCTTGCCCTCCTGTACTCCTTGTTCACCCATGACTTTGTGGCCACTCACATCTCCAACTCAGTCATAAAGTTTGCTGATGAAACAACAGTGGTAGGCATGATTACCAACAATAACGAGACAGCCTACAGGGAGGAGGCGAGAGCCCTGGCGCAGTTGTGCCAGGAAAATAACCTCTCCCTCAACGCCAACAAAATGAAGGAGATGATCGTGGACTACAGGAGACAGCAGGTAGAGCACGCCCTCATCGACATCAATGGGGCCACAGTAGAGAGGGTCAAAAGGTTTATGTTCTCAGCGTGCACATCACTGACGACCTGAAATGGTCCCTTCACACTGGGACAGTGTGGTGAAGGAGGAGCCTCTTCAAGCTCGGGTGGCTGAAGAAATTCGATTTGGCCTCTAATACCTTGACAGACTTCTACAGATGCACCATTGAGAGCATTCTGTCGGGCTGTATCACCACCTGGTACGTAAATTGCACTGTCCGCAACTGCAGGGCTTCCTAGAGGGTGGTGACTCATCACTGCGGGCACACTGCCTGCCCTCCAGGACATCTACAGCTCCTGGTGTCACAGGAAGGCCAAGAAAATCATCAAGGACCTTAGTTACCCAAGCCACAGTCTGTTCACTCTGCTACCATCTAGATGGCAGAGACCGTACATGTGCAGCAAAGCTGGGACAGAGAGACTGAAAAACAGCTTCTATCGCCAGGTCATCAGACTGTTAAACAGTTACCACTAGCCGGCCTCCGCCCAGTACCCTGTCCTGAGCCTGGGTCACAGTTACTTGCCGGCTACCATCCGATACTCTACTGTACACCTTAGAGACCGCTGCCCATTGTGCATAGAGTTATTGAACAGTGGTCACTTTAATAATGGAACACTAGTCCCTTTAACAATGTTTACATACTGTTTTGCCCACGTTATATGAATATACTATATTCTAGTCATGGATTATTCTATATAACTACTGCTGTACACCTTTTCTATTCATACACTGTAAATACTGTCTATACACACCATCATACAGTTGAAGTCGGAAGATTACATACACTTAGGTTGGAGTCATTAAAACTAGTTTTTCAACCAATCCACAAATTTCTTGTAAACAAACTATAGTTTTGGCAAGTCAGTTAGGACATCTACTGTGTGCATGACACAAGTAATTATTCCATAAATTGTTACAGACATTATTATTTCACTTATAATTCACTGTATCACAATTCCAGTGGGTCAGAAGTTTACATACACTAAGTTGACTGTGCCTTTAAACAACTTGGAAAATTCCAGAGAATGATATCATGGCTTTAGAAGCTTCTGATATGCTAATTGGCATCATTTGAGTCAATTGGAGGTGTACATGTGGTGGTATTTCAAGGCCTACCTTCAAACTCAGTGCCTCTTTGCTTGACATGATGGGAAAATCAAAATAAATCAGCCAAGACCTCAGAAAAAAAGTTGTAGACCTCCACAAGTCTGGTTCATCCTTGGGAGCAATTTCCAAATGCCTGAAGGTACCACCTTCATCTGTACAAACAATAGTACACAGGTATAAACACCATGGGACCACGCAGCCGTCATACCATCCATTTTGTCACCAAAGCCCCATATACTACCCACCACTGCGACCTGTACACTCTCGTTGGCTGGCCTTCGCTTCATAATCGTCGCCAAACCCACTGGCTCCAGGTCATCTACAAGACCCTGCTAGGTAAAGTCCCCCCTTATCTCCGCTCACTGGTCACCATAGCAGCACCCATCTGTAGCACGCGCTCCAGCAGGTATATCTCTCTGGTCACCCCCAAAGCCAATTCCTCCTTTGGCCGTCTCTCTTTCCAGTTCTCTGCTGCCAATGACTGGAACGAACTACAAAAATCTCTGAAACTGGAAACACTTATCTCCCTCACTAGCTTTAAGTACCAGCTGTCAGATCAGCTCACAGATTACTGCACCTGTACATAGCCCATCTATAATTTAGCCCAAACAACTACCTCTTCCCCTACTGTATTTATTTATTTTATTTATTTTATTTTGCTCCTTTGCACCCCATTAACTCTTTTTCTACTTTGCACTTTCTTCTACTACAAATCTACTATTCCAGTGTTTTACTTGATATAACGTATTTACTTTGCCACCATGGACTTTTTTTTTGCCTTTACCTCCCTTATCTCACCTCATTTGCTCACATTGTACATAGACTAATTTTTCTACTGTATTATTGACTGTATATTTGTTTAACTCCATGTGTAACTCTGTGTTGTTGTATGTTGTCGAACTGCTTTGCTTTATCTTGGCCAGGTCGCAATTGTAAATGACAACTTGTTCTCAACTTGCCTACCTGGTTAAATAAAGGTGAAATAATAAATAAATAAATACCGCTCAGGAAGGAGACTCAGGAAGGAGAGAAATGTCCTCTTGGCTGATGAACCAAAAATAGAACTGTTTGGCCATAATGACCATCATTGTGCTTGAAGGAAAAAGGGGGAGGCTTGCAAGCCAAAGAACCCCATCCCAACCGTGAATCACGGGGGTGGCAGCATCATGTTGTGGGGGTGATTTGCTGCAGGAGGGACTGGTGCACTTCACAAACTAGATGGCATCATGAGGAAAGACAATTTATGTGGATATATTGAAGCAACATCTCAAGACATCAGTCAGGAAAGCTTTGTCGCAAATGGGTCTTCCAAATGGACAAATACCCCAAGCATACTTTCAAAGCTGTGGAAAAATGGCTTAAGGACAACATAGGCAAGGTATTGGAGTGGTCATCGCAAAGCCCTGACCTCAGTCCTATAGAAAATTTGTGGGCGGAACTGAAAAGCGTGTGCGAGCAAGGAGGCCTACAATCCTGACTCAGTTACACCAGCTCTGAAAGGGTGAATGGGGCAAAATTCACCCAACTTATTGTGGGAAGCTTGTGGAAGACTTCCCGAAATGTTTGACCCAAGTTAAACAATTTAAAGGCAATGCTACCAAATACTAATTAAGTGCATGTAAACTTCTGACCCACTGGGAATGTGATGAAATAAATAAAAGCTGAAATAAATCATTCTCTCTACTATTATTCTGACATTTCACATTCTTAAAATAAAGTGGTGATCCTAACTGACCTAAAACAGGGATTTTTTACTAGGATTAAATGTCAAGAAACGTGAAAAACTGAGTTCAAATGTATTTGGTTAAGGTGAATGTAAACTTCCGATTTAAACTGTATATATTTATATTCCGGACTCTGACATTGCTCGTTCTGATATTTCTTAGCTTCTTTCTTTTTTTGCATTATGTGTGTGTTGTTTTGTATTGCTTTGTATTATTGCACAGTTGGAGCTAGAAACACAGTCATTTCGCTGCACCTGTGATAACATCTGCAAATCTGTGTACACGACCAATAAACTTTGATTTGATGTCTGCCTACATACGTGTCTTTTCTCTCCAAATGTTCAATTACGTATTCTCTATGTTGCCCTCTTTCTCTCCCTCATTCTCTCTCTTTCTCTGGCTCCTGCTCTGCTTTCTGGCGTTTATCAGAAAATGCAGACACACGCACACATTTAGACATCCACATGCACACACACACGCACACACTCTTTCTCTCTCGCTCTCTCTCTCTTATCTGACGACAACTGAGATAAGAGAAGTTGTGAATGCACTAAGCAGCAGAGGAGCCAAAAAGAGCATTTACGTGTAAACAATTGATTAGAAGCAACCCCTCTCATCTTTTCTCTCCCCCCATCGATTAGGGAATTAAATTTGTCCCACGGAATAACATTTCACACTTTATTGTTCCATTCACAAGTCTTCCTGGAATTTCCAACCATATCTCAGACCCAAATGGAACCCTATTCCCTGCGTAGTCCGCTACGTTTGACCAGCGATTTATGGGCCCTGGCCAAATTATATAGGGAACTCTCTCAGCTCTTTGTCATTATTTGGTATAATTAATTCATCCCAATTATGATGTAATGATGTAGAAGATCTATAATAGACATAGGCTTGGCTCAATTTAACTGTTGTTATGGATAATCATGCTCCTTTTAAAAAAATGAAGGGTTAAAGGGAGATCAACTGCCTGGTACACGCCAGAATCATCAGAAGTCATTTATAAAAGAGATGATGCTTGGATCAAGGCCAAGAACACAAGTTTGGGCCCAGATTGGCAAGCTTTTAAGCAACTGAGGCATCATTGTGTAAGGCAAATCAGACAGGCTGAATCTGATTATTATGTAATCTCTCTTTCAGATTGTAATGGGAACCCGGCTAAATTCGGGAAAACTGACGGGTTCTACTTCCTCCTCTTGCCCACAACAAATTAATTGAGACACTGCCATCATTGATACATTTAATCACAATTTTATTTCACTAGGTTATCTCTTTAAAATAACTTCTAAGTCTATTCACAATGACATTGGACTGGATGCTAATAGGGGAAACTTGCTGAATGATAAGTGAAATAGTCAAAGCTATTATTTTAGGGTATTTAAAGAAAAATAAGTCCTGGATGGTTTGCTAGCAATAGACAACAACAAATCCATGGGGCTGACCAATTAGATCCCGTTCTGCTTAGGTGTGCAGCCCCCATAATTATTGTCTCAATAACCCACATGTTTTATTAAACGTTGTTATCAGGAAATTTTTAGAAAGTATGGAAATCAGCTCTTTTCCTGCTACTCCATAAGGACAGGGATCTTAATAACTATAGTCCCATTTCAAGGATTCCTTGTCTAGCTAATATTATTGAATCCTTGGTAAATGTACAACTTTGCTCTTTTTTTATCTGAGAAATGCATTTTGAATGTAAACCAATCTGGGTTTAGGCCTGGGCATAGCAGTATTACATCAACCACTTTAGTTGTTAATGATCTTGTCAATGCTTTAGACACTACAATGAAATGTGCTGCTATGCCATTTTGATTGATGGGGTTAATTTATTGAAGTACATAATGGTGATCCGCAGGGGTCGATACTAGGACCTGTTCTTTTCACTATTTATATACACTACCATTCAAAGCTTTGGGGTCACTAAGAAATGTCCTTGTTTTTGAAAAAAAAAACATTAAAATAACATAAAATTGATCATAAATACAGTGTAGACATCGTTAATGTTGTAAATTATTATTGTAGCTGGAAATGACAGATGTTTATTTAACATCTACATAGGCGTACAGAGGCCCATTATCAGCAACCATCACTCCTGTGTTCCAATGGCACGTTGTGTCAGCTAATCCAAGTTTATCATTTTAAAAGGCTAATTGATCATTTGAAAACCCTTTTGCAATTATGTTAGCACAGCTGAAAACGGTTGTCGTGCTTAAAGAAGCAATAAAACCGGCCTTCTTTAGACTAGTTGAGTATCTGGAGCATCAGCATTTGTGGGTTCGATCACAGGCTCAAAATGGCCAGAAACAAAGAACTTTCTTCTGAAACTCGCCAGTCTATTATTTTTCTGAGAAATGAAGGCTATTCCATGCGAGAAATTGCCAAGAAACTGAAGATCTCGTACAACGCTGTATACTACTCCATTCACAGAACAGCGACAACTGGCTCTAACCAGAATAGAAAGAGGAGTGGGAGGCCCTGGTGCACAACTGAGCAAGAGGACAAGTACATTAGAGTGTCTAGTTTGAGAAACAGACGCCTCACAAGTCCTCAACTGGCAGCTTCATTAAATAGTACCTGCAAAATACCAGTCTCAACATCAACAGTGAAGAGGCGACTCCGGGATGCTGGCCTTCTAGGCAGAGTTGCAAAGAAAAGCCATATCTCAGACTGGCCAATAAAAATAAAAGATTAAGATGGGCAAAAGAACACAGACACTGGACCGAGGAACTCTGCCTAGAAGCCATTGACAATGATTTATCATTTAAAGAACACACAACTGTCCTTGTCAAGAAGCTTAGATGCAATGTGTTGTTTTTTTTACAGAAAAACTGTTATAGTCTCTCTCTATTCAGCAGGATGCAGATTGTACAGTCATCCTTTCTACCTGTTTTGATTTTGATGATACTGATTTATCAAGTGCATCTGTCTTTACTCCTTAACCCTTGGATGCCTTTCTTCACAGTGCCCTTCATTTATCGCACAAGACAGTTTTATTATGCATCACCTTATTCTTTACCAAAGGTTTGGCCGGACCTCTTTGAAGTCACGTAGATCACATCATTACACTCTTTTTGTTTACAATGTCCTGCTCTACAAACTTCCAACTTACGTGTTGGAGTGCCAACACTGTTAAGATATAAAATGACAAATTCTAAAACCCATTCACAGGGATGGTTTACTCTGGAGACTCTTTGGTGTCTAGAGAGTTAGGTAAATAAGACTTTAATTTCCTAGCACCTTACATGTGGAGTGATCTACAATACACTTTAAAATTTGAGAAATTGCTGCCTCCAGTGCATTTCAGACGGTTGTTAGGGAACCTTTTTACTGAAGAAAGTATCTGTTTTTTTATGATTATGCTTTTTGTGTATTGTTGTGTATAATAACTTGTATTTTATTGTGTATATGAATTTGTAGTTTTATATGTTTATTGTATTTTGATGTGTATTGTTGTGCTATGCAGGGCTCTGGAAAAGAGACCTTGGTTTCAGCATTGACTTCCTGTCAAAATAAAGGTAAACAGAAAAGTCTGACTGCAACGTTCTAACAGTGTATGCTATCACAAAAAAATAAATAATGTGGTTGTGTTTATGAAGGTCTTAAAACCTCTTTGGGCTAGGGGGCAGTATTTTGACGTCCGGATGAAAAGCATGCCCAAAGTAAACTGCCTGTCCCTCAGGCCCAGAAGCTAGGATATGCATATAATTGGTAGATTTGGATAGAAAACACTCTAAAGTTTCTAAAACTGTTAACATAATGTCTGTGAGTATAATAGAACTGATATGGCAGGCGAAACCCCTAGGACAAAGCATCCCCCCCAAAAAAATTATTCAGCCTACCACTGATTTCAATGGCTGTCACTTTTATTATAAGGCGAAATCCTCCTAAATTGCAGTTCCTAGGGATTCCACTAGATGTCAACAGTCTTTAGAAAGAGTTTCATGTTTATTTTTTTTAAATGAGCCAGAAATTGTTGTTTTTCTAGGTGGATCCCATTTTGGCTGTAGTGTTTTCCATGCGCATGGACGAGAGCGCGTTCTTTTTGTTTATCTCCGGTAAAGACAACGATTTTCCGTCTTAAATTTTATAGTTTATTTACATATTAGGGTACCTAAGGTTTGATTATAAACGTTGTTTGACTTGTTTGGAAAAGTTTATTAGTAACATTTGGGATTCATTTTGTATGCATTTTGATGGAGGGAAACCGGTGGATTATTGACTGAAGCGCCAGCTAAACTGAGTTTTTATGGAAATAAAGAAGGACCATTTGTAATGTAACTGGGACCTTTTGGAGTGCCAACAGAAGAAGATCTTCAAAGGTAAGGAATATATTATATCGCTATTTCTGACTTTCGTGTTGCAACTGCCTGGTTGAAATATGGGTTTCATGTTTTTGTATGCGGGGCGCTGTCCTCAGATAATCGCATGGTGAGCTTTCGCTGTAAAGCCTTTTTGAAAGAAGTTAAGCTTTATTTTGATGTATTACACTTGTGATTTTATGAAAGTTAAATATTTATTATTCTGTAGTTTGAATTTTGCGCTTTCCAATTTCACCGAATGTTGTCAAATCGATCCTGCTAAAGGGATTTGATCCCTAAGAAGTTTTAACACCATATAAACTCCCTTGACATGAGTCATTTGCCAGTGGTTCCAACAGGATCATGCCAGTTTTGTTAAATGATTGTGCGATGATTAATCAATTCAACAACTTGCATGCAGTGGTAACTTAGTTGTGGATCTGTTAGTATCTGCCAAATGGTTCTGTGTTTTCATATTAAGGGTCAATCTTTTCTCCCACTCATTAAAACGTGTAGTTACTGTAGGTACCGGGCTGGATTCAATCTGTATCACAGAAGCGTAGCGGAAGATCCTCTTTATAGATCCAATGAAATTTAAAGGCAGTGTTCCCGCGTTTGCGAAGATTCACAGTAAACGCTGCATATGTCGACTCAATCGGAAATTACCTTTACATTTTAGCACGGATCTTTCACGTTTCTTCTGTGACACGGATTGAATAAAGTCTAAGGTCACAGTTTTTTTCTTAACATTTCCGTAATTTAAAAGATAATTGGAACATTATTGAGAACCCATGGTACCTGCTTGGAGAAACTTGTCACATTTACCATATTAGAACCTGTTTAACACTAGAACCGCTAAATCAGTCATTTGGACAGTTCATAAATTAAAAATGTATTTCTCTGCCATTTTTAAAGTCCTGCCCCCCCTCCATCCTTGACCTTTCCTAAATAAGTCTATATCACACACTGTCATTGATATAATCTTAATATTACAAACAGAACTGGAGTTATAACCAGTTTTGGGAGGGCATGTCATTTTTGGAATGGTTTTCCCCCGTTGCCCCTCCTTCTTCCGACAGTAGGGCCTGATAGTTGAAGGTGCCTTCTCCAGTTGATAATCACCCCGATAATTGCCTCAAAATTAAACCTAAACTATAACTAAACTAATTTCACACATATACCAGATTAAATAAATGAAGTAAATGTATGATGGGGGAGAATGGGTGAGTTGATGAGTGAGGGGAAGCGAACAATGCATAATTATGCAATCACCAATTGTGAATGAAAAACATGGTAGGGCATTCTATTCTAATTATAATCTCAAAATGGTATGTACCCTGTATCAGTCCACCAAATCCAAGCATTCTTATCAGTCTACTCTGGCCTCTTTGGAGTACATAGTGAAACAACCATTTGGGATAGAGCAAGCTGGTGAAAATGCTACGGGCCAATTATCAGCACAAACTGTCATCACAGAGAGATGACCCTACACCTCAAGCAAAAAACAACCTCAGCAACGCATTCAGCAGCTTTCTTTGTTTATGTGACGTCGACATGCTCCATCTGAAGCCATTGTTTATGTGATATCGACATGCTCCATCTGAAGCCATTGTTTATGTGACATCGACATGCTCTGTCTGAAGCCATTGTTTATGTGACGTCGACATGCTCCATCTGAAGCCATTGTTTATGTGACATCGACATGCTCTGTCTGAAGCCATTGTTTATGTGACATCGACATGCTCCATCTGAAGCCATTGTTTATGTGATATCGACATGCTCCATCTGAAGCCATTGTTTATGTGACATCGACATGCTCTGTCTGAAGCCATTGTTTATGTGACATCGACATGCTCCGTCTGAAGCCATTGTTTATGTGACATCGACATGCTCCATCTGAAGCCATTGTTTATGTGACATTGCCATGCTCCATCTGAAGCCATTGTTTATGTGACATCGACATGCTCCATCTGAAGCCATTGCCTGACGACGCACACCATGTAAGCACAAGCTGACAATAATTGACAATGTTTTACTGCTGTCATATCGCCAATATTAATTATAATGCCATTCATGCATTTGTGCTGATTTTCACTATTTATAAAGCACACTTGGCACTAATAAGGATGTTTAGGCTACTGATGTTTTCATCATTGGTGATTGGGGTATTATTATTATTTTAGTTATAAAAAGATGCAGTTACCGCGTTCCAACACATATGCTTTCTGTTTCACAGTTGTAACAAAGGCACTCTAGAAATACATCGTTTTTTTTTGTTTTTATATTATATATATATATATATATAGCCTACAGTAACATAAACTAATAAAAATTATATTGTGTTATTTGAAATATATAATTTTTTTGTGTTCTAACGTTACTTAAGCTATGTGGGAAGCTAGCGTGCCACCCGTGGTGCACCCTATCAACAGCAGGTGCATTTCAAGAGCGGCAAATTTGAAACCAAATAAATGTCAAAATTGAAATTTTTCAAACATACACTCTTTGAAAGATAAACATCTCCTTAATCTAACCACGTTGTCCGATTTCAAAAAGGCTTTACAGCGAAAGCAAAACATTAGATAATGTCAGCAGAGTACCAAGCCAGAAATAATCAGACACCTATTTGTCAAGCTAGCATATAATGTCACATAAACCCAGAAGACAGCTAAATGCAGCACTAACCTTTTACAAACTTCATCAGATGACACACCTAGGACATCATGTTACACACAGCATGCATTCTTTTGTTCAATAAAGGTCATATTTATATATAAAAACAGCATTTTACATCGGCGTCTGAGTTGACTAACTATTTTCCCCTCAAATGCGTCCCGGGAAACAGCGAATAATTCCATTTATTACTATTCGAAAACAATTTTTTAAATTTATATTGTCAATCTAACATTTATAGATGAATATCTCTTGAGAACACCTGTCATACCAGATTTTAAATTAACTTTACTGGGTAATCACACTTTGCGATAAAAGGAGATGCGATACTCAGAAAATGAGCCTGGAATACTAGCGCCGCGCCATCTTGGAACAATCGCAAGTCACATCTGATCTTGGATAATATTGTCAATAATCGCCTACCTTTAGTTGTCTTCATCAGAAAGCACTTCCAGGAATCCCAGGTCCACAACAGATGTATTTTCGGTCGAAAAAGTCCATCATTCATGTTCCATTAGCCTGCTGTTGGTAGCGTGTCCTAGGGCTGTCTCCAAATCTTCCGACGTGCGCGGGACAGTAGTTTAGGAAAATGTACTTTTTCCCTCCTCTAGGTTCGTTCAAACATGTCAAACGTTGTAAAACATTAATCTTCAGGGCCTGTAACACCAAGAGAGCCAATAAGATTCGACGGGGACGATTGCAGAGTGTTTTGAAACATTTCCAAAGGTGGGGGTAGACAGGGCCGCCGACGTCATAATGGTGATGGCCCATCCCCTGTGACCAATTTCCAATGCGTCTCATTCACTGAGTTTCGACTGTATAAGGCTCAAACCACTGTGAAAAGACTGGGGACATCTAGTGGAAGCAATAGGAAGTGCTCAGTGAACCATTGCTCACGGTGTGATTAACCTCTTGGGGATACCCTAGGGTAGGGGGAGCCACAGCGCATTTTGAAAAAAATTAGTTCCCATTTTCAATGGCCTACTAATCAAGCTCAGAAGCTAGGACATGCATATACTTATTATATATGGATAGAAAACACCCTAAAGTTTCTAAAACTGTTTGAATGGTGTCTGTGAGTATAACAGAACTCATATGGCAGTCAAAACCCCGAGACCGATTGAAACAGGAAGTGTAATTCTGAATTGTGGACTCGACTTCATCACTTTGCCTATTAAAACCTCTCCAGCGTCTGATCCCGTTAGCGGGATCAAAATCCAGCGAAAAATCATATCGCCAATTAGCATAAAAAAATTCATAATTTAAAAAAATAAAAATATATATATATATATATATTTTTTTTATAGATACACCTCTCCTGAATCGACCCACGTCGTCCGATTTCAAAAAGGTTTTACAGGAAAAGCAAATCATTAGATTATGTTAGATGAGTCCATCGTAAAAAGCAGCAACATAGCCATTTTCCGACCAACCACTTGCATCACAAATAACCAAAAAACAGCTAAATGCAGCACTAACCTTTTACAAACTTCATCAGATGACACACCTAGGACATCATGTTATACAATGCATGCATTCTTTTGTTCAATAAAGGTCATATTTATATATAAAAACAGCATTTTACATCGGCGCGTAACGTTGACTGACTATTTTCCCCTCAAATGCGTCCCGGGAAACAGCGCATAATTCCATTTATTACTATTCGAAAACGATTTTTAAATTTATATTGTCAATCTAACATTTATAGATGAATATCTCTTGAGAACACCTGTCATACCAGATTTTAAATTAACTTTACTGGGTAATCACACTTTGCGATAAAAGGAGATGCGATACTCAGAAAATGAGCTAATAAACCGAGCTCGGCGCCATCTTGGAACAATCGCATGTCACATCTCATCTTGTATAATATTGTCAATAATCGCCTACCTTTAGTTGTCTTCATCAGAAAGCACTTCCAGGAATCCCAGGTCCACAACAGATGTATTTTCGGGTCGAAAAAGTCCATCATTTATGTTCCATTAGCTTTCTGTTGTTAGCGCGTCTGAATGCTGTATCCAAATACTCTGCCGGGCGCGCACAGCCATTTCGAAATAAAACGTTTTTTTCCCATTTAGGTTCGTTCAAACATATCAAACGTTGTAAAACATTAATCTTCAGGGCCTGTAACACCAAGAGAGCCAATAAGATTCGAGGGGGATGATTTCATTGTGTTTCAAACCGTTTACAAAGGTGGGGGTAGACATGGCCGCCGGCGTCATAATGGTGATGGCCCATCCCGTGACCAATTTCCAACGCGTCTCATTCACTGAGTTTCGACTGTATAAGGCTCAAACCACTGTGAAAAGACTGGCGACATCTAGTGGAAGCAATAGGAAGTGCTCACTGAACCATTGTTAACGGTGTGATTAATAGGGAAAGATGAGAAGTCGAGTCCACAATTCTGAATTCCACTTCCTGTTTCAATCGGTCTCGGGGTTTTGACTGCCATAGGAGTTCTGTTATACTCACAGACACCATTCAAACAGTTTTAGAAACTTTAGGGTGTTTTCTATCCATATATAATAAGTATATGCATGTCCTAGCTTCTGAGTTTGATTAGTAGGCCGTTGAAAATGGGAACAAATTTTTTTCAAAATGCGCTGTGGCGCCCCCTATCCTAGGGTATCCTCAAGAGGTCTTGAGTGGCTCAGTTGGTAGAGCATGGTGCTTGCAATGTCAGGGTTGTGGGTTTGATTCCCATGGGGGGGCAGTAAGAAAAATGTATGCACTACTACTGTGAGTAGTTCGGGATAAGTGTGTCTGCTAAATTATGAAAACCTAAGGTACAAAGAAGCAAAACAATTTACCAAAAAAAAAACGTGTTCAATATTTAGATGGAAACTTGTTCTATAAATCTAAAAATTATGTTTATATGATAATCTGTTGTGTCATAAAGTGTATATTGTAGTGTCTCACTAATATGGTAAAGTATGTCATTGTTCGTATTGTGTGCACAAGAACAACTCCAAACAAACGACTTTCTCCAAAAACAACCCTTCAGACAGTCGGCACTATCATAAATAATAGTTTCCTCTGTGTGTGTGTGTGTGTGTGTGTGTGTGTGTGTGTGTGTGTGTGTGTGTGTGTGTGTGCGGGGGGGGGGGGGGGGGGGGGGGGGGGGGGGCACGGCGCACGCCTGACCTCTCCATGGGGCATAATTTACTAAGACAAAGATAGAGCAGCATGAACATGAACCAGCTAGTAGGCGAGGAAATATGCTGCATTCACAACTCTCAAAAAGGCAAAAAGTATCATGCTGGTTTAAACATTTATCTTAGGCCTTCAACATCAATTATACATTCCTTTTAGCTGAGGAGGAAGAGGATACTGGTCCCTAAGTGGATCAAATAATGCAATGAATTTATATTTTGTCTATCATTTTATGAGATTCTAGAGGGGGGGGTGTTCCCTCATCTGCATAGTTTTACTGTATTTCCATTTTACCAACTGAACTGAAGAAAGGGATGCTATTTGGAGTCACAGAGGATTTTGCTTTGGCATTCTCTTTCCGCTATAGTATTGCAGGTAATCCCAAGACTATCCTAAAACATGCAGGCAGTCTACAACACGAAGACTCAACATCAGAGATGACAGTCAGGGAGATACAGACACGCAAAGAGATACAGAGACACCAAAGGCAGACTCTTCAAGGTTTCCATTTAAAGATATATGGGTAGGAATCTAACATGAAACTTGGACTGTGTCCCAAATGGCAATGTATTCCCTATATAACGCTAAATAATCTTCACCATCATCATCATCATTCCATATGAACAAAGAACTCTTTTTTGTTTCACTATGTTCATATATTGCTCTGCTTAAAGTGGATATTGAATCAGGCATATTTATAATATAGCATGATGCAGGGTGTGAAAAATACATAACAAAGACCACCAGTGTATAATGTATTCATCGGGATACATCGGCAATAGTCTCAAGAAGTTTCAATAGATACAGAACAGTACTACCATGATCCTGATAAGAGTGAGGAAACACCATCACATCACATCACCCCCATCCTGGCATGTCTGCACTGGCTCCCCATCTTGATCCGGATTGAATTCAAAACCTTCCTGCTGAGTTTCCTGTGTATTCGAAGCAATGTCCCTCCTTATCTAAAAAATTGCTCTCCCTCCATAACCCCACCTGCACCCTCAGGTCAAGCAATAGCCTGCTCCTCCACGCCCCCAGGACCAAGCTCCGATCCTTGGGGGATCGGGCTTTCAGCTCGACTGCCCCAGACTCTGGGCTCCTTAAAAACAGGCCTAAAGAACTTTCTCTTTAAATCAAATAAAATGTATTTGATTGCATACACAGATTTGCAGATGTTATTGCAGGTGCAGCGAAATGCTTGTGTTTCTAGCTCCAACAGTGCAGTAATACCAAGCAAAAAATAGAAATACATATCTTATCCCCCCCCACCCCAAAAAGTTTTTACATAGGATGAGCCATGACTAGAATACAGTATATACATATAACATAAGTGAAACAGTATATAAACATTATTAAAGTTACCAGTGTTCAATGACTATGTACATAGGACAACAGTCTCTTAGGTGCAGGATAAAGTACCGGGTGTTAGCCAGCTAGAACAGTGACTAAGGTTCAGGGCAGGGTACTGGGCAGAGGCCGGCTAGTGGTGACTGTGTCCACCTTTAAGATGGTAGCTGGGTGAACAGGCCATGGCTCGGTTGGCTGAGGTCCTTGATGATCTTCTTGGCCTTCCTGTGACATCAGGTGCTGTAGATGTCCTGGATGGCAGGTTGTGTGCCCCCGGTGATGTGATGGGCTGACCGCACCACCCTTTGGAGAGACTTGCGGTTGCGGACAGTGAAATTGACATACCAGGTTGTGGTACAGCCCGATATGATGCTCTGAGTGGTGCATCTTATGAAGTTTGTGAGTGTCTTAGGGGCCAAGCCAACATTTTTCAGCGTTCTTCTGTTTGTGTTTAGGGACAATTTCAGGTTGTTAATCATGTGCTTTTGACCCTCTCAACTGTGGTCCAGTCTATGTGGATGGGGGAGTGCTCTCTCCGCTGTCTCCTGTAGTCCACGATAAGCTCATCGTTGTTCGTAATCAGGCCTACCACTGTTGTGTTGTCATCAAATTTGAGACGTGGGTGGACACAAAGTAATGGGTGAAAAGGGAGTAAAAGGGGGGGCTGAGCACGCACCCCTGTGGGTCCCCCATGTTGAGGATCAGGAGGTGTTGTTGCCTACCATCACAACTTGGGGTCAGCCCGTCTGGAATTCCAAAACCCAATTGCACAAGGAGGGGTTCAGACCCAGGGCCATGAGCTTAGTGATGAGCTTGGAGGTCACTTTGGTGTTGAAGGCTGTTGATGAACAACATTCTTACATACAGTGCCTTGCGAAAGTATTCGGCCCCCTTGAACTTTTCGACCTTTTGCCACATTTCAGGCTTCAAACATAAAGATATAAAACTGTATTTTTTTGTGAAGAATCAACAACAAGTGGGACACAATTATGAAGTGGAACGAAATTTATTGGATATTTCAAACTTTTTTAACATATAAAAAACTGAAATATTGGCCGTGCAAAATTATTCAGCCCCTTTACTTTCAGTGCAGCAAACTCTCTCCAGAAGTTCAGTGAGGATCTCTGAATGATCCAATGTTGACCTAAATGACTAATGATGATAAATAGAATCCACCTGTGTGTAATCAAGTCTCCGTATAAATGCACCTGCTCTGTGATAGTCTCAGAGGTCCGTTTAAAGCGCAGAGAGCATCATGAAGAACAAGGAACACACCAGGCAGGTCCGAGATACTGTTGTGGAGAAGTTTAAAGCCGGATTTGGATACAAAAAGATTTCCCAAGCTTTAAACATCCCAAGGAGCACTGTGCAAGCGATAATATTGAAATGGAAGGAGTATCAGACCACTGCAAATCTACGAAGACCCGGCCGTCCCTCTAAACTTTCAGCTCATACAAGGAGAAGACTGATCAGAGATGCAGCCAAGAGGCTCATGATCACTCTGGATGAACTGCAGAGATCTACAGCTGAGGTGGGAGACTCTGTCCATAGGACAACAATCAGTCGTATACTGCACAAATCTGGCCTTTATGGAAGAGTGGCAAGAAGAAATCCATTTCTTAAAGATATCCATAAAAAGTGTTGTTTAAAGTTTGCCACTAGCCACCTGGGAGACACACCAAACATGTGGAAGAAGGTGCTCTGGTCAGATGAAACCAAAATCGAACTTTTTGGCAACAATGCAAAACGTTATGTTTGGCGTAAAAGCAACACAGCACATCACCCTGAACACACCATCCCCACTGTCAAACATGGTGGTGGCAGCATCATGGTTTGGGCCTGCTTTTCTTCAGCAGGGGCAGGGAAGATGGTTAAAATTGATGGGAAGATGGATGGAGCCAAATACAGGACCATTCTGGAAGAAAACCTGATGGAGTCTGCAAAAGACCTAAGACTGGGACGGAGATTTGTCTTCCAACAAGACAATGTTCCAAAACATAAAGCAAAATCTACAATGGAATTGTTCACAAATAAACATATCCACGTGTTAGAATGGCCAAGTCAAAGTCCAGACCTGAATCCAATCGAGAATCTGTGGAAAGAACTGAAAACTGCTGTTCACAAACGCTCTCCATCCAACCTCACTGAGCTCGAGCTGTTTTGCCAGGAGGAATGGGCAAAAATTTCAGTCTCTCGATGTGCAAAACTGATAGAGTCATACCCCAAGCGACTTACAGCTGTAATCGCAGCAAAAGGTGGCGCTACAAAGTATTAACTTAAGGGGGCTGAATAATTTTGCACGCCCAATTTTTCAGTTTTTTATTTGTAAAAAAAGTTTGAAATAACCAATAAATTTGGTTCCACTTCATGATTGTGTCCCACTTGTTGTTGATTCTTCACAAACAATTACAATTTTCTATCTTTATGTTTGAAGCCTGAAATGTGGCAAAAGGTCGAAAAGTTCAAGGGGGGCGAATACTTTCGCAAGGCACTGTAGGTATTCTTCTTGTCCACATGGGGTAGGGCAGTGAGCAGTGCAATGGTGATTGCTTCGTACGTGGATCTGTTTGGGCGATATGCGAATTGTAGTGTGTCTAGGGTGTCGGGTAAGGTGGCGTTGATATGGTCATTAACTAGCTTCTCAAAGCACTTCATGATGAGAGAAGTGAGTGCTACGTGGTGATAGTCATTTACTTCAGTTACTTTCGCTTTCTTGGGTACAGGAACAATGGTGGACATCTTGAAGCATGTGGGGACAACAGACTGGGATATGGAGAGATTGAATATGTCCGTAAACACTCCAGCCAGCTGGTCTGCACATGCTCTGAGGATGTGGCTTGGGATGCCGTCTAGGCCGACAGCCTTGCGAGGATTAACACGCTTAAATGACTTACTCACGTTGGCCACAGAGAAACATTTTGTCCCTGTACTATCATTTCACTTCTTTGAATGCCTTAGGGTCTTTTTAGGAAAACTTTCTGTTGACAGCTGTGCTCCTTGGTGTCCTTGTCCTTTGTAGCATCAGCTGTCTTCTTTGTCTCAGTTTCCCTGTCTAGTTGTGTCCATTTCTCTTATACATTTTTTTGTTTAAATAATGCACTTAGGCATAATGGGACCCATGTTGTCCAAAAAGTTGACTGAAGTTTGCCAAAAAGCACCTGGAAGCACCTGTATGATCATCAAGACGTTTAAAACTTTTTGAACGACATGGTGTCAGGCGAAAACCAAATACTGCCTTCAACAAGTAAGAACCTCATACCAACGGTCAAGCAGGGTGGTAGTAGTGTGATGGGCCAATGTCAGGCCATCCATCTGTGAGCTGAAGCTGAGGCGCAGCTGGGTCATGCAGCAAGACAATGATGCAAAAAACACAATTAAGTCTACATGAAAATGGCTTAACCTGCTATGGCTAGGGGGCAGTATTTTCACGGCTGGATAAAAAACGTACCCGATTTAATCTGGTTACTACTCCTGCCCAGTAACTAGAATATGCATATAATTATTGGCTTTGGATAGAAAACAACCTAAAGTTTCTAAAACTGTTTGAATGGTGTCTGTGAGTATAACAGAACTCATATGGCAGGCAAAAACCTGAGAAGATTTCATGCAGGAAGTGGCCTGTCTGACAAGATGTCGTTCTTCTTGTCTCTGTTTATTGAAGAGTGAGGATCTTAGCTGTCCCGTGACACTTCCTACGGCTGCCATAGGCTCTCAGAAGGCGGCAAAATGTTGAATCGTGGCTTTGCAGGCTCTGGCTGAAAAAAAGTAGCGCGTTTGGGTAGTGGCTGGTTACAGTACTGTGAGACTCAGGCTCGTACCCGCGTCGACCGAAAGCTTTGTTTTCTTTCCTCTGTTTAGCTAAATGGACATTCCCGGTCGGAATATTATCGCTTTTTTACGAGAAAAATGGCATAAAAATGGATTTTAAACAGCGGTTGACATGCTTCGAAGTACGGTAATGGAATATTTAGATTTTTTTTGTCACGAATTGCGCCATGCGCGCGACCCTGATTTACCATGTCGGATAGTGTCTGGGACGCACGAACAAAACGCCGCTATTCGGATATAACGATGGATTATTTTGGACCAAACCAACATTTGTTATTGAAGTAGCAGTCCTGGGAGTGCATTCTGACGAAGACAACAAAAGGTAATCAAACTTTTATAATAGTAAATCTGATATTGGTGAGTGCTAAACTTGCCGGGTGTCTAAATAGCTAGCCCGTGATGGCTGGGCTATGTACTTAGAATATTGCAAAATGTGCTTTCACCAAAAAGCTATTTTAAAATCGGACATATCGAGTGCATAGAGGAGTTCTGTATCTATAATTCTTAAAATAATTGTTATGCTTTTTGTGAACGTTTATCGTGAGTAATTTAGTAAATTGTTAGCAAATTCCCCGGAAGTGCTAGTTCTGAACGTCACATGCTAATGTAAAAAGCTGTTTTTTGATATAAATATGAACTTGATTGAACAAAACATGCATGTATTGTATAACATAATGTCCTAGGTGTGTCATCTGATGAAGATCATCAAAGGTTAGTGCTGCATTTAGCTGTCTTCTGGGTTTTTGTGACATTATATGCTAGCTTGAAAAATGGGTGTCTGATTATTTCTGGCTGGGTACTCTGCTGACATAATCTAATGTTTTGCTTTCGCTGTAAAGCCTTTTTGAAATTGGACAGTGTGGTTAGATAAAGGAGAGTCTTGTCTTTAAAATGCTGTGAAATAGTCATATGTTTGAAAAATTGAAGTTTTTGTATTTTTGAGGAATTTGTAATTCGCGCCACGCCTATCATTGGATATTGGAGCAGGTGTTCCGCTAGCGGAACGTCTAGATGTAAGAGGCTAAAAGCAAAAATGTGAAGTTTTGGAATGGCCTAGTCAAAATCCAGACCTAATCCCAATTGCGATGTTGTGGCAGGACTTGAAATGAGCAGTTCATGCTTGAAAACCCACAAATGTCACTGAGTTAAAGCAGTTCTGCATGGAAGAGTGGGACAACATTTCTCCACAGCAATGTGAGAGACTGATCAACAACTTCAGGAAGGGTTTGGTTTGAGAAATTGCAGCTAAAGGTGGCGTAACCATTTATTGAGTGTAAGGGGGCAATTACTTTTCAACGCACTATTTTTTTATGTGCTCTCTCTCTATGCACACTCACATTTAAAGTGCATTCGGAAAGTACTCAGACCCCTTGACTTTTTCCACATGTTGTTACTGTCACGTTGTATAATTATATGATTGGAGACTGGCGCAGGAATATGTAATAGGGGGTTTTAATACTCCACCCAAAAATACAACATGCCATGAAAGGCACAGGAACGAAGCCCAAAACAAACGCGTATACAAAAACACAGGGATGTAACCCAAACAAAAGAGCGAGGTTAAACCTAAAAAAAATACAGGGGATGAGACCCGTAATAACAAGTGCACAATAATTCACGGGACGAGACCCATGATAACGAGTACACAATACAGGCAGCACGAAAGCCGAAACAATAAAGCACAGGTACTCACAAGGCCAACGGACATGGGAACAATAACCGACAAGACAATGGTGAACAGAGGGCACATATATACAATTACTAATCAGGGGAATTGGAATGAGGTGTGCGGAATGAGACAGTTCAGTGACGCCTAGAGGCCTGTGACGTGGACCTCCGGAACTGGTGCACGGAATGGGCAGTTACGTTCCAGCATTTTTCTAAAATGTATTATTAAATGTCACGACTGTCGAAAGGAGCAGACCAAAGTGCAGCGTGGTTGTAGTTCCACATTTTATTTAATCCGTGAAAATATGCAATACATAAATAACTGAATTGACAAAACAACAAACCGTGACGCAGAGAGAAACAAACACTACTCAAAATATATAATCACCCACAAAACCCAGGAAGAAAAACCCCTACTTAAATATGATCTCCAATTAGAGACAACGAGGACCAACTGCCTCCAATTGGAGATCATCCCAAACAAGCCAACATAGAAATACAAAAACTAGAACCTAAGAACATAGAAAACATAGAAGAACACAAAACACCCCCTGTCACGCCCTGACCTACTCTACCATAGAAAATAACATCTTACTATGGTCAGGACGTGACAATTAAATAGTTTTTTCCCCTCATCAATCTACACACAATACCCCATAATGACAAGATATCACGAAATTGGGAAGAAAACGGGTGTACTAAAAACAGCTTCTATCTCAAGGCCATCAGACTGTTAAACAGCCATTAGAGGCTGCTGCCTATAGGCACAGACTAGGAATCACTGGCCACTTTAAGGAATGGAACATGAGTCACTTTAATAATGTTTACATATCTGGATTTACTCATCTCATATGTATATACTATTTTCTGTACTATTCTACAGTATCTCATTCACTTAATAATGCTTACATATCTTGCATTACTGATCTCATATGTATATACTGATTTGTTTACATATCCGGCATTACTCATCTCATGTGTATATACTGTTTTTCTATACTATTCTACTGTATCTTAGTCCGTTCCGCTCTGATATCGCTCGTCCATATGTATATAGTCTTAATTCATTCCTACTTATATTTGTGTGTATTGGGTATATGTAATTTGTTAGATATTACTTGTTAGATATTACTGCACTGTCGGAGCTAGAAGCACAAGCATTTCGCTACACCCTCAATAACATCTGCTAATCACGTGTATGTGACCAATAAAATTTGATTTGAGAAACATCTCAAGGATGAGCAATGGAAACAGGATGCATCTGTGCTCAATTTTGAGTATCATAGCAAAGGGTCTGAATACTTATATAAATGTGATATCTGTTTTTATATTTAATACATTTGCAAAAATATCTAAAAACCTGTTTTTGCTTTGTCATTATGGGGTATTGTGTGTAGATTGATGAGGAAAAACATGTATTTCATCCATTTTAGAATAAGGCTGTAACGTAACAAATTTTGGAAAAAGTCAAGGGATCTGAATACTTTCCGAATGTACAGTATACTGACTCTACACACACGCGCACACACTCACATACAATCATAATTTACGCTGCTACTAGTCTGTTTATCAAATATCCTGATGCCTAGTCACCTTACCATTATACATATCTACCTTTTATCACTCCAGCATCCCTGGTAAATATAGTAAATATGCTTAAAATTTGAAAGTTGAATCTCTCTCTCTCTCTCTCTCTCTCTCTCTCTCTCTCTCTCTCTCTCTCTCTCTCTCTCTCTCTCTCTCTCTCTCTCTCTCTCTCTCTCTCTCTGTGTGTGTCAGCACTAACTGCAGCTTTTGTCTGGTTCTCTGCTAGATGGCTAAGAGGAATGAGTCATCCAGATTTTGTCAGCCTGGTTTGAAAAACCCATGGCTACTGTACGTCCCAAATGGTAGCCTATTCCCTATATAGTGCACTACTTTAGGCCAGAGCCCTTAAGGTATCTCTCTCTGTGTGTGTGTGTGTGTACGTGTGTACGTGTGTGTGTGTGCGTGTGTGCGTGTGCGAAATCAAATAAAATGTTATTGGTCACATACACATATTAAGCAGATGTTATTGCAGGTGTAGCGAAATGCTTGTGTTCCTGGCTCCAACAGTGCATTCGTATCTAAAAACGATTCACAACAATACACACAAATCTAAAAGTAAAATTATGGAATTAATGTAATATATAAATATTAGATTGTGCAATGTCGGAGAGGCATTGACTAAAATACACTAGAATAGAATACAGTATACATATGAGATGAGTAAAGCGGTTTGTTAACATGATTTAAACATTGTTAAAGTGACAGGTGTTCCATTATTAAAGTGGCCAGTGATTCCAGGTCTATGTACAGTTGAAGTCGAAAGTTTACATACACCTTAGCCAAATACATTTAAACTTAGTTTTTCACGGACACAAAGGAAATCAGCCAAGACCTCAGAAAAATAATGGTAGACCTCCACAAGTCTGGTTCATCCTTGGGAGCAATTTCCAAACACCTGAAGGTACCACGTTCATCTGTACAAACAATAGTACGCAAGTATAAACACCACGGAACCACACAGCCGTCATTCCGCTCAGGAAGAAGATGCGTTCTGTCTCCTAGAGATGAATATACTTTGGTGTGAAAAGTGTAAATCAATCCCAGAACAACAGCAAAAGACCTTGTGAAGATTCTGGAGGAAACAGGTACAAACCTATCTATAGCCACAGTAAAATGACTCCTATATCGACATAACCTGAAAGGCCCCTCAGCAAGAAAGAAGCCACTGCTCCAAAACCGCCATTAAAAAAGCCAGACTACGGTTTGCAACTGCACATGGGGACAAAGATCTGACTTTTTGGAGAAATGTCCTCTGGTCTGATGAAACAAAAATAGAACTGCTTGGCCATAATGACCATCATTATGTTTGGAGGAAAAAGGGGAAGGCTTGCAAGCCGAAGAACCCCATCCCAACCGTGAAGCACGGGGGTGGCAGCATCATGTTGTGGGGGTGATTTGCTGCAGGAGGGACTGGTGCACTTCACAAAATAGATTGCATCATGAGGAAAGACAATTATGTGGATATATTGAAGCAACATCTCAAGACATCAGTCAGGAAGGCTTTGTCGCAAATGGGTCTTCCAAATGGACAATGACCCCAAGCATACTTTCAAAGCTGTGGAAAAATGGCTTAAGGACAACAAAGGCAAGGTATGGGAGTGGCCATCACAAAGCCCTGACCTCAATCCCATAGAAAATTTGTGGGCAGAACTGAAAAAGCATCTGCGAGCAAGGAGGCCTACAATTCTGACTCATTTACATCAGCTCTGAAATGAGGAATGGGGGAAAATTCACCCAACTTATTGTGGGAAGCTTGTGGAAGGCTTCCCGAAATGTTTGACCCAAGTTAAATAATTTAAAGGCAATGTTACCAAATACTAATTGAGTGTATGTAAACTTCTGACCCACTAGGAATGTGATGAAAGAAATAAAAGCTGAAATAAATCATTCTCTCTACTATTATTCTGACATTTCACATTCTTAAAATAAAGTGGTGATCCTAACTGACCTAAAACAGGGAATTTTTACTAGGATTAAATGTCAGGAAATGTGAAAAACTGAGTTTAAATGTATTTGGCTAAGGGGTATGTAAACTTCCGACATCAACTGTACACCCCCACCTTTCTTCTTCAAGGAGAGTTCTTTATTCCTGTCTGCGCGATGTACTGAGAACCCAGATGGCTGTATGGACGGGGACAGTAAATCCCGAGAGAGCCATGTTTCCATGAAACAGAGTATGTTATAAAGCTGATGTCTCTCTGGAAGGAGATCCTTTCCCTGAACTCATCAACTTTATTATCCGGAGACTGAACATTAGCAAGTAATATGCTCGGAATTGGTGGATGGTGTGCATCCCTCCTGAGTCGAATTAGAAGTCCTCTCCGAATAACTATTTTCCACCGGCGGTGTTTTGTAGCAACCTCTGGAATAAGTTCAATTGCCCTGAGGGGTACAAACAAAGGATCAAATTCGAGAGTCGTATTCCCGGTTGAAATGCTGGTGAGTTACCGCCACTCTGATATCTGAAAGTTATTTACCTATATAATGACACAAAAAAATCCTGGGCTAACAATGAAAGAAATAATCATTTAAAAAAAAATACTGAAAAAAATACTGTTGCTTATGAGATAGAAGCAGAGCTGCCATATCTGTCGGCATGTGTGTGTCTGTGTGTTTGCGTGTCTGTGTGTGTGCGTATCTGTGCGTATGTGTGTGTGCGCCAGCAGTGAAAGCTACTTGACTGATCTCTGAAAATATCAGACCAAACGTCACATGAAGACGTCTCTGTGTCTACATAACACTTCCTAGAGAAACCTAATATACATTTTTAGATTTGAGTGAAAATCCTCCACCACATCTATACTTTTATTAAAGAAATATGTACACTGCAGTCTACATTGCAGACCGAATATCCATTCTGCTAAGTGTCAAGTAAGTGGTCTACTCACTAGTGTACAAATATGTATGGTACTGTAAGATCACTTTCATCCTCTCTGTGGAGGAGTGTGATGTAAGTGTAGCTCTGAAGACTACACTATGGGCTGAGAATGGACAGCCTTTCAGAGATAATGACTCTCTCTGTGAACTGTGTGCCTCGAACTACTTTACTAAAATACAGGTTAGAGCTGTTGGTGCCACATGGAGTGGCTGGGGGATTACATACACTGAATGAACTGACAACAAAGGAATAGGCATTTGATTTTTTACTGCATATGGTGTTCAATTGCTGTTTCCTTTGTTTTTGTGCTTTAAACATCTTATTTTAAACCTCTTAGATGTAATGTCCCGTTTTGGAGACCATCGTGGTTAAACCGATATGTGGACACCGTAGATTGAAATGGCTTACATTGAGTGGTAGCCCTGATTCACACAAACACAGGAGTAGGTCTCTTCTGCCTGTGTGAAGCAGCATGTGAAATCTGATACCAATTGAGGTTGGGATGTCCCTCCTACCATTTGATTCGCTCTTCCGACTGTCCATCAACTCCAAGCTGAACCCTACATTGCAGTCACTAACAACATATGCCTGGAATCCTTATAACGTAACGCATTTGGAGAGAGTGATTTCGTTGCTGTAGCACATTCAGAGTACAATGTATAGCTAGTAATCTAAAAAAAAGTTAATTGATTTTAAACAAAAAACTTTTTCAGTTTTTTCATAGATGGACAATATTAATATGTGTGTGTTCGAGTTCCTAACGAGTTCAGGAAGCCAAGCTAGAGCTCTGTGAGACATTCAAAGTGATGGGGAGATGTTTTTATCAAGAGAAACCTTTTGAAAATATGCAAATATTCTCTAACACTAAATATGCAAATATGGATTTTACAGTTCCAGGGAAGGTGAATTCTTATAGCTAGTCATTTTATAAATGTATTATACTATATTTAGAAAATATATAAGTCATTTCAAGCCATATTCATACAGATTTGTTGAATATTTGTACAGGGTACTTGAGCTTGTATCCTAAAAAGTGACTATAACTCAGCAATTTATAACAACTTTTAACACCTTAGATTGACATAATAAAAATATCCTCATCAAAATCCGTCAATTTAATCTACAGAGATCTGTTTTTTGCATTGGATGCGTCTCAATCCACCCATCCGCACATATCGTATTTCTGCATCTGTGGAGAAAGGTGGCACAGCTAGAGCGGTGTTTGTCAGACCATGAGACACCCAGAATATCGAACTTCTCACAAATACGTCAGTAGGGTCAAACTATTATGACTCCTCTATGGAAAGGGGAGACTCTCACAAACACGACTGTGGTCTCATTTTGGCTCTAGAACCCCCACAAGTGTCATGGGACTCGGCTGAAGGTAACCGGTACCGGTTTTAAAACATTTATGCAAACATCAAATCAAATTTTAGTCACCATGCTTCTACATCTGCATTGCTTGCTGTTTGGAGTTTTAGGCTGGATTTCTGTATAACAATTTGTGACATCGGCTGATGTTAAAAGGGCTTTATAAATACATTTGATTGATTGATTGAGTCCTCGTAATCCGTCTGGCCCCATGGCTTTATGAATGTTGTCCTGTTGAATGTTGTCCTGCTCACATTGGCTACCGAGAGCGTTATCACACAGTCGTCCTGAACAGCTGGTGCTCTCATTCATGTTTCAGTGTTGCTTGCCTCGAAGCGAGAATGAAATGCATTTAGCTTGTCTGGTTGGCTCATGTCACTGGGCAGCTCGCGGCTGGGTATGAACTATGAAGGTAGTTTTGTACCCACCCCAAAAAATGTGTCAGGTATGTATAAAAAATATATATATTTACAGTGCATTTAGAAAGTATTCAGACCCTTTGACTTTTTCCAAATGTTGTTACGTTACAGCCTTACTCTAAAATGGATTAAATAAAAAAAAATCCTCATCCTACACACAATACACCGTAATGTCAAAGCAAAAACATTTTTTTTATGTTTGCAAATTTAAAATAAATAAAACCTGAAATATCACATTTACATAAGTATTCAGACTCTTTCCTCAGTACTTTGTTGAAGCACCTTTGGCAGTGATTACAGCCTTGAGACTTCTTGGGTATGACGCTACAAGCTTGGCACACCTGTATTTGGGGAGTTTCTCCCATTCTTCTCTACAGATCCTCTCAATCTCTGTCAGGTTTGATGGGGAGCGTCGCTTCACGGCTATTTTCAAGTCTCTCCAGAGATGTTCGATCAGGTTCAAGTCCGGGCTCTGGCTTGGGCCACTCCAGTACATTCAGAGACTTGTCCCAAAGCCACTCCTGCATTATCTTGTCTGTGTGCTTAGGGTCGATGTCCTATTAAAAAGTGAACCTTCACCCAAGTCTGAGGTCTTGTGCACTCTGGAGCAGGTTTTCATCAAGGAGCTCTCTGTACTTTGCTCTGTTCATCTTTCCCTCAACCTGACTATTCTCCCAGTCCCTGCCGCTGAAAAATGGTGCCAAGTTTCATCCAGACGTGACTCTTGGCATTCAGGCCAAATAGTTCAATCTCAGTTTCATCAACGCACTGTATATAGATATATTATATTATATAACATATATTTCCTGAGCTTTCTTATATCTCCTAGATCAGGGGTGGGCAACTCCAGTCCTCGGGGGCCTGATTGGTGTCACTTTTTCTCCTTCCCTAGCAAACACAGCCCTGTCCTAGATGATGAGTAAGATGGCATCGACATACATGGAAGCTCTGCTTCTAGCTCCTAAGTAACTTTGCAGTATTTAGTTTTCTATGTGTTATTTCTTATATTATTAGCCAGAACGTCTTTTGTGTTATTACATACAGCCGGAAATAACTTTTGGATATTAGAGCGGCAGCAACTCACCAGCATTATGACCAGGAATATGACTTTCCCGTTTTGGATCCTTTGTTCGTACTCCCCAGGGCAATTTAATTTATCCCAGAGGCTGCTCCAAGACGCCACCAGCGAAAATAGTTATTCGGAGTGGACTCCTAGTCCAACTCTGGAGGTGGGCACACCATCCACCGCTTCCGAGTATATTAGTCGCTAATGTTCTGTCTCTGGACAATAAAGTAGACGAGCTCAGGGCGAGGATCTCCTTCCAGATAGACATCAGGGATTGCAAAATAATCTGTTTCACAGAATCATTGCTCTCTCAGGATATACTGTCCCTGTCTATACAGCCATCTGGGTTCTCAGTTCATCGCACAGTTAGGAATTGTCACGTCCTGACCATAGAAAGCTGTTATTTTCTATGGTAGAGTAGGTCAGGGCGTGACAGGTTTTTTTTCTAGTTTAGATTTTCTATGTTGTTATGTTATAGTTTTATATTTCTATGTTGGGCTTTGTTTGGGATGATCTCCAATTAGAGGCAGCTGGTCATCGTTGTCTCTAATTGGAGATCATAGTTAAGTAGATGTTTTTCCCACCTGGGTTCGTGGGAGATTGATTTTGAGTAAGTGTATGTTGTAACTCTTCGTCACGGTTTGTTGTTTTGTTCATTCAGTTTATTTTGTATGTATTGCATTTCACAGTTTCACAGTTTAATAAAAAAAATGTGGAACGATACACACGCTGCGCTTTGGTCCGCTCCTTCATCGTACGACAAACGTGACATGAATAAAGAACTCTCCGTGAAGAAGAAAGGCGGGGGTGTATGTTTGATGAT
Source organism: Salmo salar (assembly GCF_965601325.2). NCBI lineage: Eukaryota > Metazoa > Chordata > Actinopteri > Salmoniformes > Salmonidae > Salmo > Salmo salar. The sequence goes on along the minus strand of NC_138318.1, from coordinate 26,630,860 downwards.
TAACCACTCATGGTGTGATTGTGATAACATACAGAAACTCAAGTCCTTTTGTTCACCCAACCTAGAACCGCTCCCAATCAAATGCCAACTGTATTACCTCCCAATAGAATTATCTTCGGTTATAGTCACAGCCATGTATATTCCCCCTCAAGCCGATTGTCACGAACTGTCTCGAAGCCCGTAACAAAAAGGGAGACAATGTGGAGATGTGGAGATAAAGAATAACAAAATATATTTATTAACTGAAGAAAGGTAAATACAATTAACAATGGTGAGTGTTTAGTCAGTAGTGTAAGTGTGTGGTCGCTTGTATACATGTGATAATGAGGGGTGTTGAAATGTGCCAACGCAAACAAACCAAATAGCCACAAAAATGCCACAACAAAAATATGTCTGTGTCTGCATGGAGTCGGTCTCCTCAATGAATGGGGAATAGGTGCATTTATCCTGGGACACACCCGAGCCGAGGTGTGTCCCATTTCACTGATGACCCTCCCGGCTCCGCCCACCGACATCCTATTAAGAGGAAAGAAAACTAGACCAGAGGGGAACAGACAGGAGTGTCAGAACAAGACAATACCAGACACAAAATAACAGTGGTCAGTCACGTGGACATTCAGGAACAGGACGCACGAGAGAGCGCATCAGCAATGACGTTATCAGTCCCCCGGATGTGCCGCACATCGAGATGGAGTACTTGTAAAAATAAACACCATCTCATTATTCTCTGACTAGGCCACATCATGGACCTCAAAAAGGTGAGAGGGTTATGGTCGGTGTAGACCACAATATGTACTACTCCTGATCCGACATACACTTCGAAGTGTTGTAGCGCCCATATGAGTGCTAGCGCTTCTTTTTCAATGACCGAGTAGTTCAACTGATAATAGTTAAACTTTTTGTAAAAGAAACTAACAGCCCTCTCAACCCCAGACACATCTGCTTGCAGCAAAACTGCACCTGCCCCCACATGACTAGCATTCACCTGCAAGGTAAATGACAAATCCACGCGAGGAGCAGCCAGCACCGGAGTTGAGGTAAGCAACCTCTTTGCATCTTCAAAAGCCTGTTGACAACGAGAAGACCATATGTAAACAGCCTTAGCTTTCAGCAAATCTGTCAAGGGAGCGACCACAGTAGAGAAGTTCCTACAAAAACTATGGTAATAACCAATCATTCCCAAGAAACGCATCAGTTCCTTGTTAGTAGTTGGTGGTGGAAAAGCATCAATAGCTACCACTTTATCCCGAACAGGACGCACTTCACCCTGCCCAACCACCTTTCCAAGGTATGTAACGGTCGCATGAGCAAAGTCACATTTAGCCAGATTGGTCGTGAGCCGACCCGCAGCTAGGCGTTTGAACAAGGATTGAATACGGGACAGGTGTTCCTCCCAAGTATCTGCATATATCACTACATCGTCCAGATAAACAGCGAACCCGGCTAGACCAGAGACAACCCTGTTCATAAGTCGCTGAAAAGTGGCAGGTGCATTACGCAGGCCGAAACTCATTACCGAATACGAGTACAGACCAGAGGGTGTAATAAAGGCAGAGATTTCACGTGCCGTACACGTCAGTTGTACCTGCCAATAGCCCTTTAACAGGTAAAATTTGCTCACAAACTTAGCTGCTCCGACTTGATCAACACAGTCCTCCATCCGAGGAAGAGGAAATGAATCTGGCTTAGTGACACTGTTTACCTTACTGTACAAAATCTGTTTGTCCCATCCGGTTTACTGACCAAGATCCAGGGTGAAGCCGAACTGGAGAAAGAAGGCTCTGCTATCTTACTCTCCAGCATGTACCTGACCTCATCATCCAGACAACGCAGTTTCTCTGAAGAAACTCTATAGAACCGCTGATGAATGGTGTCAGCATCTCCAATGTCAATATCATGTTCTATTAAGTTTGTACGTGTAGGTGTATCAGAAAACAAACCTGAAAATCTCCGAATCAGACCAACCATCTCTTTCCGCCCATCAATAGGTAGATGAGCAAGAAGGCTGTCTAAAACATCCAGTGTCTCTGAATTGTTCAATCTAACTTGCAGTATGCAATCGTCGGGACCAGGAGCATCTTCCTCCTCATGCACAGACCTAGCATGACAAGAACCCAGGGAAATAACGGGTCAGCCAAAAGAACAGGTTTACCGTCCTCTGTAGACTCCCACTGTTCAGTCTCAGAGGAACGTGCATAATAGGGTTTTAACAAATTTACATGGCACAGTTGGTGTGCTTTTCTCCGTTCTGGAGTGGCAACTATATAGTTTTTCTCAGTGTACTGGCGCACCACCATATATGGACCTTGAAACTTGGCTTGAAAAGGAGAACCAACAATTGGCAACAGAGCAAGAACCTGATCACCTGGACTAAAGTGACGAGGCTCAGTTCGCCGATCAAATATGCCTTTCATCCTCTCCTGTGAAGATAATAGCTTCTCTTTAGCCATTTCACCAGCGGCGTACAGGCGTCGCCGGAAATCATACACATACGATAACAGGGACTGAGGGGGCTCGGGAGACTTCCAGTCATCCTGGAGAACAGATAGAAGTCCACGCATCCTATGTCCAAACACAAGGTCATTTGGACTGAAACACATGCTCTCCTGTGAAACCTCCCTAGCGGCTAAGAGTAACCAAGGCAACCCCTCCTCCGAATTCTTATCCATCTCAGTACAATAAGCTCTCAACAAAGACTTAAGTGTTTAATGGAAACGTTCCAGTGCTCCTTGACTTTGTGCTTGATAGGCGCTAGACAAATTATGTTTAATATGGAGCTGTTGGAGAACCTGACCAAACAGATTAGAGGTGAAATGACCTTAGGGATTCCAAACAGTGAGAAAAACTGAGTCAAAGCATTTAACACAGACATAGTCGTGATAGACCGGAGAGGATAGGCAGCAGGAAACCTAGTGGTCTGACACATCACAGTGAACAGGTAACTACTACCCTTTTTAGAATGAGGCAGAGGACCAACACAGTCAATAATCAGATACTCAAAATGTTGGCTGAGTACAGGAATAGGAAACAGTGGTACCGGCTTAACCTGTGTTGGCTAGGGGGCAGTATTTTCACGGCCGGATGAAAAACGTACCCAATTTAAACAGGTTACTACTCTGGCCCAGAAACTAGAATATGCATATTATTAGTCGATTTGGATAGAAAACACTCTGAAGTTTCTAAAACTGTTTGATTAGATCGGAGCGGGATACAGATAACGAGATAACAGGGAAAGCAGTGACAGACTTCTTTGTGGTATTCTCGTTAGTCGGCGCAGTGACCAGTTCGCCACGGCTCACAGAACACGTCACTGCACACGCAGAGAACACCTCTGGGAAACTCTGCGCACTCTCATCAGGAATCCCTACAAACGACAGCTTAGTGGAAACCACTAGAGATGGAAACACGACAGGCCACACACACTCACCAGCCAAGTTATTCCCAAGGATAACGTCGATACCCTCAATAGGCAACGAAGGACGCACCCCCACAACAACCTCACCTTTCACCAGTCCGCAATCCAACATCAGTTTATGCAATGGGACTGACAGAGTGTTCAAACCTATTCCCTTATTAGAACACTATTCCCCAAATCAGTCTCAGCAGAGAAGGGTAACACAGACTCCTTTACAAACGATTCAGAGGCACCTGTGTCTCTCAGGATCTTCACTGGCACTAGGTCCTTACTTCCTAACATAGATACAAAACCCTCCGTAATGAAAGGTAAATAGTCTGGGTCAATATCGACTTTCACATGCCCCTGGGCCTGAGACAATGTGTCAGGAGTGAACTGATGTGGAACAGGTGCAGCTAACGCCGTAGGCTTAGATTTAACATAAGCACCTGTACTGAATTTACCCCTAGCCCTGAGAACTGGACATTCGTTTTTCCAATGACCTGAACCTTGACAGTAGTGACACTCTTGACCAAAGTCAGCTTTACCACGGGAGTCAGGCTCAACCCTAGTTGAATGAAACTCTGCCCGTGAACCAAAGTATCTCGGTGAGCGAGGCCCAAATCTCTCCGAACGCCCCCACTCATTCCGAATACAAGGCTCTGCAAAGACACCTTTGTGAGTCAAAACATACTCGTCCGCCAAAACCGCAGCTTCAGCAACAGTCTTTACTTTTCGATAGTTAATGTACATGGCTATACGATCAGGAATTGTGTCCTTAAATTGCTCTAACATAATCAGATCACTCAGCCCTTGGAAAGTCATAACTGCAGAGGCAGAACACCAGCGATTAAACTGTGAAGATAATTCATCCCTTTTTAAAGTTCTAAATCGTTGGCGGTAAGACTCATGAACCAATTCGTAAATCTTTAACACAGCCATTTTAACCTTATCATAACTGAAACTGACGGCTACACTAAGAGCTGAATATACTTCCTGCGCACGACCAAAAGAGGATCGACCCCTAGGTAAATCTGGGTCACCTTCCCAGAGCAAACTCTTCCCTGAGAGCTTTCCTTCCCTAACCAGCTCTAGCCGCTCTTGTTGCAGCGTGATTTTAGCATGCTCCAAATCCTGTTTAAATGCCAATTCTTTTACATATTTTAACCGATCAGCACGCTCCAAATCCTGTTTAACTTTTTAAGGTATAGGGGGCAGTATTTTCATTTTCGTATGAAAAGCGTGCCCAGAGTAAACTGCCTAATACTCGGGCCCAGAGTCAAATATGTGCATATTATTAGTAGATTTGGATAGAAAACACTCTGAAGTTTCTAAAACTGTTTGAATGATGTCTGTGAGTATAACAGAACTCATATGGCAGGCAAAAACCTGAGAACAATCCTACCAGGAAGTGGGAAATCTGAGAATTGTAGTTCTTCTTTTGAATCCCTATCGAAACTACAGTATCTGTGGGGTCACGTTGCACTTCCTAAGGCTTCCATTGGCTGTCAACAGCCTTTAGAAATGTGTTTCATCCTTCTCCTCTTACTGGGCAGAAAATAGGAGCTCAGTCAATGAGTGGACTGCCTATGGACAAAGGACTTGGTGATATGCGGCGGGGGGTTCCTTCTTTTTCTTCTTGAATGAATACGCTATTGTCCGGTTGGAATATTATCGACGTTTTAGGTTAAAAAGACCCTAAGGATTGATTGTAAACAACGTTTGACATGTTTCTACCAACGGTAATGGAACTATTTGACTTTTCGTGTCTGGATTTACGCTCGCGCGTTATGCCTTTGGATAGTGATCTGAACGCACAAACAAAAAGGAGGTATTTGGACATAAATATGGAGTATTTTGAACAAAAAGAACATTTCTTGTGGAAGTAGCAGTCCTGGGAGTGCATTCTGAAGAAGATCAGCAAAGGTAAGAGAATATTTATAATACTAATTCTGAGTTTAGTTGACCCCAGAACTTGGTGGGTGTCTGTATAGCTTGCTTTGATGGCGAGCTATGTACTCAGAATATTGAAAAATGTGTTTTCTCCGTAAAGCTATTTTAAAATCTGACACAGCGGTTGCATTAAAGAGAAGTATATCTATAATTCTTTCAATAACTGTTGTAAATTTTATCAACGTTTATGATGAGTATTTTTGTAAATTGTTGTGCACAGTCACCGAAAGTTTTGGTGGGAATACATTTTCTGAACATCACGCACCAGTGTAAAATGGGGTTTTTGGATATAAATATGAACTTTATCGAGGAAAACATACATGAGTGCCATCTGATGAAACTCATCAAAGGTTAGTGAATATTTTAGCTGTATTTTTGGTTTTTGTGATGCTTGGAAAATGGCTGTGTGGTTTTTCTTGTGAAGTTTATGTCCTAACATAATCTAATTGTATGCTTTCGCCGTAAAGCCTTTTTGAAATCGGACACTGTGGTTAGATTAAGGAGAATCTTATCTTTAAAATGGTGTATAATACTTGTGTGTTTGAGAAATTTTAATTATGAGATTTGCCACCATGCACTTTCACTGGCTGTCGTCATATCGATCCCGCTAACGGGATTCAAGCCATAAGAAGATAAAGAAGGATTATATCGAACAAAATGACCATTCATTTTGTAGCTGGGACCCTTGGGATTGCAAACAGAGGAAGATCTTCAAAGGTAAGCGATTTATTTAATCGCTATTTGGGATTTTGTGAAGCTTGTGCTGGTTGAAAAATATGTTGTGGGGGGCTGTCCTCAGACAATCGCATGGTTATGCTTTCGCTGTAAAGCCTTTTTGAAATCTGACAACACAGTTGGATTAACAAGAAGTTAAGCTTTAAATTATTTAAGACACTTGTATGTTCATGAATGTTTAATACTACGAATATTTATTTGAATTGTTGTCGGCAGGTGTCCCACTCACGGAACACCTAGCCCTAAGTTAAATAGCCATCACTAGCTGGCTACCATCCGGTTACTCAACCATGCACCTTAGAGGCTGCTGCTCTATATACATAGACATGGAATCTCTGGCCACTTTAATAAATGAACACTATTCATTTTACTGATGTTTTCACACTGCTTTACCCATCTCATATATATATATATATATACTGTATTTTAGTCAATGCCACTCTGAAATTGCTCATGCTAATATTTAAATATTTCTTAATTCCATTATTTTGTTGTGAATTGTTAGAAACTACTGCCCTGCTGGAGCTAGGAACGCAAGCATTTCGCTACACCCACATCTGCAAAATATGTACAGTTGATGTCGGAAGTTAACATACACCTTAGCCAAATATACTCTGTTTTTTCACAATTCCTGACATTTAATCCTCGTAAAAATATCCCTGTCTTAGGTCAGTTAGAATCACCACTTTATTTTAAGAATGTGAAATGTTAGCATAATAGTAGAGAAAATGATTTATTTCAGCTTTTATTTCTTTCATCACATTCCCAGTGGGTCAGAAGTTTACATACACTCAAATAGTATTTGGTAGCATTACCTTTAAATTGTTTAACTTGGGTATCGGGTAGCCTTCCACAAGCTTCCCACAATAAATTGGATGAATTTTGCCCCATTCCTCCTGACAGAGCTGGTGTAACTAAGTCAGGTTTGTAGGCCTCCTTGCTCGCACACGCTTTTTCAGTTCATCCCACAAATGTTTTATAGAACTGAGGTCAGGGCTTTGTGATGGCCACTCCAATACCTTGACTTTGTTGTCCTTAAGCCATTTTGCCACAACTTTGAAAGAATGCTTGGAGTCGTTGTCCATCTGGAAGACCCATTTGCAATCAAGCTTTAACTTCCTGACTGATGTCCTGAGATGTTGCTTCAATATAGCCACATAATTGTCTTTCCTCATGATGCCATCTATTTTGTGAAGTGCACCAGTCCCTCCCGCAGCAAAGCACCCCTACAACATGATGCTGCACCCCCGTGCTTCAAGGTTGGGATGGTGTTCTCCCCCTTTTTCCTCCAAACATAGCGATGGTCATTATGGCAAAACAGTTCTATTTTTGTTTCATCAGACTAGAGGACATTTCTCCAAAAAGTATGATCTCTGTCCCTAGGTGCCGTTGCAAACTGTCGTCTGTCTTTTTCATGGTGGTTTTGGAGCAGTGGCTTCTTCCTTGTTATGTAGATATAGGATTCGTTTTTACTGTGGATATAGATACTTTGTACCTGTTTCCTCCAGCGTCATCACAAGGTCCTTTGCTGTTGTTCTGGGATTTATTTGCACTTTTTTTCACCAAAGTACGCATCTTCTTGCTGAGCGGTATGGCGGCTGCGTGGTCCCATGGTGTTTATACTTGCGTACTATTGTTTGTACAGATGAACTTGGTACCTTCAGGCATTTGGAAATTGCTCCCAAGGATGAACCAGACTTGTGGAGGTCTACAACTTTTTTCTGAGGTCTTGGCTGATTTATTTTGATTGTCCCATCATGTCAAGCTGAGTTTGAAGGTAGGCCTTGAAATACATCCACAGGTACACCTCCAATTGACTCAAATTATGTCAATTAGTCTATCAGAAGCTTCTTAAGCCATGACATCACTTTCTTGAAATTTCCAAGCTGTTTAAAGGCACAGTCAACTTAATGTTTGTTAACTTCTGACCCACTGGAATTGTGATACAGTGAAGTATAAGGGAAATAATCAGTCTGTAAACAATTGTTGGAAAAATGACTTGTGTCATGCACAAAGTAGATGTCCTAACCGACTTGCCAAACCTATAGTTTATAGACATTTATAGAAATTTGTGGAGTGGTTGAAAAACAATTTTAATGACTCCTATCTAAGTGTATGTAAACTTCCGACTTAAACTGTAGACACATTCTCGATTACATTTCGTTACATTTAAGAGGTTAATGTACAGGTTGGAGTCCTTGGTGCCAAATGGATTTGCAAAGTGCCTACCTATACAGAAAAAGTGACAAAACATGGAATAGATGTTTTTGTTGTACAGTTGCCATTTCCACGTCATTTTGTTTTCCTATCCCCCATACACCCCTAAAACCATTGGTACTGCTGCCACTGTCACAAACAGCTTTAGTATATGAACTATCTCACCAGCTTTCTAGCTATTTAGTACAGAGCATGGTCACTCCGTTCTGAATGAGCATTTACCATGACTGTGTGATGAAGCAATTCTATACTCACTAAGTGGCATTCTCTCACTCTAGAATGTTCTTCTTCCCAGCTTTTTCATGTGTGTGTTAAGGGATACAGCAAAGCTTATTACACATAAAATGGCCTTTCTCTATAGGGAGAAGGGGAGAGGGTGGAGAGGAAGATAAGGGAGAAACTGAATAAAACAAACAGGGAGATAGCGAGAGGGGGGAAACTGAAAGAAACAAACAAGGAGAGGGGGTGTAACTGAATGAAACAGCTCTGAGTTGAGAAAATGGAGGCGCCGTGGGGAGGATAGACACGGATATACAGTATGGTATCTGGGATATGGGTTGAACTCTTTCGCTGATTAATGCATGAAATGTATGTATTCACTACTGTAAGTCGCTCTGGATAAGAGCGTCTGCTAAATGACTAAAATGTAAAAAAATAATTAAACAGTGTAGACCTAAAGGATAGTGTTAGGGTTAGGGCTTGCACAGTTAACTGATGATGCGTGCATACCGTACCCATGTAGATATATACTATATCTAGGTGGCATGTAGCCTAGTGTTTAGAGCATAGGGCCAGTAACTGAAAGATCACTGGTTCAAATACCTGAGTCGACAAGCCATCTGTTGAAGTGCCCTTGAGCAAGGCACTTAAACCTACCAGGGGTGCCGTACTACTATGGCTGACCCTGTAAAGCAACCCATTTCACTGCACCTATCTTGTGTGACAATAAAATATTTATTTTTCATATTATTTTCTCAGACGTGTCCAGACTTTAGATGCAGTTTAATTTTACAAGCTAAGATTGAGGGGAAAGCACCAGATTTTAGCTTGGTAACGTTAGCATTAATGGCTATTTTTGACAAACTTTGCTAGGTAATGGAAACATTGCTATCTCTCTAAAGTAAATTTCATGACATCATTATTATGGCAAAGTTGTTTCCTACTAAATATTTGCCTATTTGAGCAATATCATCTTATTTGAGCAATATCATTGTATTTCCAGGCCACTATACTGTAATTTGGGCAAAACAGTCATTAGCCTCTGTTTAGAATGACTTTGGGGCACCACTATAGCTGAGGCGTCTTTAGAAAGTTCATAACAATGGCATGATGTTGGGGGGCCGCTAGGGGCGCAATGTGCGACTGATGTGTATTCTGTTTGCTCCCGCAGTATTCTTAAAGTGTGAATTTGGCAGTAAAACTGTATTCATTTTCAAATATTAGTTTGGTGATCCCTTTCTGTCGTACCCAAGACTACTTTTCTTTAAATGTCAGCATCTCGAGAAAGATATGGCAAAAAATACAACTTTGACAAAATCCGGCCTACAAGACCCAGTGCAGCTCTGTCTGGGGGCGCTGAACTTAGCATTCTCGCGGCCATCAAGCTACTACGCTCAGAGATAGTTTAAATGAGAGCGGAGGTAGTTGCTATGATTGAGGCCCGTATACAAGAAGTTTCTGATACTTTCAATGGATATTTAACTAAACTGTGAAACGAGAAGGTGCCTGTTATGACAACAATCAAAACAACAGCAGAGTTGCACACAGTGACGATTGCAGGGCTGGAGACCTCCGCTACTATTCCGTCCGACCTGACTACCTCTCTGGAGGCTGATGTGAGTAGCCTGGCTGCGGATCTGAAAAAGGTGCAGGAGAGCTGTGTGAGCTTAGGGGGATTTTCTTGCTGCAATAACCTGAGACTGGTATCGGTTCCAGAGTCAGCGGAAATGCCTTGAGCCACAGATTTCATCTCCGGGCTGCTGAAGGATGTTCTCTCCATGGATGAGAAGCTCCTGATTGATCATGCCCATGGTCACTGCACCCAAAGCCCCGAGACGGTGAGAGGCCCCATGACATCATTCTTCAAGTGCACTTTTTCCATGAGAAGATGGAGATTCTCAAACGAGCCAGCAATACCACTGAACTTTCAAGGACAGAGCTTCTCTATCTACCAAAACTTACTTCCCCACTGTGTCCAGGTAGCGTGCAGCTTTCAGGATGGCCAAACGACTGCTAAGGGACCATCCAGGTTTGAAGTACGGACTGTGATTCCCGGCCCGTCTGTGGCTTTCTGATGATGGAAGAAACTGGGGATCCAAAATATTTTACAAATTATCGCACAATATCTCTACTACCATGTTTGTCGAAAATCCTAAATTGGTGTATAAGAGAATATTGAAACATTTAAATCAACACTGTATTTTATAAATTATGAGCACCAATATGTTTTTTGGAAAAACTACTCCTTTTGCAGCTTGTGGATAAAATATTTAAAGCTCTTAACAACAATGAATATGCTCTTGGCATCCTTTTAGATTTATCCAAAGCGTATGACACGGTTGATCATGAAATATAACTTTATAAATTGCATTATTATGGTTTTCATGATTATACACTACCGTTCAAAAGTTTGGGGTCACTTAGAAATGTCATTTTTTTTAAAGAAAAGCTATTTTTTTGTCCATTAAACTAACATCAAATTGATCAGAAATACAGTGTAAACATTGTTAATGTTGTAAATGACTATTGTAGCTGGAAACGACTGATTTTCTATGGAATATCTACATAGGCGTACAGAGGCCCATTATCAGCAACCATCCCTCCTATGTTCCAATAGCACGTTGTGTTAGCTAATCCAAGTTTATCTTTTTATAAGGCTAATTGATCATTAGAAAACCCATTTGCAATCATGTTAGCACAGGTGAAAACGGTTGTCCTGGTAAAAGAAGTAATACAACTGGCCTTCCTTAGACTAGTTGAGTATCTGGAGCATCAGCATTTGTGGGTTCGATCACAGGCTCAAAATGGCCAGAAACAAAGTACTTTCTTCTGAAACTCGTCAGTCTATTCTTGTTCTGAGAAATGAAGGCTATTCCAATGCGAGAAATTGCCAAGAAACTGAAGATCTCTTACAACGCTGTGTACTACTCCCTTGACAGAACAGCGTAAACTGGCCCTAACAGAATAGAAAGAGGAGTGGGAGGCCCCGGTCCACAACTGAGCAAGAGGACAAGTACATTAGAGTTTCTAGTTTGAGAAACAGACGCCTCACAAGTCCTCAACTGGCAGCTTCATTAAATAGTACCCGCAAACACCAGTCTCAACGTCAACAGTGAAGAGGCGACTCCGGGATTCTGGCCAAAGAAGAAGAGGGAGATAAGAATGATGAGTCAGAGAGAGACACAATGTGAGGGAGCACCAGAGCAGTTTGTCCCTGCTAGCTGCTCCACAGCCACTGTTAGCTGCACTGTTAGCACAGCCACCTCTCCCTCTGATTTAAGCCAGTCACCTGTTGAAGAACCAAGGTGCCCTCTTCTTCGGCGTTATCCAGCCACAAAAGTTGGACAGCAGGATCTCTACTTCAATCGTAGATGGTATGAGGATTACAAATGGCTGGAATATTCTATTTCAAAGGACCATGCTTTCTGCTTCGCATGCCACCACTTTCATCGTCCAGGAAACCATGGTGGAGAGAAGGCTGTATTTACCAACGATGGCTGCCAGAACTGGAAGAAGGTAACAAGTTCATTCAAGGCACACAATGCTAGTGTGGAGCATAAATATGCAATGACAGTGTGGAATGAGTGGACTATTTAGAATGAGTCTGGCTCAACAATATGCAATGCTCTAAGTGATGGACATTCGAAAATAGTTTGAGAGAACAGAGAGTATATGAGAGCAGTTGTGGAGTCATTGCATTACACCGCATACCAGGGACTTTCACAGAGAGGAGACATAGAAAACGAAATGGATGTCAACCAGGGAAACTTCCTTGAACTTTTACAGGTCATAGGCAAATTCGACAAAACAGTTGCACAGAAAATCTCAGATAATCGTAGAAATGCTAAGTACATGCATCATGATATACAGATTGAAATACTGGGCAAACTCTCGACTCAGCTACCTTGCCTGCCTGTCTATACACACAGAAAGAACCAAGGCCCTAGATGTCCAGAAGATTATAGACTCATTTGCACTGAACCACATCAACTGACGCATCATCCTTCTATAAAACAACACTTTGTGAGTAACAAATGCCTTTAATTTATTGACAGAGTGTGCCTGTCCGGTGGTGGGAACATGAGTCAATCGCGCTGATCTGGATGGAACAAGAAGACGCATGCATATTGTCAGCCAGTCGGCCTACAAGTATAATTGCAATAGAAATATAATCGCTAAGATTGTGATGATAGCCAGCTCGTTTTACACCATGTGTGCACAGTTGATAGGCATAGGGTAAATGCACTTCTCATTGTGGCTGCACTGTAGATATCATTCCTTTCATTTCTGATGTTGTGATAGACATTTAATCCATAACATTGTAACCAATGCACAGCAGGACATATGTATATTGTCGGCCTACAAGTTATTTGTTTGCAATAGAAATATAATCACTAAGAATGTGATGATAGCCAGTTCGTTTTACATGTGTGTGCACAGTTAACAGTCATAGGATAAAGACATTGCACTTCTCATTGTGGCTGCACTTTGGAAATTATTCATTTCATTTCTGACTTTGTGATAGACATTTAATCCAAAACATTATCACCAATGCACAGTTGTCTGATTATGCATATGGAATAAATGCACTTGTAAATAGTCATGAAAATCCACTATTTTCTTAGCACCCGCACGTATTGGTCAAGCCTAGCACCGTGCCTGAGTCACGTCCACTAGATTCCTCGGAGTTCTAATTGATTAACATTTGTCCTGGAAATAACATATTCAATTTCTCTGTAGCAAAGTAATGAAATCTGTTGGTATCATCAGAAAGATTAGTGGTTTGGTTCATCAGGCTTGCTTCCTAACTCTATACTATAGCTTAATTTACCCATATCTCATTTACTGTGATATTGTCTAGGCCAGTACATATGCCTCCTACCTACACAAATTTCTCATCAAACAAAATACATTTGCAAGACTATCCACCTCCTCTAATTACTTGGCTCCATCTGCACCTTTGTTTAAGAAACTCAATATATTGTTTAAATATGACATTAATGCATGCCAGTTATGCCCTTAAATCTACAAATACTCATACCTCCCAGATCGTTTACCTGAACCCTTCAATGGCTTCTTCCAGATACATTCTGAAGTCCATCTATATAACACAAGACACTGTGATAACCTTCACCCTCCCCAATGCCACACCTGACATAGTCAATTCTCTATCAGATACAGAGGTACCATACTTTGGAATTCTTATCTCCACATTGCATAAACCTCCTTATCCCTCAATAACTTCAAGCGAAGACTGGGGGTCAGCCTGATGAACCAAACTGCCCAATAATCCCCTCCATGTACCCTAACTCTCTCTCTCTCACACACACATATACACACACACACACACACACACACACACACACACACACACACACACACACACACACAAACAAACATGTTTTTTCTTGTAAACTGAGTATATCATGTACAATTATAATTAATATGCTTTTTTTAACTGATTGAACCAACTTTTTATTGTACTTATATTTGTGGTGTGGTTTTCATATAAGACCTTTTGGGCTTCCAACCTCCCCTGCACACTGTACATTTCTTTTTATCTGTACTGTTTTGTCTTTCACTTCTTTTCTTTGGTGCAAATAAATAAAACCAAAAACCTAAAGAAACCTACACCATTGACCCTCCGGAGGAGGATATGGTTTACATTCAACGCCACATCAAGAAGTCTTGAACTTGTTCGTAGATCAGCAGATGTGGCTTGCTAACTTTGGATAGTAAGTAAGTAGCCTCCCTGTGGTATAACTATGTTTAGTTATAACTATACTATTTCTGTATAGTTCAGAAGTTGGCGAACCCACTCAGGCTTATTTGATATTAACTAATATTTTGATCATCTAGTTTGCTTGACATACATGCATTCAGTCACTTTTATTTCCTTTTATTAAAGGTTTCTGAAATTCCTTTGTTTACATGCTGTCTCATTGACCTACTGAGTTTGTTTTCATATTGTCTCATTGACCTAAAAACATTTTGGGTTATTTGTTTACCGCGTCCGTTTGTCTCAACCCAGTAATCAGTAAATGTGACAAGGCTTCAACATCTTATTTATATTTTTTGGTCTTCACTTTTAACATAATTTATACCCAGAACACTCTCAACTTTGCACAGACATACTGTAGTTTTGTGGTCTTGGCTGCACATTTTCACATCGTCCAACTAGATTTATTTTTGTTGTTTTACTACAATTTGCTTACTTTAAATGAGAGGTTCTTAGCTAAAAGCCTTGATACATTGGATTTATTTTCTCTCTTTCAATACCCTTTATTAAACTGGGGATACCATTTTATACATGTACAAGTGGTACTTTTCTGATTTCAAATTTTGTTTGCACTTTTAATTTGTTCAATTTTTTTTTGCTGCTTGAATTTAACACTGCACTCTCACAGACATACTGTGCGAAGAAAACATGTTCTGTATAGGCTTGTACCACATTTAGGGAGGTATTGTCTCGGGTGGGGGGAGGAGGCAGGTTGAATTGTTTGGTTCTAATGTTGTCATTCTTTCATCTTTACAGTTTATTTTTCCAAGTATCTTACACCGTACATTATTACTCAGAGGCAAGTTATCCTGGGTTTTTTG
The DNA here is from genome assembly GCF_965601325.2 of Salmo salar. Taxonomy (NCBI): domain Eukaryota; kingdom Metazoa; phylum Chordata; class Actinopteri; order Salmoniformes; family Salmonidae; genus Salmo; species Salmo salar. The sequence continues at coordinate 26,615,742 of NC_138318.1, read as the reverse complement.
GGTATTCATTGCTTTTTCACTCTGTGCTCTAATGACAGGAGTGTATAACGGGGGTTCTTAGGGTGGCCAAAATAATACCATCAAGTAAATTTCGTGGAACATCGAAGGGACTAACAACCCTGTGAAACGTAAGAGAGTGCTGACACATTTCAAGGGTTTGAACGCATATTTTGCATTTGTACAGGAGACTCCATTGAGGACATGTGAACACTTTAGGATTCGCAAGGACTGGGTTGGTCAATTGTTCCATTCTAACTTTCATAGTAGCTTCTGAGGTTATTGCAAATCCTAATGGACGATACGTCATAGTAACTGGTAAACTGTTTTCTACCTCTCATGTTTTGGCTAGTGTTTATGCCCCTAAATTGGATGACACAAGTTTAATTTCTAACTTTTTACCTGCAATACCCAATTAAGATTCCCATTCGATGTTTTTAGGGGTGATTTCAACTGTACAATTTCCCCAGTTCTTCACGAAAAATGAAAAACTATTGTCCCATCTAAATGTGCCCTACTTATTTAAATATGTTGTGTGTGAGGCTTGGCGTTTCCTACACCCTAGAGACAGACAGTATTCCTTTTTTTCTCATATTCATTAAACATACTCTCACATTGATTACTTATTTTTGGACAAAAAACTTCTTCCTAACCTCCAGAGCTGTTCTTACAGTGTATTGTTATATCTGACCATTCATTAGTTATTGAGCTAGAGCTTCCCCCAGCAACCTTCTATGCATTACCAATGGCGTTTTTTACTCTCAGATAAGGAGTTTGTCAAGTTAATTTCTTCTGAAATCACCTTGTTCCTAGAAATGTAATATATATGTATTTTTACTTTTACCCCCTTTTTCTCCCCAATTTTGTGATTACGATCTTGTCTCTACGCTGCACCTCCAAACGGGCTCGCGAGAGGTGAAGGTCAAGTTATGCGTCCTCGAAAGCACAACCCGCCAAGCCAGCTGCACCAATGTATGGAAACACCTTTGAATTCAAATCAAATCAAATGTATTCATATAGCCCTTCGTACATCAGCTGATATCTCAAAGTGCTGTACAGAAACCCAGCCTAAAACCCCAAACAGCAAGCAATGCATGTGAAAGAAGCACGGTGGCTAGGAAAAACTCCCTAGGAAAAACTCCCTAGAAAGGCCAAAACCTAGGAAGAAACCTAGAGAGGAACCAGGCTATGAGGGGTGGCCAGTCCTCTTCTGGCTGTGCCGGGTGGATATTATAACAGAACATGGTCAAGATGTTAAAATGTTCATAAATGACCAGCATGGTCAAATAATAATAATCATAGTAGTTGTCGAGGGTGCAACAAGCACGTCCGGTGAACAGGTCAGGGTTCCATAGCCGCAGGCAGAACAGTTGAAACTGGAGCAGCAGCACGTCCAGGTGGACTGGGGACAGCAATGAGTCATCATGCCAGGTAGTCCTGAGGTATGGTCCTAGGGCTCAGGTCCTCCGAGAGAAAGAAAGAAAGAGAGAAAGAGAGAATTAGAGAGAGCATATTTAAATTCACACAGGACACCGGATAAGACAAGAGAAATACTCCAGATGTAACAGACTGACCCTAGACCCCCGACACATAAACTACTGCAGCATAAATACTGGAGGCTGAGACAGGAGGGATCAGAAGACACTGTGGCCCCATCCGATGATACCCCCGGACAGGGCCAAACAGGCAGGATATAACCTCACCCACTTTGCCAAAGCACAGCCCCCACACCACTAGAGGGATGTCTCCAACCACCAACTTACCGTCCTAAGACAAGGCCGAGTATAGCCCACAAAGATCTCCGCCATGGCACAACCCAAGGGGGGGGCGCCAACCCAGACAGGAAGACCACGTCAGTGACTCAACCCACTCAAGTGACGCACCCCTCCCATGGACAGCATGGAAGAACACCAGTAAGCCAGTGACTCAGCCCCTGTAATAGGGTTAGAGGCAGAGAATCCCAGTGGAGAGAGGGGAACCGGCAAGGCAGAGACAGCAAGGGCGGTTCGTTGCTCCAGCCTTTCCGTTCACCTTCACACCCCTGGGCCAGACTATACTTAATCATAGGACCTACTGAAGAGATAAGTCTTCAGTAAAGACTTAAAGGTTGAGACTGAGTCTGCGTCTCTCACATGGGTAGGCAGACCATTCCATAAAAATGGAGCTCTATAGGAGAAAGCCCTACCTCCAGCCGTTTGCTTAGAAATGCTAGGGACAATTAGGAGGCCTGTGTCTTGTGACCATAGCGTACGTGTAGGTATGTACGGCAGGACCAAATCGGAAAGATAGGTAGGAGCAAGCCCATGTAATGCTTTGTAGGTTAGCAGTAAAACCTTGAAATCAGCCCTTGCCTTAACAGGAAGCCAGTGTATGGAGGCTAGCACTGGAGTAATATGATCAAATTTTTTGGTTCTAGTCAGGATTCTAGCAGCCGTATTTAGCACTAACTTAAGTTTGTTTAGTGCTTTTTCCGGGTAGCCGGAAAGTAGAGCATTGCAGTAGTCCAGCCTAGAAGTAACAAAAGCATGGATTCATTTTTCTGCATCATTTTTGGACAGAAAGTTTCTGATTTTTGCAATGTTACGTAGATGGAAAAAAAGCTGTCCTTGAAACAGTCTTGAAATGTTCTTCAAAAGAGAGATCAGGGTCCAGAGTAACGCCGAGGTCCTTCACAGTTTTATTTGAGACGACTGTACAACCATCCAGATTAATTGTCAGATTCAACAGAAGATCTCTTTGTTTCTTGGGACCTAGAACAAGCATCTCTGTTTTGTCCGAGTTTAAAAGTAGAAAGTTTGCAGCCATCCACTTCTTTATGTCTGAAACACAGGCTTCTAGTGAGGGCAATTTTGGGGCTTCACCATGTTTCATTGAAATGTACAGCTGTGTGTCGTCCGCATAGCAGTGAAATTTAACATTATGTTTTCGAATGACATCCCCAAGAGGTAAAATATATAGTGAAAACAATAGTGGTCCTAAAACGGAACCATGAGGAACACCGAAATGTACAATTGATTTGTCAGAGGACAAACCATTCACAGAGACATACTGATATCTTTCCGACAGATAAGATCTAAACCAGGCCAGAACTTGTCCATGTAGACCAATTTGGGTTTCCAATCTCTCCAAAAGAATGTGGTGATCGATGGTATCAAAAGCAGCACTAAGATCTAGGAGCACGAGGACAGATGCAGAGCCTCTGTCTGACGTCATTAAAAGGTCATTTACCACCTTCACAAGTGCAGTCTCAGTGCTATGATGGGGTCTAAAACCAGACTGAAGCGTTTCGTATACATTGTTTGTCATCAGGAAGGCAGTGAGTTGCTGCGCAACAGCTTTTTCTAACATTTTTGAGAGGAATGGAAGATTTGATATAGGCCGATAGTGTTTTATAATTTCTGGGTCAAGATTCGGCTTTTTCAAGAGAGGCTTTATTACTGCCACTTTTAGTGAGCTTGGTACACATCCGGTGGATAGAGAGCTGTTTATTATGTTCAACATAGGAGGGCCAAGCACAGGAAGCAGCTCTTTCAGTAGTTTAGTTGGAATAGGGTCCAGTATGCAGCTTGAGGGTTTAGAGGCCATGATTATTTTCATCATTGTGTCAAGAGATATAGTATTAAAACACTTTAGTATCTCCCTTGATCCTAGGTCCTGGCAGAGTTGTGCAGACTCAGGACAATGGAGCTTTGGAGGAATACGCAGATTTAAAGAGGAGTCCGTAATTTGCTTTCTAATGATCATGATCTTTTCCTCAAAGAAGTTCATAAATGTATTACTGCTGAAGTGAAAGCCATCCTCCATTTGCGAATGCTGCTTTTTAGTTAGCTTTGCAACAGTATCAAAAATACATTTTGGATTGTTCTTATTTTCCTCAATTAAGTTGGAAAAATAGGATGATCGAGCAGCAGTGAGGGCTCTTCGATACTGCACGGTACTGTCTTTCCAAGCTAGTCGGAAGACTTCCAGTTTGGTGTGGCGCCATTTCCGTTCCAATTTTCTGGAAGCTTGCTTCAGAGCTCGTGTATTTTCTGTATACCAGGGAGCCAGTTTCTTATGACAGATGTTTTTAGTTTTTAGGGGTGCAACTGCATCTAGGGTATTGCGCAAGGTTAAATTGAGTTCCTCGGTTAGGTGGTTAACTGATTTTTGTCCTCTGACGTCCTTGGGTAGGCAGAGGGAGTCTGGAAGGGCATCAAGGAATCTTTGGGTTGTCTGAGAATTTATAGCACGACTTTTAATGCTCCTTGGTTGGGGTCTGACAACCGACGTCAGCCTGCAGGGGCCCGGCCCACCACCAGGAGTCGCTAGAGCGCGATGAGCCAAGTAAAGCCCCCCTAACCCTGACAACGCTGGGCCAATTGTGCACCGACCTATGGGACTCCCAGTAACAGCCGGTTGGAGGGCTTTACTTGGCTCATCACGCTCTAGCGACTCCTGGTGGTGGGCTGGGCCCCAGGCTGTAGTGACGCCACAACACTGCGATGCAGTGCCTTAGATCGCCAGGTATGTCCTGCTCTTCCATATGGGAGTCCCTCAAAGCATACCTATTTGGTCAAATTATTTCTTATACAGCCAACAAAAACAAAGCTCACTCTTAGCGGCTTTGAAACCTGAGCGAATCCATAGCTACATTAAATTATCCGTCATCTGATCCATATTAAGAACGCCAGCTACTCCAATCTGACTTTCAAAAGCTCTCTACCAGACAAGCTGAACAATTACTCTTACGAGCCTGATACAGTGTATAAGCAAGGCGATAAGGCAAGTAATCTCCTTGCACATCAGATCCGTAAATCTGAGGCCTCATGTCTACTCCCACAAATAAGGACCCTGTCTGGTACTACCACAGTTATGCATAAAGAGATCAATGATCAATTCAAAAAATGTATCCTGTGCTATACACTTCTGAATCTCCTCTAGAGCCTTTGTTGATTGATTTGTTCTTTGATGGTCTGAATATGCCTTCAATTGATACAGACTCTCATGACAGTTTAGAGATGGAGAGCCGGGTTGTACACCAAAGATATAAATAGTCTAATTCAATAAATAAATTCCAAAATGCTGACAAATGCTGACATTTAATCGATAACAAATTATATGACCCTCAACTGGATAAAAAAAATATAAATAAATATATATACTAAACCCTCCTCCTGAGTGAAATTGAAAAAGCATGACCCTCCCTCATTTTTACTCCGGGTAATAATTGTGTAAATTTCGACTGGTCCCTTAGAGGCTTTTCTCTGTCAGGTCCAATCAATCAGAACATGTTATTTCCTCCATCTTCAAATGATGGGTCTTTTGGCATCTGGCACTCTCTAGGCCTCTCCTCACTAGGCCAATTATTCTTCAATGATATGTTTGCCTATTTTGCTCAGCTACAGGAAAAGTTCAACCACCCCCAATCACACTTCTTCCGCTATCTCCAGGCTAGGAAATTTGTTAGAGCTACAGCTATAGAGAACAAGTTGGGCATAATATTTATATTGTTTATATTGTGTTGTCTAAATGTGTGTAATGTGTGAAAACATGTTAAAAAAGATTTGTGCAAATTTATTGAAATTGAAATACAGAAACATCTAATTTACATAAGTATTTACACCCCTGAGTCAATACATGTTAGAATCACTTTTGGCAGTGATTACAGCTGTGAGTCTTTCTAGATAAGTTACTAAGAGCTTTGTACATCTGCATTGTACGTTATTTGCCCATTATTCTTTTCAAGCTCTGTGAAATTAGTTGTTGATCATTCCTAGACAAAAATGTTAAAGTCTTGCCAATGATTTTCAAGCAGATTTAAGTCTAAACTCTAACTCGGCCACTCAGGAACATTCACTGTCTTCTTTGAAAGCAACTCCAGTGTAGATTTGGCTTTGTGTTTTAGGTTATTTCCTGCTGAAAGGTGAATTCATCTCCCAGTGTCTGGTGGAAAGCAGACTGAACCAGGTTTTCCTCTAGGATTTTGCCTGTGCTTGGCTCCATTCCATTTCTTTGTTTATCATGAAAAACTCCCCAGTCCTTATTTGTCACACCCTGATCTGTTTCACCTGTCTTTGTGCTTGTCTCCACCCCCTCCAGGTGTTGCCCACCTTCCCCATTATCCCCAGTGTATTTATACCTGTCACGGTTGTCGTCGGTAGAAATGGACCAAAACGCAGCAGGCATGCGGTTGTTCATTTTGAACATTTATTCCATCCAAAATGAACACAAAAATAACAACAGAGAACGAACGACAAAATGACAGCCTTGAAGGCAACACAGCAAATCCAAAGACAATCTCCCACAATTAGACAAACAAACACACCCAACTAATATAGGACTTCCAATCAAAGGCAACACCACACAGCTGCCTTCAATTGGAAGTCCACCCCAATTAACCAAACATAGACATACAACTAACTAGATAACACATAGAAATACATATACACAGACCATAAACCAAAAACCCGGAAACACTAAATCAAACACCCTATTTTCCAAAACACCACCCCGAACCACATAAAACAAATACCCTCTGCCACGTCCTGGCCAAACTACAATACCAATTAACCTTATACTGGCCAGGACGTGACAATACCTGTGTTTTCTGTTTGTCTGTTGCCAGTTCGTTTTCTTCGTCAAGCCTTCCAGCAGTTTTCTCCTTGCTCCTGGCTGTTTCTAGTTTTCCCAGTTTTGACAATTCTGCCTGCCCTGAGCCTGCCTGCTGTTCTGTACCTTGTCACACCACAATGGATTATTGACCTCTGCCTGCCCTGACACTGAGACTGCTTGCCGTTATGTATCTTTTGGACTCTGATCTCAAATCAAGTCATATCAATCTGTATGTGTCACGTGCCGAATACAACAAGTGTAGACCTTACCGTGAATTGCTTACTTACAAGCGCTTAACCAACAGTGCAGCTCAAGAAGTTTTAAGAAAATATTTACCAAATTAACTGAAGTATAAAATAAAAAAGATATAAAAAGTAACACAATAACATAACAAAAACGAGGCTATATACTGGGTATACCGGTACCGAGTCAGTGTGCGGGGATACAGGTTAGTTTAGGTAATTTGTACATGTAGGTAGGGGTGAAGTGACTATGCATAGATAATTAACAGTGAGTAGCAGCAGTGTACAAAACAAATGGGGGGTTCAATGTAATAGTCCGGTGGCCATTTGATTAATTGTTCAGCAGTGTTATGGCTTGCGGGTAGAAGCTGTGAAGTAAATCTGGATGACCTCTGCCTGCCCTTGACCTGTCATTTTGCCTGCCCCCTATTCTAGTAATTTTTTTACTTCGACACTAACTGCATCTGGGTCTTCCCTGAAACGTGATACTGAATGGTTACAAGCATGCCTATAACATGATGCAGCCACCACTATGCTTGAAAATATGGAGATTGGTACACAGTAATATATTGTATTGTATTTGCACGAAACATAACACTTTTATTCAGAACAAAAAGGGAATTGCTTTGCCACATTTTTTCAGTATTACTGTGGTATCTTGTTGGTAACTGGATGCATGTTTTGGAATATTTGTATTATGTACATGCTTCCTTCTTTTCTTTCTGGCAATTAGGTTACTATTTTGGAGTATCTACAATGTCGTTGATCCATCCTCAGTTTTCTCCTATCACAGCCATTAACCTGTTATGGATAGGGGGCAGTATTTTCACGGCCGGATAAAAAACGTACCCGATTTAATCTGATTATTACTCCTGCCCAGAAACTAGAATATGCATATAATTATTAGCTTTGGATAGAAAACACTTCAAAGTTTCTAAAACTGTTTGAATGGTGTCTGTGACTATAACAGAACTCATTTGGCAGGCCAAAACCTGAGAAGATTCTGTACAGGAAGTACCCTGTCTGACCATTTCTTGGCCTTCTTGATCATCTCTATCCAAAACAAGGGATCTCTGCTGTTACGTGACACTTCCTACGGCTCCCATAGGCTCTCAGAAGGCGGCAAAAAGCTGAATGGTGGCTTTGCAGGCCCTGGCTGAAAAACATTAGCGCATTTTGATAGTGGTCGATCAGAGAACAGAGACTGGAGGCGCGTGCACGAGGCGACCCCATGTTTTTATTATTTCGTCTTTGAACGAAAACAACGACTCCCGGTCGGAATATTATCGCTTTTTTACGAGAAAAATAGGATAAAAATGGATTTTAAACAGCGGTTGACATGCTTCGAAGTACGGTAATGGAATATTTAGTGATCCAGTGATCCTGCCAACCAAGGCATGGTCTGAGGAGCTGCTTGGCATATCAGCTAGCCTAGCTGCTAGCTAGGTGCCTATCAAGTTAGCAGGGTTTTATTGAGGGCTTGAATGCAGCTTGCAACGTGGTTAGCCATTATGACTGGGACCACAAATTGTCCCGGGCCTGTGGCTGTCTCAATCCCTGCTATTTGTTGTTATTTTCAATCTTCCCTGCAACCTGCCCTGTCTCGACCTGACCAGAGATGTCCAGGACCTGAAGAATTGCAGTTCTACAAGGGTCAGCTCGATGAGTTTAAATAGGAGAACAGCAATCCATAAGTCATTGAGAGAGGACATCAGTTCTGTATGTAAATCCATGAGAAATCAGATTACCTCGAGGGAAAATCAAGGCAGAACAACATGGTTGTGGATGGAATTTCAGAATTTCCAGAGTCTAAGGACAAAGTGAGGGAAATGATATCGGAGAAACTGAAGATGGACCACAGGAAGATTGAGGTGTAACATGCAAGCAGGACTCGAAAACCCACCCCCGGCCCATGTGACAGACCCAGGCCGATAGTGGTCAAGTTCCTGAGGTTCAATGACAAGGTAGCTGTTCTGGAAAGAGCCAAGAACTTGAGAGGAACTTACAGTGCATTCGGGAAAGTATTCAGACCCTTTTATTTTTTACACATTTTGTTACATTACAGCCTTATTCAAAAGTGTTCCTCATCAATCTACACACAAAACCACACAATGACAAAGCAAAATCTTTTTCTTTTTTTTGCAAATGTTTTTAAAATAAAAACGGAAATATCACATTTACAGAAGTATTCAGATCCTTTACTCATTACTTTGTTGAAGCACCTTTGGCAGTGATTACAGCCTCGAGTCTTCTTGGGTATGAGGCTACAAGCTTGGCACACCTGTATTTGGGGAGTTACTCATATTCTTCTCTGCAGATCCTCTCAAGCTCTTTCAGGTTGGAAGGGAAGTGTTGCTGCACAGCTATTTTCAGGTCTCTCCAAAAAAGTTTGTTCAAGTCCTGGCTCTGGCTGGGCCCCTCAAGGACATTCAGAGTCCCAAAGCCAATCCTACGTTGTTTTGGCTGTGTGCTTAGGGTTGTTGTCTTGTTGGAAGGTGAACCTTCGCCCCAGTCTGAGGTACTGAACTGTCTGGAGCAGGTTTTCATCAAGGATCTCTCTGTTTATTGCTCTGTTCATCTTTCCCCTCGACCCTGACTAGTTTCCCAGTCTCTGCCTCTGTAAAACATCCCCACAGCGTGATACTGCCACCACCATGCTTCACCGTAGGGATGGTGCTAGCTTTCCTCCAGACATGATGCTTGGCATTCAGGCCAAAAATATCAATATTGGTTTCATCAAACCAGGGTATCTTGTTTCTCATGGTCTGAGAGTCTTTAGGTGCCTTTTAGCAAACTCCAATCGATATGTCACATGCCTTTTACTGAGGAGTGGCTTCTGACTGGCCACTCTACCATAAAGGCCTAATTGATGGAGTGCTGCAGAAATGGTTGTACTTCTGGAAGATTCTCTTATCTCCACAGAGGAACTCTAGAGCAACTTCAGTGACCATCAGGTTCTTGTTCACCTCCCTTACAAAGGCCCTTCTCCCCCGATTGCTCAGTTTAGCCGCGTGGCCAGCTCTTGGAAGAGTCTTGGTGGTTCCAAACTTCTTCCTTTTTAGAACGATGGAGGCCAGTGTGTTCTTGTGGATGCTGTAGTGCTGCAATGCTGCAGAAATGTTTTGGTAACCTTCCCCAGATCTGTGCCTCGACACAATTCTGTCTCGGAACTCTACAGACAAATACTTTGACCTCATGGCTTGGTTTTTGCTCTGACATGCACTGTCAACTGTGGGACCTTGTATAGACAGGTGTGTGCCTTTCCAAATCATGTCCAATCAAGTGAATTTGCAACAGGTGAACTCCACTCAAGAAGTAGAAACATCTAAAAAATTATCAAAGGAAGCGGGATGAATCTGAGCTCAATTTTGAGTCACATAGCAAAGGGTTGGAATACTTACAGTTGAAGTCGGAAGTTTACATACACTTAGGTTGGAGTCATTAAAACTCGTTTTTCAACCATTCCACAAATTTCTTGTTAACAAAGTATAGTTTTGGTAAGTCGGTTAGGACATCTACTGTGTGCATGACACAAGTAATTTTTCCAACAATTGTTTGCAGACAGATTATTTCACTTATAATTCACTGTATAACAATTCCAGTGGGTCAGAAGTTTACATACACAAAGTTGACTGTGCCTTTAAACAGCTTGGAAAATTCCAGGAAATTATGTTATGGCTTTAGAAGCTTCTTATAGGCTAATTGACATCATTTGAGTCAATTGGAGGTATACCTGTGGATGTATTTCAAGGCCTACCTTCAAACTCCGTGCCTCTTTGCTTGACATCATGGGAAAATCAAAAGATATCAGCCAAGACCTCAGAAAAGAATTGGAGGCCTCCACAAGTCTGGTTCATCTTTGGAAGCAATTTCCAAACGCCTGAAGGTACCATGTTCATCTGTACAAACAATAGTACGCAAGTACAAAAATCATGGGACCACGCAGCCGTTATACCGCTCAGGAAGGAGACGCATTCTGTCTCCTACAAATGAATGTACTTTGGTGCGAAAAGTGCAAATCAATCCCAGAACAACAGCAAAGGACCTTGTGAAGATGCTGGAGGAAACAGGTACAAAATTATCTATATCCACAGTAAAACCAGTCCTATATCGACATAACCTGAAAGACCGCTCAGCAAGGAAGAAGCCACTGCTCCAAAACCACCATTAAAAAGCAGACGGTTTGCAACTGCACCTGGGGACAAAGATCACACTTTTTGGAGAAATGTCCTCTGGTCTGATGAAACAAAAATAGAACTGTTTGGCCATAATGACCATCATTAGGTTTGGAGGAAAAAGGGGTATGCTCGCAAGCCGAAGAACACCATCCCAACCGTGAAGCATGGGGGTGGCAGCATCATGTTTTGGGGGTGCTTTGCTGCAGGAGGGACTGGTGCACTTCACAAAATAGATGGCATCATGAGGAAAGACAATTATGTGGATATATTGAAGCAACATCTCAAGACATCAGTCAGGAAGTTAAAGCTTGATCGCAAATGGGTCTTCCAAATGGACAATGACCACAAGCATACTTCCAAAGTTGTAGCAAAATGGCTTAAAGACAACAAAGTCAAAGTATTGGAGTGGCCTTCACAAAGCCCTTAAGTCAATCCTATAGAAAATGTGTGGGCAGAATTGAAAAAGCATGTGCGAGCAAGGAGGCCTACAAACCTGACTCAGTTACATCAGCTCTGTCAGGAGGAATGGGCCAAAATTCACCCAACTTACTGTGGGAAGCTTGTGGAAGGCTACCCAAAACGTTTGACCCAAGTTAAACAATTTAAAGGTAATGCTACCAAATACTAATTGAGTGTATGTAAACTTCTGATCCACTGGGAATGTGATGAAAGAAATAAAATCTGAAATAAAATATTCTCTCTACTATTATTCTGACATTTCACATTCTTAAAATAAAGTGGTGACCCTAACAGTGACCATCAGGTTCTTGATTTAATCCATTTTAGAATAAGGCTGTAACGTAACAAAATGTGGATAAAGTAAAGGGTTCTGAATACTTTCCGAATGCACTGTATGTGACTAATCTCAACAAAATGAATAAGAAACTGTATAATGAAGCCAAGATCAATGATATAAAGAATTATGTGAAACTAAAATTGACTACTTCAAATTATGGGAAGAAAGACAAATTCAACTCCATCTGTCATCAAATCAGATGGCTTATTCATCACAAAACCATTTGAAGTTGCCAATTATTTTAACAATTACTTCATTGGCAATGACGGCAAACTTAGGCAGAAAATGCCAACAACAACCAGTGAGCCAACGTATACATGAATTAAAAAAATGAGTTTTATTTTTGTTAAGTCAGTGTGGGAGAGGTGGAAAAATTATTGTTATTTATGAAAAATGGCAAACATGGCATTAACAACTTAGATGGAAAGCAACTGAGAATGATTACTGACTATAGCTACTCATATCTGTAATATCTTTAATCTGAGCCTAGATGAATGTCTTTGTCCTCAGGCCTGGAGGGAAACCAAAGTCATTCCGACACCCAAGAGTGGTAAAGCGACCTTTACTGGTTCTAACAGCAGACCTATCAGCTTGCTGCCAGCTCTTAGCAAACTGTTGTAAAAATGTATGTTTGACCAAATACAATGCTATTTTTCTGTAAACAAATTAACAACAGACTAAAGAGAAGGGCACTCAACATGCACTGCACTGACACAAATGACTGATGACTGGTTGAAAGAAATTGATAATAAGAAGATTGTGGGAGCTGGACTGTTAGATTTCATTGAAGCCTTTGATATTATTGACCATAACCTGTTGTTGAGAAAATGTATGTGTTATGGCTTTTCAACCTCTGACATATCGTGGATTCAGAGCTATACATCTAATAAAACTCAGAGGATGTTCTTTAAGAAGCTTCTCTAATGTCAAACATGTAGAGTGTGGTATACCGCAGGGCAGCTCTCTAGGCCCTCTACTATTTTCTATTTTTACCAACGACCTGCCACTGGCATTAAACATATGTGTCCATGTATACTGATGATTAAACCATATACACATATGTAACCACAGCTAATGAAGTCACTGAAACCCTTAACGAAGAGTTGCAGTCTGTTTTGGAATGGGTGGTCAGTGATAAACTGGTCCTGAACATCTCTAAAACTAAGAGCATGGAGTTTGGTACAAATAATTCCTTAAGTTCTAGACCTCAGCTGAATCTGGTGATGAATGGTGTAGCTTTTGACGAGTTGACGAGACTAAATTACTTGGTGTTACCTTAGATTGTAAACTGTCATGGTTGAAACATATAGATGTAATGGTTGTAAAGAAGGGGAGAGGTCTGTCTGTAATGAAGAGATGCTCTGCTTTTTTGACACCACACTGCACAAAGAAAGTCCTGCAGGCTCTAGTTTTATTTTATTGTGGTTATTGTCCAGTCATATGGTCAAGAGCTGCAAGAAAGACCTAGTTAAGCTGCGGCTGGCCAAGAACAGAGCAACTCCTCTTGATCTTCATTGTAATCAGAGGGATAATATTAATACTATGCATCCCAGTCTCTCTTGGCTAAGAGTTGAGGAAAGACTGACTGCGTCACTTCTTGTTTTTATAAGAAACATAAATGTGTTGGAAATTCCAAATTGTTTGCATAGTCAACTTACACACAGCACTGACACACACAGTCCCCAGGTCCAGAACAAATTCAAGGAAACGTACAGTAGAAGTCCCTTCCATCTTATATAGTGCAAGTGAACAGCAAACCTGGTTTAAAAAAACAAATAAAGCAACCCCTCATGGCACAATGCCTCTCCCCCATGTGACCTACTTGTTGTGTGTACTGTATGTACTGACATGTATGTGTAATTGATAGATGCACACACACACACACACACACACACTACATGTTGTAAAGTATTTAGTCTGTAATGTCTTTTTTGCTAGGTTGGACCCCAGTCAAACTAGCTGTCACCATTGGCATCAGCTAATAGGAATCCTAATAAATCTAATCCAATAGGCGTCCTTCTTTGCGAGACATTGGAAAACCTCCCTGTTCTTTATGGTTGGGTCTGTGTTTGAAATTAACTGCTTGACTGATGGACCTTACAGATAATTGTATGTGTTGGGTAAAGAGATGAGGTAGTCATTCAAAAATCCTGTTAAACACTATTATTGCATACAGAGTGAGTCCGTGCAACTTATTATGTGACTTGTTATGCACATTTTTACTCCTGAACTTATTTAGGCTTGCCATAGCAAAGGTGTTGAATGCTTATTGACTCAAGATATTTCAGTTTTACATTTTTTATTAATTTGAAAAGAAGTTGAAAAATATCATTCCACTTTGACATTACAGGGTATTGTGTGTAGGGCAGTGTAAAAAAATATATATAAATGTAATACATTTTTAATACAGTCTGTAACACAACAAAATGTGGAACAAGTCAAGGGGTGTGAATACTTTCCGAAGGCATTGTACGTTCTTGGAACTGCATTCAATAATTATACAGGATTCTTCGAATTTTTCCATTCTATTTTCTCACCCCACATTATTTGTGAATTAGTCAAATTTTTGGGCAGAATCCAAAGGTCTGAACGTATCTCTCATGTATCAATGCATAATTTAAACAGCTTGCAGATCACACATTATAAATTGAGGAGGGGAGCAGGACTCATACACCGAAGACATTAAAACTATATCCCAACAGATCATCCATACAGATTGAACACTGTACAGTACTGTGGCTCAGTTGGTAGAGCATGGTGTTTGCAATGCCAGCATGGTGTGTGCAATGCCAGGGTTGTGGGTTTGATTCCCATGGGGGGCCAGTACAGAAAAATTTAAAATAATAATGTTTTTTTTTTAAATGCATGAAATGTATGTAGTCGCTCTGGATAAGAGTGTCTGCTAAATGACTAAAATGTAAATGTATAGAAGTGGTCATTGGAATTAAATGCTCTGAGATTTAAAGTTTGGTGTCCCAACTTTATGTGGGTCCCAACTCCCAACTTGTGTTGTTGTGGTTACTTTTTAATGCAAAACCCTGAAGCAGTGAGATTGAGATCAATCAAAAAGGTTTTAATAATAGATAGTCAAACATCAAGTCCTATGTTTAAAGGGATTTTGCCTAGATGTTTTTCTCAGGGAAAGAGACTGGGGCCCTTGATGTGAAAATAAATATAACTTTTACTGAAGTGTTTCTGTCTAAAATAAAGCGCTTTGTGGGGAAAAACGAATGCTGATTGGCTGGGCCTGGCTCCCCAGTGGGTGGGCCTAGCTGCCAAGTGGGTGGGCCTATGCCCTCCAAGGCCCATGCAAGGCTGCTCCCCTGCCCAGTCGTGAAATCCATAGATTAGGGCCTAATTAATTAATAAAAATTGACTTATGTCCTTATATGAACTGTACCTTCAAAACTGTAATTTCCAAAAACTTTGAAATTGTTGCATGTTGCGTTTATATTTTTGCTCATTATATATGCCCCCCCCCCCCCCCCCCACCACACACACACACACCACACACACACACACACACACACACACACACACACACACACACACACACACGTTTTGAATTTGGGGTTTGATCATCTTACTAAAAAATTGTGATGGATGAAAGCTAGTGCATGTATCATTGAGATAAGTGACTAAACCCTTATGTAGATACAATAGTTCTATCAGTAGGTCTGGTCTAAATGGCTAGCGCAATTTTAACTTCATTCTGTAAGCACAATATAATTCACATTGCTTCCTCTTCTATGGACATAGTTGGAATGTATATGTTGGTGTTCACAAATGTTTTCATCATCAGCATACCGTCAAGTCGCTCCTCCTCTTATACTATTAGAATGTCATTCACCTTATAGTTTTTGATCATGGCACAATAACGCAACTCCACCCAGCTGGCTGGATAACCTATGGGACACTAATAATCCCCTTCCTCTCTCCACCAGTAGACATACGTCTTGGGATGTATTTATATGTCAACTTACCTTGCTGTGTTACAGCAAAAGTTACCTGCGACCCTCCACCTCCTCACCACCACCAGGCTCAGGTAGCCCCACGTAGGGCTACCTGCCATCACATCATCTCGCTCCTGAGGATCATCCCTCGGAGATGGGATGATTGCCCAAACTAATAAATAAAATCTCACATTCGTGTTTTGTCTCTGTAGTTCATTCAATGAAGCCTGTACTCGATTGAATTTCAATCTGGTGTAGTGTTGTAGTTCAGGCCTAGTCATGATATATTTTGTTCTGCATGCTGTAAGATTCTGAATGAAATTAAAAGTGCTATAATAACTGATTATTATTATTTTGTGTACGTGTAGTGCTGCTATTATGTCATTAAGGTGTACAGTATATAGAGTTATAATCATGCCACTTCCAGAACCTTCAGCCAGGCATCCAAACAATAGGAAAGCTTCTTCAGAATTCAATTCATCCGAGATTGAGACACATTTTATTAAATCAGCTTAAGACTAAGCCTAATTGTTGTATGTTTCCTCTTTGTCCTCTGGTAATTACAAACTAATTATGATCCACAGCTTCATCACCTGCAGAAGGGCTGCTTTGTTTGACAAGACAAATTGGGACAACACAGGAAAGACAGCCAAAGTGACATTTGCTGTAAATGCTTCTCAAGAGCCCTGCTCTCCCCTCTTCTCTATCCTTTCCCTGATCTCCTCTCTTCCATACTCCTCCCTCCCTCTCTCTTGCTCTCTCTATTTCTCTTACTCATTCCCCCCTCTCGCTCTCTCTCTTTCTCTATCTCTCTCTTACTCACTCGCTCTCCTCCTAGTCATCTTTCTTTCAATCACCCTCGGAACCCCTATGGCTGCTAGTGAGAGGATAAGAACAGCAAGGTTTTTGTGAAACAGGCTAAGGCCTCCTGTGTCTCGTTTTTTTTCAACTCATGTGTCTCGTCTCTTCTCAACTCCTGTCTCTCGACCCTTCTCAACTCCTGTGTCTCGACTCTTCTCAACTCCTGTGCCTTGACTCTTCTCAACTCCTGTGTCGTGACTCTTCTCAACTCATTTTACATTTACATTTACGTCATTTAGCAGACGCTCTTATCCAGAGCGACTTACAAATTGGTGCATTCACCTTATGATATCCAGTGGAACAACCACTTTACAATAGTACTTCTATATCTTTTTTGGGGGGGTGGAGGGTTAGAAGGATTACTATATTCTATCCCAGGTATTCCTTAAAGGGGTGGGGTTTCAGGTGTCTACGGAAGGTGGTGATTGACTCCAATGTCCTGGCGTCGTGAGCTAGCTTGTTCCACCATTGGGGTGCCAGAGCAGCGAACAGTTTTGACTGGGCTGAGCGGGAACTGTGCTTCCGCAGAGGTAGGGGGGCCAGCAGGCCAGAGGTGGATGAACGCAGTGCCCTTGTTTGGGTGTAGGGCCTGATCAGAGCCTTAAGGTACGGAGGTGCCGTTCCCCTCACAGCTCCGTAGGCAAGCACCATGGTCTTGGAGCAGATGCGAGCTTCAACTGGAAGCCAGTGGAGTGTGCGGAGGAGCGGGGTGACGTGAGAGAACTTGGGAAGGTTGAACACCAGACGGGCTGCGGCGTTCTGGATGAGTTGTAGGGGTTTAATGGCACAGGCAGGGAGCCCCGCCAACAGGGGGGGGCTCCCTGCCTGTGTAAGGCAGGGTCGTACTCTGCGAATGTTGTATAGCATGAACCTACAGGATCGGGTCACCGCCTTGATGTTAGCGGAGAACGACAGGGTGTTGTCTAGGGTCACGCCGAGGCTCTTAGCACTCTGGGAGGAGGACACAATGGAGTTGTCCACCGTGATGGCGAGATCATGGAAAGGGCAGTCCTTCCCCGGGAGGAAGAGCAGCTCCGTCTTGCCGAGGTTCAGCTTGAGGTGGTGATCCGTCATCCACACTGATATGTCTGCCAGACAGAGATGCGATTCGCCACCTGGTTATCAGAAGGGGGAAAGGAGAAGATTAATTGTGTGTCGTCTGCGTAGCAATGATAGGAGAGACCATGTGAGGATATGACAGAGCCAAGTGACTTGGTGTATAGCGAGAATAGGAGAGGGACTAGAACTGAGCCCTGGGGGACACCAGTGGTGAGAGCACGTGGTGCGGAGACGGATTCTCGCCACGCCACCTGGTAGGAGCGACCTGTCAGGTAGGACGCAATCCAAGAGTGAGCCGTGCCGGAGATACCCAACTCAGAGGGTGGAGAGGAGGATCTGATGGTTCACAGTATCAAAGGCAGCAGATAGGAGTGCAGAGAGCCTCCGTGACACAGAGAAGAGCAGTCTCAGTTGAATGACCAGTCTTGAAACCTGACTGATTTGGATCGAGAAGGTCATTCTGAGAGAGATAGCAGGAGAGCTGGCCAAGGACGGCATGTTCAATAGTTTTGGAGAGAAAAGAAAGAAGGGATACTGGTCTGTAGTTGTTGACATCGGAGGGATCGAGTGTAGGTTTTTGAGAAGGGGTGCAACTCTCGCTCTCTTGAAGACGGAAGGGACGTAGCCAGCGGTCAAGGATGAGTTGATGAGCAAGGTGAGGTAAGGGAGAAGGTCTCCAGAAATGGTCTGGAGAAGAGAGGAGGGGATAGGGTCAAGCGGGCAGGTTGTTGAGCGGCCGGCCGTCACAAGACGCAAGATTTCATCTGGAGAGAGAGGGGAGAAAAAGGTCAAAGCATAGGGTAGGGCAATGTGAGCAGGGCCAGCGGTATCGTTTGAAACAAACGAGGATCGGATGTCGTCGACCTTCTTTTCAAAATGGTTGACGAAGTCATCCGCAGAGAGGGAGGAGGGGGGGGGGGAGGGGGAGGAGGATTCAGGAGGGAGGAGAAAGTGGCAAAGAGCTTCCTAGGGTTAGAGGCAGATGCTTGGAAGTTAGAGTGGTAGAAAGTGGCTTTAGCAGCAGAAACAGAGAAGGAAAATGTAGAGAGGAGGGAGTGAAAAGATGCCAGGTCCGCAGGGAGGCTAGTTTTCCTCCATTTCCGCTCGGCTGCCCGGAGCCCTGTTCTGTGAGCTCGCAATGAGTCGTCAAGCCACGGAGCAGGAGGGGAGGACCGAGCCGGTCGGGAGGATAGGGGACATAGAGAGTCAAAGGATGCAGAAAGGGAGGAGAGGAGGGTTGAGGAGGCAGAATCAGGAGATTGGTTGGAGAAGGATTGAGCAGAGGGAAGAGATGATAGGATGGAGGAGGAGAGAGTAGCAGGAGAGAGAGAGCGAAGGTTGGGACGGCGCAATACCATCTGAGTAGGGGCAGAGTGAGTAGTGTTGGAGGAGAGCGAGAGGGAAAAGGATACAAGGTAGTGATCGGAGACTTGGAGGGGAGTTGCAGTGAGATTAGTAGAAGAACAGCATCTAGTGAAGATGAGGTCAAGCGTTTTGCCTGCCTTGTGCGTAGGGGGGGACGGTGAGAGGGTGAGGTCAAAAGAGGAGAGGAGTGGAAAGAAGAAGGCAGAGAGAAATGAGTCAAATGTAGACGTAGGGAGGTTAAAGTCACCCAGAACTGTGAGGGGTGAGCCATCCTCAGGAAAGGAACTTATCAAGGCATCAAGCTCATTGATGAACTCTCCAAGGGAACCTGGAGGGCGATAAATGGTAAGGATGTTAAGCTTGAATGGGCTAGTGATTGTGACAGCATGGAATTCAAAGGAGGAGATAGACAGATGGGTCAGGGGAGAAAGAGAGAATGTCCACTTGGGAGAGATGAGGATTCCAGTGCCACCACCCCGCTGACCAGATGCTCTCGGGGTGTGCGAGAACACGTGGTCAGATGAGGAGAGAGCAGTAGGAGTAGCAGTGTTTTCTGTGGTAATCCATGTTTCCGTCAGCGCCAAGAAGTCGAGGGACTGGAGGGTAGCATAGGCTGAGATGAACTCTGCCTTGTTGGCCGCAGACCGGCAGTTCCAGAGGCTGCCGGAGACCTGGAACTCCACGTGGGTCGTGCGCGATGGGACCACAAGGTTAGAGTGGCAGCGGCCACGCGATGTGAAGCGTTTGTATGGCCTGTGCAGAGAGGAGAGAACAGGGATAGACCGACACATAGTTGATAGGCTACAGGAGAGGCTACGCTAATGCAAAGGAGATTGGCATGAAAAATTAACTAAACAACTGGGGAAGCGAGAGAGCAGGGCCTCCCTCACTAACAATTGACTGAAACACTAAAACGCTAAAATATAACTTTTCTAGCTACCACTAGAAATGAAAATTGATGTAAACTACAGTGGTTCAATGTTTCCAGGAATAGGCTCAAACTTAGTTTATTCCGCTAGATAACTTGGTACAGTATTCTTCCGTGAAAACCCACCTAGTGCACCGTGTCCTATGACGCCGTAGCTAACTAGCTAACTAGCATGCTAGCATCCTATAACACACGGTTAGCACCAATAATTGGTAACAACAAGCTACCAATGGATCACTAACCTTGTTAGTTCCTCAGAGCTACACCTTTATCCTTGATACAAAGACAGCAGATACAACTATGTAGCTTGCTAACAACACACTAATCAAATGTAATGTAATGTAATGTAATGTAATGTAATGTAATGTAATGAAATGTAATATTACCCGCGGAGCGAGGTGCAGCACGACCACTCACTCCAGCATCTGACCGGACATTAAGTGTTCAAAAGGCAGAAATCATTCTGTTCTCTCATAGTGTCCGAGCTGTACGTGACTGTCGTGTACCTTTGTCCTTCTCCTGCTGCTGGGTAACCTTCCACAGCTCCTCTGTCAGGTCACTGTTAAAGAGCACCAAAAGGCTCTTTCCTGTGCCTCGACTCTTCTCAACTCCTGTGTCTCGACTCTTCTCAACTCCTGTGTCTCGATTCTTCTCAACTACTGTGTCTCGACTCCTCCCCTTATTGACACAACAAAGAGAAAGAAAGACAGAACTCTAACCCCCCTTCTCTTCCCTTCCTCTCTCCACTCCTTCCCTCCACCCCTCTCTCCCACATAACCACTTTCTCTCTCTCGTCGAGGAACCTAATTACACGCTGGACAGGGGAATCGATTCAGGAGGAAGTGAAGGTCCACAGCAGGTGGCTATAGACCCCTTTAACTCCCCCCTCACCCCTTACCTCCCACCCACCTCTCACCCCCATCTCTGTACTTACACTCGCCCTCTAGGGAGACAAGATGGCAAACCTTGGCTTGTATCCCAAATGGCACCCTATTCCCTATATATCACACTACTTTTCACCAGGGCTCCCTACAGGTCTTTGGTCAAAAGTAGTGCACCATGTAGGGAAATTTGAGGCACAGCCAAGATGGCAGACCTTAAGAAGACCCCTGCCAGCCTCTTCCCCTCGTTCTCTCAGCCCCCACCTCCCCCCTTAGTCCCCTCCATGTACAGCAGAAGTGCATTAGCATACTGTATACTCCAGGGCTGCTGAGAGGACAATTATAGTCACTCTATGTCCTCTACACGCACGCACGCACACACACACACACACACACACACACACACACACACACACACACACACACACACACACACACACACACACACACACACACGACTACAGCTAATGGGTTTGGAAGAAGAGAAACATTTTTCAACCCTCAACCCTCTCATGACAAGTCCTATCTGTGGAATCAGAATGAACATGGAAATCCTCAGAGAAGGGACAGAGGAAGGAATAGAGGACTGGACTAAGTGTTGTGTTCTGTGTACTGCCATGTGTATTCCCATGGACAGAACTGCTTTTACCAATGTGCTTTTACACTGTAGGAGTACTGACTGAGACATGTTGCTGTGTGAGGCAGATGGATTCTTATAAGGGGTCTGTCATGTAAAATCTAACTGGCTTGGGTTTACCTAGATATGTGTTGAATTGGGACAAAAGTCTTTAGAGAGACTCTGCAAACATACAGTCCATAAATGTGATATGATGATGACACTATTTTATATCAGCGTACTAGATATTTCTGGAATATTTGTTTTGACTCAGAATGTTCTAGCTAGTTGTCTTCGAACTGATCTAGTGATCTATTCTATTGTATGTTAGTCATCAGCATGTTTTCTGGTTGACCCCAACATGGATCATGCTGGTTCCATATCTACAAGTGTCAGATAACTAGAATAGGATCCCGTGTGGCTCAGTTGGTAGAGCATGGTGTTTGCAACGCCAGGGTTGTGGGTTCAATTCCCACAGGGGACCAGTACTGTATGAAATGTATGCACTCACTACTGTAAGTCGCTCTGGATAAGAGCGTCTGCTAAATGACTAAAATGTAAAAAAAAGTATCACTTTTTCACCATGGGATTATATGTGTGTGTGTGTGTTTCTGTGAGTGAGCACATGAGTCTTTGTGTGTTAGCTTGATCATTTTACTGCCTGACAGTTGTGAGTTACGTCAGAAACTAGAAATACAGGACACAACTACCGTTCTATTAACAATAACTGAAAGTGCATAGTGCAATTGAAATGCCACCATCCTCACTGTAATAGACATGTACACATGTTCATTTTTGACATCTGAAACTATGACTTATGTGGTTTCACCAGGGAGCTCATTAAACTATATTACTCTTGGTCTCTGTCCCAAACAGCACATTATTCCCTATGTAGTGCACTACTTTTCACCAGGGCCAATAGTAGTGTATTACATAGGGAATAGGGTGACATTTTGGGACACATATTTCTACTTTTCCTATTTGCCATAATTTTTTTCAACAGAACATTTTTAATTAACTTAGAATGTGACCTTCATCATTAGAGAAAATAACTAATTTTACTCTTGATGTGTCCCAAATGCCTTTTGTCTTTTGGCTCTGGTCAAAAGTAGTGCACTATATAGGGAATAGGTTGCCATTTGGGGCTCATCCCTTATCCCCCTGCAGTTTGAAAATACATAGCCGTGGTAGTGAAATGAACAGTACAAAGCAACCAAACATAGTGCATGTCTGTGTAATGTGTTGATCTTTTTAATGCTGAATGCTGCGATGAGAATGAATGATTCAGACTGGCTAATGAAGAATGGGGATGACTGAGGGAGGCATCAGGGCAGAGAGTGATAAGTGGAGGGAGAGATGAGGGGAGAGAGAAGAGAGATGATGGGAGAGAGATGAGGGAAAAGAGAGATGGGGAATGGATGAGATTAGGGGAGAGAGATGGGGGGTGGGGTAGAGAGATGGGGAATGGAAGAGATGAGAGGAGAGAGATGGGGAATGGAAGAGATGAGAGGAGAGAGATGGGGGGTGGGGTAGAGAGATGGGGAATGGAAGAGATGAGAGGAGAGAGATGGGGAATGGATGAGATTAGGGGAGAGAGATGGGGAATGGAAGAGATGAGAGGAGAGAGATGGGGAATGGAAGAGATGAGAGGAGAGAGATGGGGAATGGATGAGATTAGGGGAGAGAGATGGGGGTGGGGTAGAGAGATGGGGAATGGATGAGATTAGGGGAGAGAGATGGGGCAGAGATAGATGAGGGTAGAGAGATGGGGAATGGAAGAGATGAGAGGAGAGAGATGGGGAATGGAAGAGATGAGAGGAGAGAGATGGGGGGTGGGGTAGAGAGATGGGGAATGGAAGAGATGAGAGGAGAGAGATGGGGAATGGAAGAGATGAGAGGAGAGAGATGGGGGGTGGGGTAGAGAGATGGGGAATGGATGAGATTAGGGGAGAGAGATGGGGGGTGGGGTAGAGAGATGGGGAATGGAAGAGATGAGAGGAGAGAGATGGGGGGTGGGGTAGAGAGATGTGGAATGGAAGAGATGAGAGGAGAGAGATGGGGAATGGATGAGATTAGGGGAGAGAGATGGGGGTGGGGTAGAGAGATGGGGAATGGAAGAGATGAGAGGAGAGAGATGGGGGGTGGGGTAGAGAGATGGGGAATGGATGAGATTAGGGGAGAGAGATGGGGGGTGGGGTAGAGAGATGGGGAATGGAAGAGATGAGAGGAGAGAGATGGGGGGTGGGGTAGAGAGATGGGGAATGGAAGAGATGAGAGGAGAGAGATGGGGCAGAGATAGATGAGGGTAGAGAGATGGGGAATGGAAGAGATAAGGGAAGGCTACACTCTTAGAAAAAAAGGTGCTGTCTAGACCCAATAACGGTCTTCAGCTGTCCCCATAGGATAACTCCTTGAAGAACCCCTTTTGGTTCCATGTGGAACCCTTTTTGGTTCTAGGTAGAACCCTTTTGGAGCACAATAAGATGACTGGTGGCCCCGGTATTGTGTAGGAACACCTGATCACCATGACGATAGGATGTGATGCGTCTTCTGCAACCTAATGAGTATGTTGTTTGATGGTTTATCTCTGACTCAACTAGCGCTGAGCACAGCTTCCTGGGGAATCTGTCAGTCTGTGTGTGTGTGTGTATGTGTGTGTTTGCCTGACAATGTGAATCCCTGTGTGCTGACTGATAAAGGTCATTGATACTGAGAGAGGAGCCTGTTGAAGTTTGCCTGCCTCTAATTAGTTAGCACCCCATGCTCTCAGCTCACCCCACAGCGCCAAAAACAAAGATGGAGTCACTTGCTCACTCCACTG
This sequence comes from Salmo salar, assembly GCF_965601325.2. Lineage (NCBI taxonomy): Eukaryota > Metazoa > Chordata > Actinopteri > Salmoniformes > Salmonidae > Salmo > Salmo salar. The sequence continues at coordinate 26,591,451 of NC_138318.1, read as the reverse complement.
CCAAGTAGAGAGGGAGGTAAGATTGAGTAGGAGATGGAGAAGGAGGATGAGAATCAGTCCCTCGCCACAGCAAGCAGAGAGGGAGGGAAGTGAAGAGGAGGAAGAAGAGGAGGAAGATGATGCATAATATTAACGATGATTCACAGTGATGAGCGTCTTGAAACACTGCCAGCCAGAAAGCCAGCGAACAAAGAAGACAGATGAGAAGCAAATGATGATGTTAGCGAGAGAGAGATAGAGAGAGAGATAGAGAGGGAAGGAAGGAAGGAAGGAAGGAAGGAAGGAAGGAAGGAAGGAAGGAAGGAAGGAAGGAAGGAAGGAAGGAAGGAAGGAAGGAAGGAAGGAAGGAAGGAAGGAAGGAAGGAAGGAAGGAAGGAAGGAAGGAAGGAAGGAAGGAAGGAAGGAAGGAAGGAAGGAAGGAAGGAAGGAAGGAAGGAAGAAGAGGGGGAGAAAGAGAGAGAGGTAAAGAGAGAGGGGGGTAGGGGGAGAGGTAGAGGAAGAAGGAGAGAGAGAGAGAAAGTAAGAGAGAGACGGATCATGTGGAGAAGAGCAGACAGACAGAGGTTGTTGGAGACTAGATTATTCATAATGACCATCATCACTGCCTCTACTGTGTGTTTCAGTAAAAACAAGAGCAGAATAATTCCCAGTGACACAGTAGGGACACAGTAATGTCATCTAGGAGTGTTATTATCAGCGTTATCCACATCACTATGCAGTCAAGCTGCGGCCCCATGTGAGGAGTGGGTTTGATATGTGGCATAGTGCAACTTTGGCCTGTGTGTGTGTGTGTGTGTGTGTGTGTGTGTGTGTGTGTGTGTGTGTGTGTGTGTGTGTGTGTGTGTGTGTGTGTGTGTGTGTGTGTGTGTGTGTGTGTGTGTGTGTGTGTGTGTGTGTGTGTGTGTGTGTGGCGTGTGTGTGTGTGTGTGTGCGTGTGCAACTTGGTGCACATTCCAATGGTAGTACATAGGGAGTGGATAGCCTTGAGTATGTTTGTCAAATACAGTTTCACTTCCATCTTCATTGTCATCTGTTCAGAGTTGACAGGACTTGGACTTGATGTCTGTGTCAGAGTTATAAGCGATCAGGAGAAAGTGTTTGAAAAACGTTATATTCATGAGAACATGTCATTGGGAAACGTTATATGCAATCAGGAGAAAGTGTTAGAGACAGTGTATCAGTGTAGATGAAGGGGACAAAACAGTTTAAAAAAGGATTATTAAGCCCTGAGACAATTGAAACATGGATTGTGTATGTGTGCCATTCTGAGGGTGAATGGGCAAGACAAAAGATGTATGTACCTTTGAACGGGGTATGGTATTAGGTGCCAGGCGCACCGGTTTGAGTGTTTCAAGAACTGCAATGCTGCTGGGTTTTTCACACTCGACAGTTTCCCGTCTGTATCAAGAATGGTCCACCACCCAGAGGACATCCAGCCAACTTGACACAACTGTGGGAAGCATTGGAGTCAACATGGGCCAGCATTCCTGTGGAATGCTTTCGACACCTTATAGAATCCTTGTCCTGAAAAATTGAGGCTGTTCTCAGGGTGAAAGGGGGAGCCACTCAATATTAGGATGGTATTCCTAATGTGTTGTACACTCAGTGTATAAGCTTCACTAATCCTTTAGCAGTCGTTCCCAAACCTTTTATAGTCCCGTACCCCTTCAAACATTCAACCTCCAGCTGCGTACCCCCTCTAGCACCAGGGTCAGCGCACTCTCAAATGTTGTTTTTTGCCATCATTGTAAGCCTGCCACACACACACACACTATACGATACATTTATTAAACATATTAAACACAACCCGGCTCGAGGGAAGCGACAAAGATAGGACCAGGGTGCAAATAATAATATAATAGTAATCAATAATGTTGCTCTTTATTTAACCATCTTACATATAAAACCATATTTGTTCATTGAAAATTGTGAATAACTCACCACAGGTTAATGAGAAGGGTGTGCTTGAGAAGATGCACATAACTCTGCAATGTTGGGTTGTATTGGAGTGAGTCTCAGTCTTAAATCATTTTCCAGACACAGTCTGTGCCTGTATTTAGTTTTCATGCTAGTGACGGCTGAGAATCCACTCTCATATGTTGTGTATATATATATATATATATTATATATATATATATATATATATATATTATTTATTTATTTTTCCTATTTAAAAAAGAAATGTGAATCACGTTTTATTTGGCGTAGCCCCGACGGCATTCCGCGTATCCCAGTTTGGGAATACCTGCTTTACAGTATATAGCAGCCTTGAAAATAGCCAATACAGTCATTTATCCATTCTCCAATTGATGCCAGTAAAAGGAGTAGTACATCCCCTTAACTCTTACTCAGATAGGTATGAATGAGGGCTGGAAATGGACACATGCAGTAGCCTATGCATGAGTCCCAAATGACACTCTATGACCTATATAGTGCTCTACTTTTGACAAGGGCCATATATAGCTCCAAAGTAGTGCACTATACATGGACTACGGTGCCATTTGGGATGGACCCATACAGTAGCCGATAAAACAACCTCAGCTGTAGTTACAGTAACTACCGGCCTCCATTCAGCTAATGTTGGATCCTAATGGAGGCTTACAACAGGAGGTCAATAGGAAATACATTAGCAAAATAAAATACACTAATTCGCTTTTTGCAGAACTGAGCTTTGTGTAAGGCTGATGTGTCAGCTGCACTCCTGTATTCAGATCATAATGATGAGTTAGGCTACTATCATTTCACTTTTTTTATGCGATGGGCTTTGTCTGTATTCAGTTCACTCATGATGGGTTAGACTTCTATCATCTTCTATCTCTTTTTTTTCTCCTTTGAGTTTTCCTTTTCCTCTGAGCCATGCTTGTATCACCCACTACTACTGCTTCTCCCAAGGCAACAACAACCCTCTAGAAGCATGGATCAGGAGGAGAGGCGAGGCCGCTGGGCATTCAGCCAAATGAGCCACTCACCTTCCTTCCACTAAACCTAGAACTGCTACTTCCCCCAAAATACACTTAATCCATCCCCATCGCTTCTTCCACAATCATCCCGCTCTGTTAGTCAACTCTGCCCCTCTTCTTCTTCTCTCTACTGACCTGGAACTCCTGCAACTCCCCCCCAAATACTATTCAATCCCCATCAGGATTGGGATCAACTACATTTCAAATAAATATGAGGAGAATTGGAAATGGAATTTCACTTTACTTCCTGAATTGAAATGGAATTGACCCCTACTCTGATCAACATCACCCCCACCCAGGCCTTTTACTTATCCCAACCTGCTGTATCTGTGCTCACATGCTGGGTGGGTTCTCTCCCCCATAGACTCCTGGCCTGACTGTTGCCATCTGACCCGTCTTCACAATGTGGGACCACTTGGACTTCCCATGGCATCCCCATACTTTCAGATGATGCTGCCATCGCTAAAGGTTGGCTGTGCATCACCCCAGACGCATGGGAATAGGATTAATAATACATTTTTCTATTTTCCACACTACAGTAAACTAACTGAAATTAATGGAACTTGACGGACTGAGAAATTAATTTTTACAGGGATTAGCCAAATAGCTACCGAGGATGTAGTGAGGCTTTTAGTGCTGTAACTAACCAACACAACATCCATTCTCTTCGAGTTAGTGTTGCCCATTACTTAAAATAAATTGACGGTTTCCAGTGGCTAGGCTGGACATATGGAGGAAGACATAGACAATGCTTGCATCCCAAATGGCATCCTATTTCTTACATAGTGCAATAGTATGGGCGCTGGTCAAAAGTAGTGCAGTATATAGGGAATATGTTGCCCTTTGGAACATCGCCTAGCTCTGGCAATGAGTCTGGTACCTTGGCGGGCACTGTTGAATATAAAGGACTGGTTATTATTCTCAGATTTCATACACAGTCTGTCTTTCTAAGACATTAAGAACAAATAAATGAATACAACAATGGGTGCTGTGTCCAGCCAATACATTGGGAATGTTACAAGATGTAACGATAGCCATGTTTTGTCATGACATGTTTTGTCATTTTTATTTATTTATTTAACCTTTATTTATTTAACCTACCTCTTTCTCAAGGGAGACCTACCTGTGCTGGCACTGTTTGTTGTGCATATGCTGGTAAGGTGAAGCTAAGGTATGTTTACCATTGCTGTATCTTTGGACTATCCGAGGATTTGAAATCTAGGAATATGAGGTGGGTTGAACATGGACTTGTTGTTCTATTCTCCACTGAAAGCTCCGTGATCCTGAAAGACACAGGCTGCATCCCGATTTTCCACCTTTCTCACCACATTTTCTTGCATGGATTTAACACTGGTGGGAACTCCATCCAGCCAATGAGTACACCAATCCCAAGACGGGGAGTGTAAATGTACACACTTCTGGAAAAGGAAGGAGAATTGGAACGTAGCTTACATTCTTGGTAGCTTTCAGCACCTTGGACAGCACCAGTGGGGGCTAGAGGAAGACCCTGACCATTGCACCTCATGTATCTCACACATATCTATTTCAATTTTGGATGCCTCACATCATTCACAATATTTTGTGTCCTTCCTGATTGCCGTATTAAAGCTTTATAGCTACAATTCCATCTGTTTACTCAATGGAGCTCTAAGCATTTCCATGGTAACTATGAATAATGCATATTCTCACTCCACTAAAATGACTCGAATGACGTCAACAGCTGCGTCACCAAACATCTTTATTTCACATTAAAATATATTTAGTGGTGTTACTGTATGTATGGAGGGATTGGAGATATTCAGATGATTATAGTAAACAATGTACTATCATTGAAAGGAAAATCTATCAAATGAAAACCTAAAATACATCATTATATATTTTTTACATGTATCCACATTTCTAATGTATTATGGTACACTGAAAGAGCTTCAGTATTTGTTAATCACAAACATTTGAAACAGAGATAATGAATACATTTGATATTCTAATAAACTGATTAATTCATTAAGCTAAATTATTTTGCTGGACATTTATGTGAATCTACTTGAGCTGTAACCATGTTAAAACATTACACGACAGAACAGAAGCTAATAAATTCAAATGAGATTATCACATCAGCTTTAGCAAAACACAAATAAATAACTGAATATATTCATCTGCAGCTATTAGCTAGACCTTAGCTATCTATCTGTGCAGCGGGCTTATTAGGGCAGATAAAAGACTCCGAGCGTGAAGATACTTATTTAATTTGAATTGTTAAAGTGCTGGATTGTACTGGAGCTAATACGTAGACTTCCTCATGCACAGACATAGTGCACACTCTTAGAAAAAAAGGTTCCAAAAGGGTTCTTCAGCTGTCCCCATAGGAGAACCCTTTTTGATTCCTGGTAGAACCCTTTTAGGTTCCATGTAGAACCCTCTGTGGAAAGGCTTCATCTGTGGAAATGGTTCTACATGGAACCCGAAAGGGTACTACCCTGATCCATTAAGGATTCTACGAAGACTACTCCTATGGGGAGAGCCAAAGAACCCTTTTAGGTTCTAGATAGCATTTTTTTTCTTCTAAGAGTGCAGTGTTATCACCATAGTCATAGAATATAATAGCTACCAAGAAAGAGAGGAGAGGAAATGAGAGGAGAGGAGAGGAAAGGAAAGGAAATGAGAGGGAAGGAGAGGAAACCACAGAAAAGGACAGGAGAGGAATGAAAGGAAAGGAGAGGAAAGAGAGGAGAGGTGATGGGAGATGAGAAGATAGGAGAGGGGAGGGAAAGAGAGGGGAGTGGAGAGGGGATAGGAAAGGAGAGGAGAAGAGAGGGGAAAGGAAAGGAGGGGAGGAGAGGAGGGGAGGGGATAGGAGGGGAGGTGAGGGGAGGGGAAAGAAGAGGAAAGAAGAGCAGAAAATAGGAGAGGAGGGGAGTGGAATGGAGAGGAAAAGAGAGGATAGAAGAGGAGAGGGGAGGGAAGGGGAGAGAGGAAATGAAAGGAGTTGGGGAGAGGTGAGACGAAAGAATAAGAGAGGAGAGGAGAGGATTGGAGAGGATAGGGGAGGAGGAGAAGGGAGGAGTGGAGAGGAGTGGAGAGGAGCGGCGAGAAGAGGGGAATGGAGAGGAAAAGAGAGGATAGAAGAGGGGAGGGGAGGGAAGGGGAGAGAGGAAACGAAAGGAGTTGGGGAGAGGTGAGAGGAGAGAATAAGAGAGGAGGGGAGAGGATTGGAGAGGATAGGGGAGGAGGAGAAGGGAGGAGTGGAGAGGAGTGGAGAGGAGCGGAGAGAAGAGGGGAATGGAGAGGAAAAGAGAGGATAGAAGAGGGAGGGGAGGGGAGGGAAGGGGAGAGAGGAAACGAAAGGAGTTGAGGAGAGAATAAGAGAGGAGGGGAGAGGATTGGAGAGGAGGAGAAGAAAGGAGGGGAGAGGATTGGGGAGGAGAAGAAGGGAGGAGTGGAGAGGATAGGGGAGGAGGAGAAGGGAGGAGTGGAGAGGATAGGGGAGGAGGAGAAGGGAGGAGTGGAGAGGATAGGGGAGGAGGAGAAGGGAGTACTATCACCACCACAGCCCTCAACATACAGCAGGTACCAAGAAGTTATGTTACCTGTCCTTATAAAAAAATGTTTTGGTATTAAATGTTTTATTACATTTTGAAACCAAACCACAATGATTCATGGGATGATTCCTCTTACAGTGCCTCTGAAAGAACTATTGAATCAGCCATCCCAAATTTGTAACAATTCAGCTACTGTATGTATAGCATGAGGATATCTTGACCCCTATCCACAGAGCTGTACCTTATAACAACTTGCAACCCAAAGAAACGCCTATCCAAAGAACAGCCATGGTTACATCCCAAGTGGAAGCATATTGAGATTGGGTTCCTAGTCACACAGTCTGTGTGCTCAGTACCACAATGATGCTGGTCCTTGGTAGACACATTTTGGTTCCAGTTTATAAGGACTTGCATGGCAACAAAAACATTCTCTGTTGAAGAATAACCATGGCTGAATTCCAAGTGCCCGGGAATTGTAATTGGATGGGGTGTAGTACAACATGTTGCAATGATGCTAGTCCTCTATATCGTTGCTAGGAGCTTGTGGTTCCAGCTGGATTGGGATCAATGGCTCTAGCTGGGAGATTATAGTAATCCAGACGATAGGTTAGTGCAACATGCTCCAGGATTTGGTGGAGATGAGGGGAGAGCTGGGGAAAGCGTCTAAGGAACAGATAAAATAGAGTAATCCCCTCGGCTCTTTAAGGGTGGTTGGTAGTCGGTGGTCGAAGGCCCATCCTAATCCACTGTGAAGTTCTAAAGAAATTCAAACCATCGTTGGATCGTTGATAATTTCATTGACGAGGACCTACTGATCATACATTATTTTAGGTAGGTTATTTTCTAAATGTAATCTGTTACACTTACTAGTTACCTGTCCAAAATTGTAAATCAGTAATGTAATTTTTGGATTACCGAAACTCAGTAACGTAATCTAATTACTTTGAGTAACTTTTGGATTACTGTCCCCTTAGGCATTAGAAGACTACAAAAAAGAACTATCAAACTAATTTGGTGTGTAGTCATAGTGGTCTCTGACTTGTGGTCTCAGGTGGAACAAACTTAAATTGCGGCTTTTTTTAATTTAATGTCATTGAGAAAACTGAAAGGTGTCAATGTATTTTTTCACAAACATCTTTTCATAATTAAAAAATTATCCAAGAAATAATCATCTAGTTTTCCAAAAGTATCTGTAATCTGAGTACAATATTTTTGCTGGTAACATAACTGATTACAGGAAGAAGAAAACAATAGAAAAAATAATCTAAAAAATAAACAATATATATATTTATATATATATAGTTGTAACGGCTGTCTTCAGGAATGGACCAAAATGCAGCGGAGTTAGTATTCATCTTTCAATTTAATTAGAAAGAACACTATAACAAACAAAACAAGGAAACTGACAGCCAACAGTCCTGTCAGGTGCAAACACACTAAACAAGAAACAATTACCCACAAACCCCAGTGACAAACAACTCCTACATATGTGACTCCCAATCAGGAACAACGATTCCCAGCTGTTCCTGATCAGGAGTCACAAGACACACACCAGACTGCCACGTCCTGACCCCCAAACTACTACACCAGCTCCATCTGCTGGTCAGGACGTGACAATAGTTTATTTTTATACATATATATATATATATATATATATATATATATATATATATATATATATATATCAGATTACATGTAATGGATTACACTACAAAGCCTGAAGTTTGTTTGAGCTAGTGCAGATCAAACACCTACAGTTAATAGTGCTAATGATTGTAAAGGGTTATAGTAAAGCAGCATAATAGGAGCCTGGAGAGAGGCCACTATAAGATGCAGTGTGTGTGTGTGTGTGTGTGTGTGTGTGTGTGTGTGTGTGTGTGTGTGTGTGTGTGTGTGTGTGTGTGTGTGTGTGTGTGTGTGTGTGTGTGTGTGTGTGTGTGTGTCAACAGTCAGGCCAGGAGCCTATGTCGAAGGGCCTTGTACCATAGAGTTGTTGACATATATCAAACACATGGCAAATATGTTAGTTTGGCACTGTTGATCAGCACACATTTGGATTCAAATGTCAAGAAGACAGGAGAAGGAGTGGGCTGGAATGCATTATGGATGTTATAAAAACTACTGAGTTTTTCTGACGCTAGCAAACACTGCAGTCAGTGCACAACAGACTTTCTGTTTACATGTAACATTAGCTAATATTTTTTTTTGTCAACAGTTTGAGTTGTGTCCTGTCTGATAGTGAAATGTGGCTACCTCTTACAGTGAGTTGGACTATAAGGCAGATAGTGGGAAAGAGGATGAGGTGGCCTACAGCGAGATGAGGTACAGTACATAGAGACATCTGGCGAGATATCTGGGGTCATCCCCCCCGTTTCCTCCTCCTGGCAAGCCGACTCAGACCAGTGGAGCAGTGATAGAAAAGCTGCCATCTCATGCTACTGACCTCACCTTCCTCAGCCAGCCTAACAAAACACAAAAGCCGGTCGGCGCGATAATAGTAGGCTTTGGTTGAAGCTCAATGTTAAATTCAAATCTCCCTATCATGACATATAAGCCAATATGACACCAATGGCGATGACAATTCGCAAATGACCTTGATTCAAGGTACACAACACACTTCCTGCCTCTAGTCATGAGCCGTCCAGCTGTTACCAAGAACCACATACCAGATTTTTAACAGGGTCGTTAGCATTAGGGAGAAAAAACACAATGTCTTGCCCCGACCTACAGTAGCTCAATATATAGGCGTAGGTTAAGAAGTAGACTACAGCGTCCATAAAGTGACCATTACAAGCTGACCACTCACGTTGCGTGCGCGAGCGTTGCAAAATAAATGTAGGAATCTATGTTCTTCAATTATTGCACCCACACTGCTCGCAAGCGTCAACGAGCGTCTGCGTTGCCAAGGGCTAAAATAGAAGTAATTCCTATTTCTAACGCAGATCGCGCTGCAAGTGCGGCCTCTCCCATCTCCTCATTGGTTTGTAGAAGTAGGTACCCACGTGTCATGTCCTCATTGGTTACACCCACGTGGGTGATTGAAAGACGAACTGTGTTGCTGGTCGGTGTAGTAATACTATGAAAGATTAGATGCCAATCACCATATAAGTTCAAAGATGAAAAAGCCTGGAAGGAGGAGAGATGACTAGAAACGATTTGGTTGACCATTTTATGTGTGGATTAATTGTCGGAGTAGAGGCCCTTGTGCATTTCAGGTAAAAAGAACAACTCAAAGTATATATCCCAGTACAAATTAGCTATCAACAGCAAGCTAGCTAAATAGAACAAATTAGCTAGCAAGTGCAAGCTAACTAGCTAAATTGCCATACATATTTAATGCTTTTCGACCTGTCCCCAAATTAATGTCATTGGTTCAGAGTTTGTTTTTATATTTTAACCTGCGTGTCATGATCGCGTTTGGTGTAGGGGGACAAAATAAATGTATGCACGATGGCGCACGCGCGCAGCCGGTTTGGGTTCCGTGTTAGACTTTTCATCTTTCGGACTAAATACATTTTTAGGGCCAACATTTAGTTTTGTCATTTTTTTCAGAGGGGAGGTTACAGGTACAAAACAATCAAAGAAATGGATACAAAGATAACCCCAATCCATTCCCCGCTCAGTCCTCATCCACCCGCCCGCATCCTCCCTCCCTCCCCACCCAGAACCCATGTTTCCCACGCTGCCAAATAGAATTGTGTGGGCAATAACAAGACCAAAGCATTGTTTAAGCGATATATCAGTTAATACTTTCTCTTCCACGGCATTAGGAGAGACCATATTTCTCTCTATACTCAGCCAGGGGGCAGAAGAATCATGTCCGATTTAGGATTGGGGCGAAATGCTACTGACTGGAAATACAATTCAAAGTTTAATACAGATATTCCTCCTACGTCTTTCCCTCTATGTAAATTTGTTAATTTTATCCGGGATCGTTTACCTTGCCATATACATTTTTTAACCGCGCTATGAATTTGATCCCAATAGCCAGAAGGGGGAGACATGGGAAGTGTTGAACTTCAGAAATTCAGCCAGGGCAATATATTAATTTGGACAATAGGTATTCTGCCGTTAAAGCAACTGGGATATTATTCCATCTACTGAATTCGTTTGAAAGTTATGTTAAAGAAATGAAATACATCTCCTCACAAATATTTAAAATGACAAACTTTATTCTGTAAGTAGAGATGGAGTCCTCCCTGAGGGTCTTGAGAGGCAGTAGGGCTGATTTGGTTAGATAAATTGTATAACTTGAGATTAAGCTTAATTTATCTATGATCTTCAGTACATTTGGAACGATTGAGATACATTGTCTAGATATAGTAAAATATCGTCTCCATATAATGACATGCAATGATCATTCGATTTTAGGGAAATTGGTGTTATTTCAATCGAGTGACAAATTGCCTGGGCCAGGGGTTACATGGACAATAAGAATAGCAAAGGCGAAATTGGGTTGCCTTGCCTGCTGCTTCTAGAGATTCTGAATGGAGAATAGGAGCTATTGCCTGTTATAATTATGTCTGAGGGATTGGTATATAGTATTTTATTCATATTAATTACATTAGATTCGATTCCCATATATTCCAAGACAGACCATATGACCATTTTCGTCTATCTAAAGTTTTTTCTGCATCGAGAGATAATACAGCCCAAGAAGCTGTTGTTTCTGATGAAGCATCTAAGGTGTTTTATGTAATAGTCAACGGAGGTTTTCAAACTCGCTTTGGTCCGTGTGGACCAAATAGGCTAAGTCTTGAGACTGAAAGACAACATTTCAAAAACAGTTTAATATCCGTGTTTATCAAAGCTAGGGGGCGATAGTGAGAACACTGGGTGGCATCCTTACCTTTTAAATAAAATACAACATTTGTGCTGTATTCACATCTCCCAAATGAAAGGCTGTATTAATAATTTCGAGCAATGGTGGTCCTAACTGATTCCAACATTTTTCATAGACCTCAGGAGGAATACCATCCCATCCAGGTGATATGCAATTATTCAGCCTATCCAATGCCCTTTTAGGGAGATTTGGGCTCCCAGCGAGGGGGGGAGGGGGGGGGGGTTACTTCAATAAGGGCATACCAAGGACCATTTTGTAACTTGATTTAGAATTTTAAGACCCCTTGAACTATAAACAAAATCATAAAAATGATTTGATGAAACAGAATGAATAACAGATTCAACACAAGGAGCAACCGATTGTCCCCTGTTAGCAGTTGATGTTATTCTTCAATAACACAGACCCCAAAGCAAATCAGGGGGAGAAAAATCTATTTATTTGAAAAGGACAAATCATACAGTAAATCTTATGCTGAGAAGTAGATGTTCAGTCTTCTCTGTCCTTAGTTTTTCTCCACAAAACAAAGCAACAGGATGTCATGTATAACCCCCCACCCTAGCCTGGAGTTGACCAATCAGAAGTCCTTGCAGTATAACTGGGCCAATGGCCAAATAACAAATATCCTGCTCCAGACTCAATATACAGACAATTCAGACCAATGGAAACGTGGCACACGTAGCTCTGAGTTCAGGACTGACATTCCACAGATTCTAAACAGATGTTGAACTGAAAATCAACTATTTCCATTGATAATTCCCTATTGATCATTCATTCTTGTCCTCTCATCCTCTGCGTTGTGTATTTATCTTCAAAATATTTTTATACCCCAAGAAAAAAAGAAAGCTTGTTCTGAAGTATCTGAGAGATGCAAGAAAGATCAGGATTATTATATATATATTTTTTACATGTATTTAATCCCTTATTTTTGGCACTAAACAATCTCTATCAGTGGAGGCTGCTGAGGGGAGAACGGCTCATAATAATGACCGGAACAGAGAAAATGGAATGACATCAAACACCTAGACACCATGCACTGTATTTGAGACCATTCCACTGATTCTGCTCCAGTAATTACCACGAGCCAGTTCTCTCCAATTAAGGTGCCACCAACCTCCTGTGCTGTATGCACCAATTTCCTGTGGTCTCTATACAGTGCCTTTGGAAAGAATTCAGACCACTTCACTTTTTCCACATTTTGTTACGTTACAGCCCTATTCTAAAATGGATTCAATTGTTTTTTTCCCTCATCAATCTACATGCAAATCCCCATAATGACAAAGCAAAAAAAGGGTTTTATAATTTATACACATTTATAAAATAAAAAAAAATGAAATATCACATTTACATAAGTTTTCAGACCCTTTACTCAGTGCTTTGTTGAAGCACTTTTGACAGCGATTACAGCCTTGAGTCTTCTTGGGTGTGACGCTACAAGCTTGGCACACCTGTATTTGGGGAGTTTCTCCCATTCTTCTCTGAAGATCCTCTCAATCTCTGTCAGGTTGGATGTGGAGCGTCGCTGCACAGTTATTTTCAGGTCTCTCCAGAGATGTTCAAATTGGGTTCAAGTCTGAGCTCTGGCTTGGGCCACTGAAGGACATTAAAATACTTTTTCCCGAAGCCACTCCTGTGTTGTCTTGGCATGTGCTTAGGTTTGTTGTCCTTTTGGAAGGTGAACCTTCACCCCAGTCTGAGGTCCTGATAGCTCTGGTGCAGGTTTTCATCAAGGATCTCTCTGTACTTTGCTCCGTTCATCTTTCCCTCGATCCTGATTAGTCTTCTAGTCCCTGCAGCTGAAAAACAGCCCCACACCATGATGCTGCCACCACCATGCCTCACCATAGGGATGGTGCCAGGTTTCTCCCAGACCTGATGCATGGCATTCACAGGGGCTGTTAAATTCTCTGCTGTCATACACAAAAACCTTAACATCACGGACGAAGTGCAAGCTTTTGGACTGGAATTCTCTGTTTCCCCTCTTTTTGAACTTTTCCCCTTTAATTTTCCCTCCATTTCTCACTACTATTAAGTCTGTTAAGAACAAAATCATATTTTACAATGATTGCCTAACCCAGTCAAACCCTCCCCTAACAACGCTGGACCAATTGTGTGCCGCCCGATGGGACTCTCGATTACAGCTGGTTGTGATACAGTCCAGGATTGAACCAGGGTCTGTAGTGACACCTCTAGCACTGAGATGCAGTGCTGCACCACTCAGAGGCCCAGTATCTGTAGTGATAAAAGGAGTTAGTTCCTTCTCCCTTTCGCCCTTCCCTTCTCTTATCCCCTTTCCCTTCCCCCCTTTCATTTCCCCTTCCCTTCTCTTATCTCCTTTCCCTTCCCCCTTTCATTTCCCCTTCCCTTCACTTATCCCCTTTCCCTTCCCCCCTTTCATTTCCCCTTCCCTTCTATTATCCCCTTTCCCTTCCCCCCTTTCATTTCCCCTTGCCTTCTCTTATCCCCTTTCCCTTCCCCCCTTTCATTTCCCCTTGCCTTCTCTTATCCCCTTTCCCTTCCCCCCTTTCATTTCCCCTTGCCTTCTCTTATCCCCTTTCCCTTCCCCCCTTTCAATTTCCCCTTCCCTTCTCTTATCCCCTTTCCCTTCCCCCTTTCATTTCCCCTTCCCTTCTCTTAACCCCTTTCCCTTCCCCCTTTCATTTCCCCTTGCTTTCTCTTATCCCCTTTCCCTTCCCCCCTTTCATTTCCCCTTGCCTTCTCTTATCCCCTTTCCCTTCTCCCCTTTCATTTCCCCTTGCCTTCTTACTTATTTTCCTCTGAATTGTTCCATGAATTTGATAAGCATGCTGATATATTAGGCAGTTAATTACAACCTATGGAATCAAATATATGGATCATGAACTCAATCTACTATACAATAACACATTTGCCATAGCTCTTTCATGAAACTTTATGGGTATTTGTTCAAATAACATCAGAACTGAAACATTTTCCACATTCATTTCTTGTTATTAATGGTGGATTAAGTGTTTGTCCCAAATGGCACCCTATTCCCTATGTTGTGCAGCACTACCCTATGGGCCCTGGTCATAAGTAGTGCACTACATAGGGAATAGGGTGACATTTATCAAGCAAACTAACAATTATGCTGAAACATTCCTCAAATATGTATTTTAAAGGTAGCAACAGTGTTGTTCACTGTGTGGCTATATTTATGCAGTAGTTCTCCATTTGGGTTGTTTTTATGCTTTGCTAGCTGTATAGATATTCTCTTAATCTCTTCTGCTTAGTGACACATAGTTGGAACAAACTGGTGAGCATAAACAACAATACCCTGTGAAATAATGTTGTATCGTATATTATTTTAAGATTCACCGAAAAATGAAATTGACATTAAAATGTAAGCGTATTTCAATCATTCATGGTGGACCAAGTTATCACACACAGCTCAATCTTATACTTTAAGTGCAGTGGTATGTAAGTGCAGCCCAATCTCTTATGGATACGCCAGGAAGTACTGATTCTGTAGGTACCAGATTATGTTTGGACCTAGCAAAATGTGGAAGCTGTGCGTGCTGTCTACTAGGGCCAACATGATCGTCTATCATCATCTACTAGGCTTGCAGCTCATTAGGGCATTGTGGCTGGTGGGTGGGTGTATAAGCTGCAGACTCTGGCTCAGAGGGTTGTGTGTTCAATCCCAGTGCTGGGCACTCTTTTTAGCTTTTTTGTTTTAAAGCTTTCACAAACATTAACCCGTACCTTAACCACTCTGAATTAATGCCTAACCTTAACCCTAACCATTCAGAATTCATGCCTAAACTTAACTTTTAGTTTCACTTCTGCAGAGTTTGATTGAAAACCAAGATACGGCACCACATGGCATAATTAAAACAAAAAGGCACGGCGGAATTCTGTTGCTGCAGTTACGCCACGGGTTGGCGTTTTATTTGGAAATTGGGTTGCAGCCGTACATGTCTGCTTACTTGATAAATAATTTAAATGATTAAATGTTACTATTTGGATATATTCTACTGACACTGTGTTGCATCGTAGAATGACATCTATAGTCTAACTGTTGGGTAAAGAGACACATCCTTTAAAGTTGGGCAGTCAGACACACACACACAATGTACCCATTCTAAGGTCAATTCAATGTTAGTCTATTCAACCTTAGCACAGTGTACCCGTGCTAAGGTCATTTCAATGTTAGTCTATTCAACCTTAGCACAGTGCTAAGGTCTATTCAATGCTGGTCTGACCAATTGGAATCCTTGCATCAAGATTGTTTTGATCACACGGACTGGGAAATGTTCTGGGTTACCTCTAAGAATAACATTGATGTAGACACGGACACGGTGAATGAGTTAATCAGGAAGTGTATAGGAGATGTTGTTCCCACTGTGACTATTAAAAGCTTCCCAATCCAAAAAATGTGAATAGACGGCAGCATACGCGGAAAACTGAAAGCGCGAAACACTACATTTAACCAAGGCAAGGTGACTGGGAATATGGTTGAAAAACAAACAGTTGAGTTATGCCCTATGTAAGGCAATTAAACAGAAAAAATGTCAGTACAGAGACAAGGTGGAGTTGCAATTCACCGGCTCAGACACAAGTCGTACGTGGCAGGGAATAAATCACAGATTACAAAGGGGAAATCAAATCAAATTTATTTATATAGCCCTTCTTACATCAGCTGATATCACAAAGTGCTGTACAGAAACCCAGCCTAAAACCCCAAACAGCAAGCAATGCAGGTGTAGAAGCACGGTGGCTAGGAAAAACTCCCTAGAAAGGCCAAAACCTAGGAAGAAACCTAGAGAGGAACCAGGCTATGCGGGGTGGCCAGTCCTCTTCTGGCTGTGCCGGGTGGAGATTATAACAGAACATGGGCTAGATGTTCAAATGTTCATAAATGACCAGCATTGTCAAATAATAATAATCATAGTAGTTGTCGAGGGTGCAACAAGTTAGTAACACAAGAGAAAGTGTCAGTTGGCTTTTTCATAGCCGATCTTTGAGAGTATCTCTACTGCTCCTGCTGTCTCTAGAGAGTTGAAAACAGCAGGTCTGGGACAGGTAGCACGTCCGGTGAATAGGTCAGGGTTACAGCAGGTCTGGGACAACAGGTCTGGGACAGGTAGCACGTCCGGTGAACAGGTCAGGGTTCCATAGCTGCAGGCAGAACAGTTGGAACTGGAGCAGCAGCACGGCCAGGTGAACTGGGGACAGCAAGGAGTCATCAAGCCAGGTAGTCCTGAGGCATGGTCCTAGGGCTCAGCTCCTCCGAGAGAGAGAAAGAAAGAAAGAAAAAGCGAAAATTAGAGAGAGCATATTTAAATTCACACAGGACACCGGAAAAGACAAGAGAAATACTCCAGATGTGACAGACTGACCCTAGCCTCCCCGACACATAAACTACTGCAGCATAAATACTGGGGCTGAGACAGGAAGGGTCAGGAGACACTGTGGCCCCATCTGATGAAACCCCCGGACAGGGCCAAACAGGTAGGATATAACCCCACCCACTTTGCCAAAGCACAGCCTCCACACCACTGGAGGGATATCTCCAACCACCAACATATCATCCCGGGACAAGGCCGAGTATAGCCCACAAAGATCTCCGCCACGGCACAGCCCAAGGGGGGGCGCCAACCCAGACAGGAAGACCACGTCAGTGACTCAACCCACTCAAGTGACTCACCCCTCCCAGGGACGGCATGGAAGAACACCAGTAAGCCAGTGACTCAGCCACCGTAATAGGGGTAGAGGCAGAGAATCCCAGTGGAAAGAGGGGAAACCGGGCAGGCAGAGACAGCAAGGGCGGTTCGTTGCTCCAGCCTTTCCGTTCACCTTCACACCCCTGGGCCAGACTACACTTAATCATAGGACCTACTGAAGAGATATGTCTTCAGTAAAGACTTAAAGGTTGAGACTGAGTCTGCATCTCTCACATGGGTAGGCAGACTATTCCATACTGAAGAGATATGTCTTCAGTAAAGACTTAAAGGTTGAGACTGAGTCTGCATCTCTCACATGGGTAGGCAGACTATTCCATAAAAATGGAGCTCTATAGGAGAAAGCCCTGCCTCCAGCTGTTTGCTTAGAAATTCTAGGAACAATTAGGAGGCCCGCGTCTTGTGACCGTAGCGTACGTGTAGGTATGTACGGCAGGACCAAATCGGAAAGATAGGTAGGAGCAAGCCCATGTAATGCTTTGTAGGTTAGCAGTAAAACCTTGAAATCAGCCCTTGCCTTAACAGGAAGCCAGTGTAGGGAGGCTAGCACTGGAGTAATATGATCAAATTTTTGGGTTCTAGTCAGGATTCTAGCAGCCGTATTTAGCACTAACTGAAGTTTATTTAGTGCTTTATCCGGGTAGCCGGAAAGTAGTGCATTGCAGTAGTCCAACCTAGAAGTAACGAAGGCATGGATTAATTTTTCTGCGTCATTTTGGACAGAAAGTTTCTGATTTTTGCAATGTTACGTAGATGGAAAAAAGCTGTCCTTGAAACAGCCTTGATATGTTCTTCAAAAGAGAGAACAGGGTCCAGAGTAACGCCGAGGTCCTTCACAGTTTTATTTGAGACGACTGTACAACCATCCAGATTAATTGTCAGATTCAACAGAAGATCTCTTTGTTTCTTGGGACCTAGAACAAGCATCTCTGTTTTGTCCGAGTTTAAGAGTAGAAAGTTTGCAGCCATCCACTTCCTTATGTCTGAGACACAGGCTTCTAGCGAGGGCAATTTTGGGGCTTCACCATGAAAACCAGCCACGTCGCGGACACCGACGTCTTGATACCGGACAATCTGAACACATTCTTTGCCTGCTTTGAGGATAACACAGTGCCACCAACACGGCCCACACCCATGACTGTGGGCTCTCGTTCTCCGTGGCCGACGTGAGTAAGATATTTAAGCGGCCCAGACGGCATCCCTAGCCGCGTCCTCAGAGCATGCGCAGACCAGCTGGCTGGAGTGTTTACGGACATATTCAATCTCTCCCTATCCCAGTCTGCTGTCCCCACTTGCTTCAAGATGTCCACCATTGTTCCTGTACCCAAGAAAGCAAAGGTAACTGAACTAAATTACTATCACCCCGTAGCACTCACATCCGTCATCATGAAGTGTTTTGAGAGGCTATTTAAGGATCATGATGCAATCACCATCACACTGCACACTGCCATATCCCATCTGGACAAGAGGAATACCTATGTAAGAATTCTGTTAATTGACTACTGCTCAGCCTTCAACACCATAGTACCCTCCAAACTCATCATTAAGCTCAGGGCCCTGGATCTGAAGCCCACCCTGTGCAACTGGGTCCTGGACTTCCTGATGGAAGGTGAAGGTGGTGAAGGTAGGAAACAACACCTGCGTTACGCTGATCCTCAACACAGGGGCCACACAAGGGCGCTCAGCCCCCTCCTGTACTCCCTGTTCACCCATGACTGCATGGCCACGCACACCTCCAACTCAATCATCAAGTTTGCGGACGACACAACAGTAGTAGGGCTGATTACCAACAATGATGAGAGTCTACATGCAAGAGGTGAGGGCCCTGGCGGAGTGGTGCCAGGAAAATAACCTCTCCCTCAACGTCAACAAAGCGAAGGAGCTGATTGTGGAATTCAGGAGACAGCAGAGGGAGCACACCCATATGCGCATCGACAGGACAGCAGTGGAGAAGGTGAAACGTTGCTCGGCGTACACATCACTGACAATCTGAAATGGTCCATCCCCACAGACAGTGTGGTGAAGAAGGTACAACTTGGCTTGGCCCCTAAGACCCTCACAAACTTTTACAGATGCACAATTGAGAGCATCCTGTCAGGCTGTATCACCACCTGTTACATTAACTGCACTGCCCATAACCGCAAGGCTCTCCAGAGAATGGTGTGGTCTGCCCAATGCATCACCGGGGAAACACTGCCTGCCCTCCAGGACACCTACAGCACCCGATGTCACAGGAAGGCCAAAAAGATCATCAAGGACATCAACCACCCGAGCCACGGCCTGTTCACCCTACTATCATCCAGAAGGCGAGGTCAGTACAGGTGCATCAAAGCTGGGAACGAGAGACTGAAAAACAGCTTCTATTTCAATGACATCAGACTGTGAAATAACCATCACTAGCCGGCTACCACCCGTTAACTCAAGCCTGCACCTTAGAGGCTGCTGCCCTATACACATAAACATGGAATCACTGATCACTTTAACAATGGAACACTAGTTAGTCACTTTAATAATGTTTACATAATGTTTTACTCATTTCATATGTACAGTATATACTGTATTCTAGTCAATGCCACTTCGACATTGCTTGTCCTAATATTTAGATATTTCTTAATTCCATTTGTTATATAGATATATATTTATTTTAGAATTGTGTATATTGTTGTAAATTGTTTGATACAGTACTACAGCACTGTCAGAGCTAGGAACACAAGCATTTAGCTACACCCTGATTTGACACACACACACACACACACACAGACAAATATTAAACTACCCTGTCTCTGGTCTTCATCTCATGGTCTGGTTCTACCAAAACACTGAGATAGGTTTGGGTCTGGCTGACGTCAGCATTGCACTATACTGAGCCTCTACTGCAGCCTTAGTGTGAGTGATTGTGTGTGTGTGTGTGTGGGATGTGTGTGTGTGTGTGTGTGGGGATGTGTGTGCATGTGTGTGTGTGTGTGTGTGTACTGCAGTCTAATGGATTCACCTATGCATTGAGTTGTGAACATTGAAGCTGCAGTATCTTAAGCTGTGTGACTTTGTTTTCTGCTCTTCTTTCTTTTCCTCCATATGTGTGCCTGTCAGTGTTCCCGCACGCACGTGTTTTTCCTTCCAGCCATGGGCATGAAATGTAATACATTTTTCACTGTTTCATTGTTCTATTTAGATCTTAGTGAGATGGAGTGCATCGTCATTCAAAGACAATCATTGATTTTCCCGGTAAGTCGGTGATGTCAGCGTGTGTCGATAGTATCCTCTGAGCCTTTTCTTCAATCAAATCCTCCTTGTCAAATATTAATGTTTTTTTTTTTCAAGCGCCAAACTATGATTGAAATCAAATAACACACTAGGCTGGGGAACAATAACTTGCCAGGCTAAAATGTACATTGGTTTCTCCAGTCTGTTCCTGGTTTCAGCTCTATCACACTCATGTGTTGTTCTTATGCTAAATAGTATGGTCACAGTGCAACGACTGTATTGTCTGCTGGGATGCCTTGAGAACCTAAGCCTGATGATATACCATCAGCAGAATCCCTCCAGTAATCAAAAGTAGAGTATAGTGTCAGACTTGGAATTGAAGGTCCAAACCACGACCTTCTCTTTTCCTGCAGACTCCTGTGTATTTCATCAGGGGAACAGATACCAATTAAGACAGGGGTGGGCAAACTTTTTGGCTCGACAGCCACATCGGGATTTTGAAATTCAACGGAGGGACCCATTTTTTGGGAACCAATTGTTTGTTAAATCAATTTGCAGGGCCCTCCCGAGTGGCACAGTGGTCTAAGGCCCTGCATCGCAGCGCTTGAGGCGTCACTACAGACCCGGGTTCGATCCCAGGCTGTGTCACAGCTGACTGTGACTGGGAGACCCATGAGGTGGTGCACAATTGGCCCAGCGTCGTCCAGGTTAGGAGAGGGTTGGGCAGGCTGAGATTTCCTTGTCCCATCATGCTCTAGTGACTCCTGTGGCGGGCTGGGCACATGCATGCTGACACGGTCACCAGGTGTATAGTGTTTCCTCTGACACATTGTTGTGGCTGGCTTCTGGGTTTAGCGGGCATTGTGTCAAAAAGCAGTGCAGCTTGGCTGGGTTGTGTTTCGGTGGACGCACGGCTCTCGACCTTTGCCTCTCCCGAGTCCGTGCGGGAGTTGCAGCGATGGGACAAGACTGTAACTACCAATTGGATACCATGAAATTGGGGAGAAAAAAGGACAAAAAATTCAAATAATAATAATGTTTCACGGGCCGTACTTTGGCCCCCCTTGGATTAAGGCCTTGAGGACTTTGTGACGCCACCAGCTGCAGTTTGGAGACTGAAAAAGCTACCGAACCAGAAAACAAGCCACTACATGAGGGGCATGTCTAGCCTTCGGACACAGATCTTCGCCTTAAAAGAAACAAGACACGGAGGGAATATGGTTTGTAGCCTACACTCTTAGAAAAATTGTCATTCAGCAGTCCTCATAGGAGAACCCTTTATGGTTCCAAGTAGAACCCTTTTAGGTTCCATGTAGAACCCTCTGTGAAAGGGTTTTACATGGAACCGAAAAGGGTTTTACCTGGACCCAAAAGTATTCTCCTATGGGACCAGACGAAGAACCCTTTTAGGTTCTAGATAGTGACTTTTTTTTCTCTATGAGAGTACCATGGGACACTCCTCTGAAATATTTAGATATTGGATGTGCATGTCTACATTTTTTATCATACTGAAATAGGTCTTATATGAATCATAATAGCTTTTTCCTGCAAGACCAATAAATCAACAGTACAAAAATACATAAGTAAGAAAGTACAAAAAATGGATGAGCTCTGGATAAGAACGTCTTCTAAATGAATAAAATGTAATGTAGAAATACTACTAGTTAGTGTTTATCGTTTTTTTTTTCATCTATCTCGCATATTGATTTAGTTTCTGCAGTCAAGATATCCGGATAAACAAAGAATAATTGTGCAAAAATGCAGTGTAAGAGTTATGGAATATAAATGGATTGTTCTGTTTAGAGACCCGGCACTATCTGTCTACATTACATACATGAAGATGGGAATTCAGGAAGCTTTTATGTAAGCTTTTAGACTGAGCCAACATGTCTGTCTCTGTTTCTGCATCGCAAATGACACCCTATTCCCTACATAGTGCACTACTTTTTACCAGAGCTGTATGGGCCCTGGTCAAAAGTAGTGCACTAAATAGGAAATAAGGTGCCATTTGGGACGCTTGTTGTGTGTCTCACAGCAAGCGGACAGGAATTCAATAATTCCAGAGTCTCATTAAGTGGTGGCAATTGAACCCCTGTAACCTGCCAGCTCACATCAGCTATGAGAGAGAGAGAGAGAGAGAGAGAGGAGAGAGAGAGAGAGAGAGAGAGAGAGACCCCCTTAGCATACAGTCTGGATGGAGCTGCAACACTGTGTATGTGTGCATGTTTGTGCATGGATGTGTGTGTGTATACGTGTCGTGTCTAGAACACACCAGCAACATTAGCACTCAGCAGTCATTGTCCATGCAGTACCCCAGTGCCCAGCGCTCGGCCAATTCACATTCAGAAAGAGACGTCCACCACAGCCACTCCTCCGTCTACCTTGCCTTCTTTTCTGGTCCCTGACAGACAAAAAAGACAAGGAGGAAATCAATGAAAAAGAGGATCAATAGGAATCCACAACCCTCCATCACCATGCCCACTCCCTCCCTCTGTTTTTTATTTTTAATTTTTTAAAGATGTTGCCATCAATGTGAATAAGCATTCAATGTGTGTTTTGTAAACTGTATTAGGGTGACCACATCAACTAGCTCTCAGGGGCAATTTTAGCATGGAAATATTGGTGGGGCAAAATCAATAAAACATGGGTTGCTTGTCAGCAAAGTCACTACACAACATTAAAAAATACATGAATTGAACTGTAACGGTGACAAACGGTGCCCACAAACTGTTAGGGCCTACATAGAGCTGTCCTAACAGCTGAGTCCCAACAGCAGTCCCAACACCTTACCACTGCTACACCTGGCTATCAGCGGAGCCTTGTCTGGCAGCAAAACAGTTCATTCAACCTCATTTACAGCATTTAAAAAATTAAATTGCTGATATGGCTGACTTGCTTAAACAAATGTGGTTTCTACTGAAAATTAAGATGTACAAACTTTGGCAAAACGGAACAACGATCAGATAAGAGGCAACCTGTAATTTTGATTAAGACATTTTTGAGTGAGCTAGGACGGACGTAGTCAATATACAGCCTTTTTCGGAAAGTATTACAGCCTTATTCTAAAACAAATTAAAACTTTTTTTTCCCCTCACACAATACCAGATAATGACAAAGCAAAAACAGGTTTTTAGAGATTTTTGCACATTTATTAAAAATAATAAACATAAATACATTATTTACATATTCAGACCCTTTGCTATGAGATTCGAAATTGAGCTCAGGTGCATCCTGTTTCAATTGATCATCCTTGAGATGTTTCTACAACTTGATTGGAGTCCACCTGTGGTAAATTCAATTGATTGGAAATTATTTGGAAAGGCACACACCTGTCTCTATAAGGTCCCACAGTTGACAGTGCATGTCAGAGCAAAAACCAAGCCATGAGGTCAAAGGAATTGTCCATAGAGCTCCTAGACAGGATTGTGTCGAGGCACAGATCTGGGGAAGGGTACCAAAACATTTCTGCAGCATTGAAGGTCTGCGAGAACACAGCGGCCTCCATCCCTCATAAATGGAAGAAGTTTGGAACCACAAAGACTCTTCCTAGAGCTGGCTGCCCGGCAAACTGAGCAATCAGGGGAGAAGGGCCTTGGTCAGGGAAGAACCCAATGGTCACTCTGACAGAGCTCCAGAGTTCGTCTATGGAGATGGGAGAACCTTCCAGAAGGACAACCATCAAGCCTTTATGGTAGAGTGGCCAGACAGCCTGCTTGGAGTTTGCCAAATGGCACCTAAAGGACTCTCAGACCATGAGAAACATGATTCAGATGCAGGAACTGGGAGACTAGTCAGGATCAAGAGAAAGATGAATGGCGCAAAGTACAGAACGATCCTTGATGAAAACCTGCTCCAGAGCCTTCAGGACTTCAGACTAGGGTGAAGGTTTACCTTTTAACAGGACAATGACCCAAAGCCAATGCAGGAGGGGTTTCGGGACAAGTCTCTGAATGTCCTTTAGTGGCCAAGCAAGAGCCCTGACTTGAACCCGATTGAACATCACTGGAGAGTTCCCACCTGCAGAACCACTCCTTTATTGGGGGTGTCTTGCTAATTGCCTATAATTTCCACCTGTTGTCTATTCCATTTGCACAACAGCATGTGAAATTTATTGTCAATCAGTGTTGCTTCCTAAGTGGACAGTTTGATTTCACAGAAGTGTGATTGACTTGGAGTTACATTGTGTTGTTTAAGTGTTCCCTTTATTTTTTTGAGCAGTGTATATATTTTTTTCTCAATCTACAACCAAAACCCCATAATGACAAAGCAAAAACAGTTTTTTTTTACATTTGTGTTTATTCATTCAAAAATAAAAACTGAAATATTACATTTACATAAGTATTTCGACCTTTTACTCAGTGCTTTGTTGAAGCACCTTTGGCAGCGAATACAGCCACAAGACTTGCTCGGTATGACGCTATAAGCTTGGCACACCTGTATTTGGGGAGTTTCTCCCATTCTTCTCTGCAGATCCTCTCAAGCTCTGTCAGGTACGATGGAGAGCATCGCTGCACAGCTATTTGTCCCAAAACTTTTTGTAGTTAGAGCTACAGGATTCAAATTTCTGTTTGAAAAAGCTAGCCTTTGCTTTCCTGACTGACTGCGTGTATTGGTTCCTGACTTCCCTGAAAAGTTGCATATCGCAGGGACTAAAATAACAATAGCGAGGCTATATGCAGGGGGTACCGGTACTGAGTCAATGTGCGGGGGCGCCGGTTAGTCGAATACTGACTTGTATCATGGGTGATCTGTCTGGACCACATGGCATGCTGGACACATGCCTCCTTCTCCTTGCATAGCAAAATAACAATATGGTGTGAGACAGTTCAGAAGACATCTTATATATATTAAGGGCGGCAGGTAGCCTAGGGATACCTAGTCAGTTGCTCAACTGAAATGTGTCTTTTGCATTTAACCCAACACCTCTGAATCAGAGAAATGCGGGGGGCTTTATTAATCGACATCAACAGCTGTGTGACAATAAAAAAATAACAAAAAATATTAATATTATTATATGTAATAATAGAAATGCTGTTTTACCGACTATTATATAGCTTACAGATGACAGATGATTTTAACTTTACTAATAATACAAGTTCCCAGTAGTAATACTTTGAAAAATGCTCATAAGAGTCTTAGTTCTTTATCTGGTGATATCTTTGAAATATCAGCACATGGAGTACAGAGTTATTTTTTCTTCTGCTATATATCACTTTCAGCTACAATCGAGAAACCATTAGAAACCATTAGAACGCTACAAAATAGAAGATTTAATGTTGGATAAATGTATAAATGTTTTTCTACCTCCACCATCTCCAAAGTACACGTTATCACTCACTGTGTGTGTGTGTGTGTGTGTGTGTGTGTGTGTGTGTGTGTGTGTGTGTGTGTGTGTGTGTGTGTGTGTGTGTGTGTGTGTGCGTGTGTGTGTGTGTGTGCGCGCGCATGTGTGAGTGCATGTGTGCTTGCTTTCGTGTGTGTGTGTGTATTATGGGTTTAGTAAATAGAATGAAGATGTTACCCTTTAGAAAAGGATCATGGTGTTACTCACACACTATCAATCAAGCATGTTCCCTGACATTCTTTCAAGGATTTTCACCTTGGTTAGTGACAGAACAGTTGTCAAACCAAACATTATCTTAGAGCAATTCCTTTTCTTCATTTTTTTCTTTTCTTTTTTGTTAGCATTTTATTTGAAATGAGGCATCGGCTAAAAATCCTCCACCTGTGAATCAGAGGTTGAGTATCAAACGGCACCCTATGGGCCCTGGTCAAAAGTAGTGCACTATATGTGGAATAGGGTTCCATTTGGGACGTGCCAATAGTATCCACTAAACAAAGATATAAACGCAACATGCAACAATTTCTAATGTTTTACTGAGTTACAGTTCATAGAAGGAAAGCTGTCAATTGAAATATATTAATTAGGCCCTAATCTATCGATATAGGCCCACCCAGTTGTGAGCCAGGTCCATCCACTGGGGAGAGAGGCCCAGCCAATCAGAATTATTTTTACAGACAGAAATACTCCTCAGCATATTTTTGTTCAGTATTCATGAAATAGATCAAAATCACACAATAAGGTTTGTGGTATTTCATGATAGGGTGTATTATCAAAATGTACCTTTATCAAAACCAGGGGTGGGCAACTCCAGTCCTCGGGGGCCTGATTGGTGTCACACTTTTTCTCCTTCCCTAGCAAACACAGCTGATTAATCAAATTGCATTCTTAACAGAAGATCATGATTAGGTGATTATTGGAGTCAGGTGTGTTAGCTGGGGCTGGGGAAAAACTGTGACACCAATCAGGCCCTCGAGGACTGGAATTGCCCACCCCTGATCTAAACCAATCACGTCATATTCCACGGAACTGTATGCCAAACGCATAGCTGTCTCTTATGATTCAACCTTCACAGGTTAAAGACTTCATGCTTTTCCCTCTACTTTTATCTCATAATCCTCTTTATTTCTATTGTAACCAGACAACATTCATAACTGTGTCATCTGTTGGGCCATGAAGAAGGGACCCATGTCAGCACTGACTTAATATACACACTGATTAATGAAAGTGATAGATAGATAGATAGATAGATAGATAGATAGATAGATAGATAGATAGATAGATAGATAGATAGATAGATAGATAGATAGATAGATAGATAGATAGATAGATAGATAGATAGATAGATAGATAGATAGATAGATAGATAGATAGATAGATAGATAGATAGATAGATAGATAGATAGATAGATAGATAGATAGATAGATAGATAGATAGATAGATAGATAGATAGACTGAAAGTACAAAACATTAGCAACAACATTTTGTCAGGGAATGAACTCTACAAGGTGTCAAAAGCATTTCACAGGGATGCTGGCCTATGTTGACTTCAATGCTTCCCATAGTTGTGTCAAATTGGCTGGATGTCCTTTGGATGGTGGACCATTATTGATACACACACAGGAAACTGTTGTGCCTGAAAAACCCAGCAGCATTGCAGTTATTGACACGCTCAACCTGGGGTCCCTGGCACCTACTCGGCTTCCTATTTCGCAACAAAGCCTCCTTCACTCATGCTGCCAAACATACCCTCGTAAAACTGACTGTCCTACCGGTCCTTGACTTCGGCGATGTCATTTACAAAATAGCCTCCAACAGTCTACTCAGCAAACTGGATGTTGGCTATCACAGCGCCATCCATTTTGTCACCAAAGCCCCGTATACTACCCACCACTGCGACCTGTATGCTCTCGTTGGCTGGCCCTCGCTACATATTCGTCGCCAAACCCACTGACTCCAGGTCATCTATAAGCCTTTGCTAGGTAAAGACCCACCTTATCTCAGCTAACTGGTCGCCATAGCAACACCCACCCATAGCACTCGCTCCAGCAGGTATATTTCACTGGTCATGCCCAAAGCCAACACCTCCTTTGGCCGCCTTTCCTTCCAGTTCTCTGCTGCCAATGACTGGAACGAATTGCAAAAATCACTGAAGCTGGAGACTTATATCTCACTCTCAAACTTTAAGCATCAGCTGTCAGAGCAGCTTACCAATCACTGTACCTGTACACAGCCAATCTGTAAATAACACACCCAACTACCTCATCTCCATATTGTTATTTATCTTTTTGCTCTTTTGCACCCCAGTATCTCTACTTGCACATCCTCATCTGCACATCTATCACTCCAGTGTTAACGCTAAATTGTAATTATTTTCCCTCTATGGCCTATTTATTGCCTTACCTCCCCAATCTTCTACATTTGCACACACTGTACATAGATTTTTTTTTATTGTGTTATTGACTGTACGTTTGTTTATCCCATGTGTAACTCTGTGCTGTTGTTTTTGTCGCACTGTTTTGCTTTATATTGGTCAAGTCGCAGTTGTAAATGAGAACTTGTTCTCAACTGGCCTACCTGGGTACCTGGTTAAATAAAGGTGAAATAAAAAAATACTACCATAGCCCGTTCAAAGGCACTTAAATCAAAGCCACATTCACCCACTGAATGGCACACATGCACAATCCGTGTCTGAATCCTCTCAAGGCTTAAAGTTAAAAAATCCTTTAATATTTCTCCCCCCCCTTCATCTACACTCATTGAATTGGATTTAACAAGTGGCATCAATAAGTGATCATAGCTTTCACCTGGATTCACCTGGTCAGTCTGTCATGGAAAGAGCAGGTGTTCTTAAAATCTTGCATACTCAGTGTAGTGCACTATTATTCACCAATGCCATAAAAGCTATTGGGATGCAGTTATAATTATGTTCTGTAAAGGCTCGTTCTGTGCAGAAGATCGATAAATAGACTGAATGTACAAAACATTAGGAACAACATCCAAATACTGAGTTTCACCCCCTTTTGCCCTCAGAACATTCTCAATTCATCAGGCCATGGACCCTACAAGGTGTCAAAAGCGTTCAACAGGGATGCTGGCCCATGTTGACTTCAATGCTTCCCATAGTTGTGTCACGTTGGCTGGATGTCCTTTGGATGGTGGATTATTCTTGATACACACTGGAAACTGTTGAGCCTGAAAAACCCAGCAGCGTTACAGTTCTTGACAAACTCAAACGTGTGTGCCTGGCACCTACTATCATACTCAGTTCAAAGGCAATTAAATCAAAGTCACATTCACCCTGTGAATGGCACAAAGCACAATCCATGTCTCAATTGTATCAAGGCTTAAACATCCTTTTTTAATCTTTCTCCCCCTCAAATGTCAACTGTTTTCTGATTATCTGGTGCTTCTGTCCCCTGCCAAGGAGTGCCTACAGTATATATATCAATGAACTGGCAAGTGCACTAGAACAGTCTGCAGCACCCGGCCTCAACCTACTGGACTCGGAAATCAAATGTCTACTGTTTTCAGATTATCTGGTGCTTCTGTCCCCAACCAAGGAGGGCCTACAGCAGCACTTAGATCTTCTGCACAGATTCTGTCTGACTTGGGCCCTGACGGTAAATCTAATTAAGACAAAAATAATGGTGTTCCAAAAAGGTCCAGTAGCCAGGACCACAAAAACAAATTATATCTAGACACCTTTGCCCTGGAGCACTCAAAGAACTATACCTGCCTCTGTCTAAACATCAACACCACAGTTAACTTCCACAATGCTGTTAATGATCTAAGAGATAAGGCAAGAAGGGCCTTTTACGCCAAGTAAAGGAACATAAAACTCATTAGGATCTGGCTAAAAATATTTAAATCTGTTACAGGACCCATTGCCCTCTTTGGTTGTGAGGTCTGGGGTCCACTAACTAACCAATAATTCATAAAATGGGACAAACTCTCAATTGAGACTTTGCAAAAATATGCTTTGTGTAGAATGCAAAACCCCAAATAATCCATGCAGAGCAGAATTTGGACTATACCCGCAAGTTATCAAAATCCAGAAAAGAGCTGTTAAATTCCACAACCTCCTAAAAGGAAACGATGCCCAGACATTCCACCACAAAGCCCTCACCTATAGAGAGATTAAACTATAGAAGAGTCCCCTCAGCCAGCTGGTTCTGGGACACTGTTCACAAAAACAAACAGACCCCACAGAGCCACAGAACAGCAACATAATTAGACCCAACCAAATTATGAGAAAGCTAAAAGTGAACTATATGACACACTGGAAAGATTCAACCAACAAAACAGAGCAAACTGGAATGCTATCTGGCCCTAAACAGAGAATACACAGTGGCAGAATACCTGTCCACCGTGACTGACCCAAAATTAAGAAAATCCTTGACTATGGAAAGACTCAGTGAGCATAGCCTTGCTGCTGAGAGAGGCCTCCATAGGCAGACCTGACTCTCGAGAGAAGACAGGCTATGTGCCTACTGCCCACAAAATGAGGTGGAAACTGAGCTGCACTTCCTAACCTCCTGCAAAATGCATGACCACATTAGAGATACATATTTCCCACAGATCACACAGACCCGCATAGATTTTGAAAACAAATCAAACATTAATATACATACTCCCATATCTGTTAGGCGAAATACCGCAGTGTGCAATCACAGCCGCAGAATTTGTGATCCGTTGCCATGAGGAAAGGGCAAGCAGGGGAGCACAAACCACATTGTAAATACCACCAATATTTATCTTCCCCTACTATTCATACTACAACTTTTTGCACATTGCTAAAGCAATGTTTATAGCTGATAATATAACTCTTGAAATATCTTTATCTTTTTAAAACCATTATCATTTAATGTTAAATGAGAATAGTTTTGTTGATTGTTTTTTTCACTTGCTTTGGCAATGTAAACACATTTCCCATGTCAATAAAGCCTCTTTGAATTGAATTGAATTGAGAGAGAGAGGGAGACAGCGAGAGAGAGAGAGAAACCTGGCTAAGGAGAGTGGCACTGGCACTGCCCTTTACCTGATCAGCGCATAATTAAATCACACGTGAAGATATGAAAGATGGGGAAACCAGACTGTTTCTGGGAAATTGAATAAGACATCTTTCCGGGAAAATCAAGCAGAATATTTCCCGAAGTGTAATGGCCTGGAGTTTATTTTCATGATTAGAGGCCAAATAATGTATTGAATCAAATAAAGATAATCCTCACAAAAGCTGTCAAAATAAAATGAATATTTTATCTCATATATTGTATTTTCCCCCCATAAAAGAATACAAGCACAGGTGTCAATGGTTATAGTAGTAAAGCGTGCTCTGAGAGATTGATTTAAAATGGCACCCCCAACTGCTATGATACGTTCCACTCCAGTATCTGCCATCCATCTGTGTATGGATGGGGATGATAATCAGGTAGGCCTGGTAGAGCTGGGATTGCATTCAGTCAACTGGAGGCGAAGGTGGAGGGGTTTTTCATATTCCTCACCATTCTCCAACCACCTGAATTCACATGAATATCAGAGCGTGTTTTTATCTCCCAAAACAGGGCTGTCATTTTAGGCATTTTATTTCCCTCTCATGGACCTGACTGTCACCTCCCCTGGCAGAAAGACCACATCAACATGGAGGACAGGGGTGCTGTGTGTGTTAGTGCCAAAAGCAAGACTAGATGGTACGTTCTGAAAATCTGTTCAGTAGTGATTTAAATGCTTGATATATTCTCAACAGGTTTTTCGACTAAGTTCCTTTCCAACAGAATGCATCTATAGAGGCTGTGTTTCATCATGCATTTCCTTATTCCTAGAAATGTTTTAGATCCAGAAATGAAAGCTTGCTTGATTCAACCATTACTACCATATTAAGATCAGCGTTCAATGACTGCTTTACCACATCTTTTTGAGCTCTGTCACAATAACAAAAACAGCTACAAGCTGTCAATTCCACAGTGTAAAGAGTGCTTAGCTTCACTAGGTCCTGATACCAGAGTGGCAGTGTCTGGACAGAGTTTAGCCTCACTAGGTCCTGATACCAGAGTGATACCAGAGTGGCAGTGTCTGGACAGAGTTTAGCCTCACTAGGTCCTGATACCAGAGTGGCAGTGGCTGGACAAAGTTTAGCCTCACTAGGTCCTGATACCAGAGTGGCAGTGTCTGGACAGAGTTTAGCCTCACTAGGTCCTGATACCAGAGTGGCAGTGGCTGGACAAAGTTTAGCCTCACTAGGTCCTGATACCATGTCTGACGTGGCTCTTTCTAGTAACCGCCGTGGAAACATTGGTGCCTAGACCTCTGACTGACACACACTGTGTGTGTGTGTGTATGTGTGCGTGCATGTGTGTGTGTGCATGCGTGTGTGTGTGTGTGCGTGCATGTGCGTGCATGCGTGAGTGCGTTCAAGTGAGTGCATGTGTGTGTGTGCGTGTGTGCGTGTGTGCCTGTGTGTGCATGCATATATGTGTGTTTGTCCAGTAGTGGGGTTGTTTAAGGATATGGCTACAGTTGATTGATTGAATTATCTTCCACTCATCAATCTCTTCTCTTTTCCTCCCTCTTCACTCACTCTGTCTTCCTGGAGCACATCTCCATCTCCCTTCATGTTAAAGAGGATGGAAGAATGGAAAGGTGGGTTACAGGTCAAATGTTTCTCTGTATCTTCCTACAGTATATTTCCCCTACATCACCTTCTATTGCAGCTCTCCCTCTCTCCCTCGTGTATGCACATGTACATGTGTTTGCATAAATTACTCAACTAGCTCTCATAGTCTTAAGTCAGAATAAGACATACATCCATGTCTCTCAAACATACAATTTTGAAGTTGTTCCAAATGTCAAATTTCAAGGTGTTTAAGGTTAAGTTTAGGCATTCACTGCACATTTGTAAGGTTTGGGTTGGGTTTAGGCACAAAATCTTAAATTAAGCTAACGGTTAAGGATAGGCTTAAAACAAAAATCTCAAAACGACTTTCTTTTGCTGGATTCAAACACGCAACATTTAGCACAAGATGCTTACACCCATCAGCCATCACCATCACCATCCACAATTCTCTAGCAAAACCCAAACCTACTTAAAGGTAACAGTGCTCACTCTTGCCCGTAGAGGGGTGTTTCCATGTCATCTCCTGACATCCTCAGACATGGATTGACATCGAATACTGACTTGTATCATGGGTGACCTGGCTGAAATTACTGACATACCCACGTGTATTTTCAAATAGTTTTTGTTGCCTCATTTACATAAAACCACATATTATGCTTGTCTAAATCAATAAACCACAAACATGATCTTGTTGTCACCTAATTCAGTGCTGCAGCATTTGTGCCAGTGTATTTGTGTGTGTGGGTTGGTTCTTCTATCCTTGTGGGGACCTTAAAACAAGGAAAAGTGTCCCTCATGGGGATATTTCCCATGTCCCCATGACGACAAATACCATTTTAAACTCAGGGATTAGGTTTATGGTTAGGATTACAATTAGGGTTAGGGTTACAATTAGGGTTAGGGTAAGAGGTTAGAGATTAGGTTTAGGGTTAGGACTTAGGTTTAGGGTTTGGGTTATGGGTTAAGGTTGGGGTTAAGGTTAGGGTTACGATAAGGATAAGGTTTAGGGTTAGGTTAAGGGTTAGGAATTAGGGCAAATAGGATTTTTAATGGAAATAAATATTCGGTCCCCATGAGGATAGAATAACATGTTGTGTGTGTGTGTGTGTGTGTGTGTGTGTGTGTGTCTGTGCGTGCCTTTGAGTGAATGTGTCAAATACCTCTCCCACGATCCCATCCTCAATCTCATTACCAACATTAAAGACAGGTAGCCAAAATCGAAGCTTGACTCCTCTCTTTAACCTTGGCACGTCATTAGTGTCCTCACATTAAAGACATACTTGACTGGGCTATTTCAGCTAATTGAGGTGTCATGACTGGCCTGTTTGGGTCAGGTTACTGTGGACCACACTCCTACAATAGACATCTCTCACACCCGCCAGAGGGGGAGAGATCGAGAGGTATGGAGGTGGGAGGTTTTATGACACCTCACGCCCATTGTAAATCTTAAGGCAGCAGACAAAATCCCTTTGTCCTCTCACTGTGGAGGAATGGAATGTTTGAAGGGCCAATACCTCAGAACAGTAACATGCAATAAATGGACTTTGGGACAATATATTTAATCAGCCAAAATGGTGAAAATAACGATAGATGGAATATGAAAATTAATTTTGTTTTACTTATGTTATTAAAAGTTAAATGACAACGTTATAACAAAAGCATTGTAACTTGAAGAGTTTTCACAATACGTTCCTGCTGTTTGCATAAGGTACATATGGGGTGGCAGGTAGCCTAGTGCTTAGAGCGTTGGACTAGTAACCGTTGCAAGATCGAATCCCCGAGCTGACAAGGTAAAAATCTGTCTTTCTGCACCTGAACAAGGCAGTTAACCAACTGTTCCTAGGTCGTCATTGACAATAATAATTTGTTCTTAACTGACTTGCCAAGTTAAATAAAGGTAAAATAAATAAGGTACGTTGTGTGGAAACACCCATTTCTGACCCGAGGGTATAAAGCATGAGTTAAGAATTAACAACATGACTAGGTGACCATGAGCTGCAGCCAAGGTCCGATTAGTTGTAACCCCAAAATGCAACACGAGGTTGAAGAAGACAAAGGAACCTTTTAACAATCTATGCTATGGATGAGTAGCTGTGTCTAAGAGGGTGAATTCAAGCAGGACCACCCGGTTACCACTCTCCAAGGAATCGTGTGTCTACACTGCTTTCATTCCTACACTGGAGCCCTGAGCTACACAACTGGCTGTCCTCAGAGGACCCCTTTCAGAACAAGGGTGGACAATCAGAGAGTTACACCTGGTAACAACAGAAGAGGAGAAGTCGTAACTCGGTCCACGAGGAGATAACCCATTGGAGACCTTCGACACTTAATTACATCATTATATTCTGACCCATAAGAGCAGCAGTTCGGGGCAAGATTAGGGTTAAACTAAGCATAGTTTAGAAATGTACTTAAGTGTGCTTTTCTCTCGTGCACTCTCTCTTTTTATCTCTTTCTAAATCCCCATCTTATGTAACACGCGTCATTTTGTGTTGTTCTGCCAGGGAATAGATGTTTCATTGTACTAAGTTCTAATCAAATACCCAGACTGTGTGTATGTGTATCTTATATCATCATTTTAGCTTGTTAGTAAATAAATAGTCAACTCAATTGGTGTGGTATGGACTTATTAGTGGGACTCGGGTTTGTGCAGATTCGTGGATTATGTGACGTTCAGAATGAGACTGCTGAGGAAATTAATTAATTAGCGACTGTTGTAAAATCGATATTATGATATTCTTTGAGTTAATTTGGGAAATAGAAACACAAAAAAGCCAAACTTTCCCATGGTGCCCAAGGTTACTGAGTTAATAATTACCTGATTCATTTAATCACTAAATTATAAACAGTTAGTGATTCGATGAACAGCAGTCGTCACATTAATCAATACAACGTCACGACATGTATGGCGCCCCCGTGAAGAATCTAAGATAAATCTAGGCCGCACTTTTGGGTTAATTCCATATCAATTGTGTAGCAAGAAACATATACAGTTGAAGTGGGAAGTTTACGAACACCTTAGCCAAATAAATTTTAACTCAGTTTTTCACAATTCCTGTCATTTAATCCTCGTAAACATTCCCTCTTCTTTCATCACATTCCCAGTGGGTCTGAAGTTTACATACACTCAATTAGTATTTGATAGCATTGCCTTTAAATTGTTTAACTTGGGTCAAACGTTTTGAGTAGCCTTCCATAAGCTTCCCACAATAAGTTGGGTGAATTTTGGCCCATTCCTCCTGACAGAGCTGATGTAACTGAGTCAGGTTTATAGGCCTCCTTGCTCGCACATGTTTTTTCAGTTCAGCCCACAAATTTTCTATAGGATTGAGGTAAGGGCTTTGTGATGACCACTCCAATACCTTGCCTTTGTTGTCCTTAAGCCATTTTGCCACAACTTTGGAAGTATGCTTGGGGTCATTGTCCATTTGGAAGACCCATTTGCGATCAAGCTTTAACTTCCTGACTGATGTCTTGAGATGTTTCTTCAATATATCCACATAATTGTCTTTCCTCATGATGCCATCTATTTTGTGAAGTGCACCAGTCCCTCCTGCAGCAAAGCACCCCCAAAACATGATGCTGCCACCCCCATGGTTCACGGTTGGGATGGTGTTCTTCAGCTTGCAAGCGTCCCCCTTTTTCCTCCAAACCTAATGATGGTCATTATGGCCAAACAGTTCTATTTTTGTTTCATCAGACCAGAGGACATTTCTCCAAAAAGTATGATCTTTGTCCCCATGTGCAGTTGCAAACCGGATTTTTTATGGCGGTTTTGGAGCAGTGGCTTCTTCCTTGCTGAGCAGCCTTTCAGGTTATGTCGATATAGGACTCGTTTTACTGTGGATATAGATACTTTTGTACCTGTTTCTTCCAGCATTTTCACAAGGTCCTTTGCTGCTGTTCTTGGATTGATTTGCACTTTTCGCACCAAAGTACGTTAATCTCTAGGAAAGAGAACACGTCTCCTTCCTGAGCGGTATGATGGCTGCGTGGTCCCATGGTGTTTATACTTGCGTACTATTGTTTGTACAGATGAACATGGTACCTTCAGGCATTTGGAAATTGCTCCCAAGGATGAATCAGACTTGTGGAGGTCTACAATTTTTGAGCTGATTTATTTTGATTTCCCCATGATTTCAAGCAAAAAGAGTTTGAAGGTAGGTCTTGAAATACATCCACAGGTACACCTCCAATTGACTCAAATGATGTCAATTAGTCTATCAGAAGCTTCTAAAGCCATGACATCATTTTCTGGAATGTTCCAAGCTGTTTAAAGACACAGTCAACTTAGTGTATGTAAACTTCTGACTCACTGAAATTGTGATACAGTGAATTATAAGTGAAATAATCTCTCTGTAAACAATTGTTGGAAGAATTACTTTTGTCATGCACACAGTAGATGTCCTAACTGACTTGCCAAAACTATAGTTTGATAACAAGAAATTTGTGGATTTGTTGAAAAACTAGTTTTAATGACTCCAACCTTCCACCCCAATGGTGGAACAAGCTCCCTCACAACGCCAGGACAGCGGAGTCAATCACCACCTTCCGTAGACACCTGAAACCCCACCTCTTTAAGGAATACCTGGGATAGGATATAGTAATCCTTCTACCCCCCCCCAAAAAAAATATAGATGTACTATTATAAAGTGCTTGTTCCACTGGATATCATAAGGTGAATGAACCAATTTGTAAGTTAAACTTCCGACTTCAACTGTAGCTACAGCACCGTGCAAAAGTTTTAGGCAGGTGTGAAAAAATGCTGTAAAGTAAGAATGCTTTCAAAAATAGACATGTTAATAGATTGCATTTTGTTATTTGATGTGAGTGAACAGAAGATAAATCTTCATCAAATCGATATTTGGTGTGACCACCTTTTGCCTTCAAAACAGCATCAATTCTTCTAGGTACACTTGCACATAGTTTTTAAAGGAACTCGGCAGGTAGGTTGGCCCAAACATCTTGGAGAACTAACCACAGTTCTTCTGTGGATTTAGGCAGCCTCAGGTACTTCTCTCCATGTAATCCCAGACAGACTTGATGATGTTGAGATCAGGGCTCTGTGGGGGCCATACCATCACTTCCGAGACTCCTTGTTCTTCTTTACCTTGAAGATAGTTGTTAATGACTTTTGCTGTATGTTTGGGGTCGTTGTCATCCTGCTGAATACATTTGGGGCCAAACAGATGCCTCCCTGATGGTATTGCATGATGGATAAGTATCTGCCTGTACTTTTCCGCATTGAGGAGACCATTACTTATGACCAAATCCCCAACTCCATTTACAGAAATGCAGCCCCAAATTTGCAAGGAACCTCCAACATGCTTCACTGTTGCCTGCAAACACTCTATAGTGTACCCCTCTCCAGCCCTTCGGCGAACAAACTGCCTTCTGCTACAGCCAAATATTTATAATTTTGACTCATCAATCCAGAGCACCTGCTGCAATTTGTCTGCACCCCAGTTCCTGTGTTTCGTGCATAGTTGAGTTGCTTGGCCTTGTTTCCACGTCGGAGGTATGGCTTTTTTGCTGCAAGTCTTCCGTGAAGGCCACTTCTGACCAGACTTCTCCGGACAGTAGATGGGTGTACCAGGGTCCCACTGTTTTCTACCAATTCTGAGCTGATGGCACTGCTGGACATCTTCCGATTGCGAAGGAAAGTAAGCATTATGTGTCTTTCATCTGCTGCAGTAAGTTTCCTTGGCCGACCACTGCGTCTACAGTCCTCAACATTGCCCGTTTCTTTGTGCCTTCAAAAGAGCTTGGACAGCACATCTGGAAACCCCTGTCAGCCTTGAAGTTTCTGCCTGGGAGAGACCTTGCTGATGCAGTATAACTACCTTTTGTCTTGTTGCTATGCTCAGTCTTGCCATGGAGTATGTAACAGTAAACTGTCTTCAGCAACCTCACCTTGTTAACTGAGTTTGGCTGTTCCTCACTCAGTTATATTCCTCCTACACAGCTGTTTCTGTTTCAGTTAATGATTGTGTTTCAATCTACATATTGAATTGATGATCACTAGCACCTGTTTGGTATAATTGTTTAATCATACACCTGACATACACCTGACTATATGCCTATCCCTGACTTTGTGCAAGTGTACCTACAATAATTGATGCTGTTTTGAAGGCAAGGGTGGTCACACCAAATAATTTACATTTTTGAATTGATTATTATTTTATTTATATTTTTTCACCTTTATTTAACCAGGTAGGCCAGTTGAGAACAAGTTCTCATTTACAACTGTGACCTGGCCAAGATAAAGCAAAGCAGTGAGACAAAAACAACACAGAGTTACACATGGGATAAACAATCGACAGTCAATAACACAATAGAAAAATCTGTATACAGTGTGTGCAAATTAAGTAAGGAGGTAAGGCAATAAATAGGCCAATAGTGGCGAAGTAATTACAATTTAGCAATTTACACTGGAGTGATAGATGTAGATGCAGATGAGGATGTGCAAGTAGAAATACTTGTGTGCAAAAGAGCAGAAAAACAAAAACAAATATGGGGATGAGGTAGGTAGTTGGTTGGTTGGATGGATGGGCTATTTACAGATGTGCTGTGTACAGCTGCAGTGGTCGGTAAGATGCTCTGGCAGCTGACACTTAAAGTTAGTGAGGGAGATATAAGTCTCCAACTTCAGTGATTTTTGCAATTCGTTCCAGTCATTGACAGCAGAAACTGGAAGGAAAGGCGGCCGATGGTGTTGGCTTTGGGGATGACCAGTGAAATATACCTGCTGGAACGCATGCTACGGGTGGGTGTTGCTATAGTGACCAGTGAGCTGAGATAAGGCAGAGCTTTACCTAGCAAAGACTTATAGATGACCTGGAGCCAGTGGGTTTGTTGATGAATATGTAGCAATGGATTTGATTTTTCTTCTGTTCACTCACTTTGCATTTAGTTAATTGATAAATCTAATCTATTAATATGTCTATTTTTGAAAGCATTCTTACTTTACAGCATTTTTTTCACACCTGCCTAATGCTTTTGCACAGTACTGTATAGGCAGGATTATTGTTGAGAGGGGCGTGTGTGTGGTTTTCCTTTTCACCCTAGGGAGAGAACCACCCCTGTGTTGAATATCTAATGAAAGTCAGTTTGGGGGGGGGGGGGGGGGTTGGGTTTACTGAACGCTACGAGCTAGGGCATATGTACCAGCCGATGCAGTCATTCTGAGAATAGTACTAGTTGGGCCCAATGTAGTGTTATTTCTGTTTATCACTTTCAGGAGTGATTAAACTCGGTCATAAGCAATTTGTAGAGCAGAGGACATATGAGCCGGTCATTACAGAAATTTGAGTAGATATTTCAATTAGTTTGAACAAAGCGAAGTAATTATCTCTCTTCCTCTTGTGTTTTGGTAACGTGAAGAGGTCAAGGGTTGAACGTGAGATGTCATTTAGTAAACCTGTTCCCTTGTTGGAGGGAACTTTCCTTGTGCTTGAAAGTGGAAATCCCGTACAAGTGAAGCTAAGCATTGCACCAGATGCTTAGCTAACAAAGGGATGCTAAGCTAACAAAGGGGAGCAGCTATTTTTGTTTTCCCCTTTGTTCAACGTGAAATCCCGTGCTGGACGGGAATCCCGTGTGATTTCAGCTTCTGCTATCAGTGGTCTCTGGTGGAGAATCACCAATAATTGTTTTTAAATAATTCAGGTTACACTGGATGGTATCCAACCATTCTCAAATGATTGGATACCATTGTCTCGTTCAATTTAATACATAAGTTAAATTGCCATATTACCTTTTCAGGTTGTTTATTGGGATAATACACAAACTGATGTGACATTGTTAAACTTTTCCACGTTAACTTAGATACAGCAACGCTTTCAGGTTAATTAAAGTGTAATTCCCAAATATCCTATACAGGTTTGATTTATCATTCAAATGTATTAATCAATTAAATCTGTTTTTGCAAATTCATGAATAGCCCAACTTCCACATTACTGGCCCAGTCTTGATGATTCATTGACGTTTATAAACTGATTTAAATCGTGTTTGCAGCTTCCAACTCAAAACCCAAACTTTACATAAATTTAAATACTGATAATCATAATAATGAGCAAGCTATCAGATGGGTTTCCACCCATTTCCCCTCTAATAAGTGAACCTTCACCCACAGAAAGATTGATTGCTGACTTCAGCAGCGATGCAAATCCTAACTATGCCGAGGGGCTGAAAATGTTAGATTTTGATTCCATAAGCAAACAAAATGCAGGCAGACCGTCTGGCGCAGGCATTGTGAAAGTTCTCTCCAATTTAGCCCTCAATTATGCAAACCAGCAGAGATGGACAGTGGTCCAATACCTCAGTGCCCAGCAGAGGCACGAGCAGGAAGCTGTGGAGTTCAAGGGACTGCTGGAGAGAACCAGGAAGGTGTCGTTAAAAGCCGAAAAAGACAAGCTACTGATAGCCGAGGAACTGCGTTTGAGAACAAGTAATTTGAAAGATCTGACTAACAGTTATGACAAAGAACGCAAACAAACTCTTGACCAAGTCTGTATTCTACAAGAGCAACTCGTTATAGCCCAAACTAAATATGATGAAGTCCACGCAAAACTAGATGAAACTGACGAGCTAGCTAAAAACAGGGGCGAGCAACTTGATGCCCTGCAAACGGTTTTGAATGAAACCACTCAAAGCAATAATGTTCTATTCCAAAAGCTGCAGACCAAAGACAATCCATTAACTTCACTAGGGTAGGGGGCAGCATTCAGAATTTTGGATGAAAAGTGTGCCCAAATTAAACTGCCTGCTAGTCAGGCCCAGAAGCTAGGATATGCATATACAGTGCCTTGCGAAAGTATTCGGCCCCCTTGAACTTTTCGACCTTTTTCCACATTTCAGGCTTCAAACATAAAGATATAAAACTGTCATTTTTTGTGAAGAATCAACAACAAGTGGGACACAATTATGAAGTGGAACGAAATTTATTGGATATTTCAAACTTTTTTAACAAATAAAAAACTGAAAAATTGGCCGTGCAAAATGATTCATCCCCCTTAAGTTAATACTTTGTAGCGCCACCTTTTGCTGCGATTACAGCTGTAAGTCGCTTGGGGTATGTCTCTATCAGTTTTGCACATCGAGAGACTGACATTTTTGCCCATTCCTCCTTGCAACACAAGCCCGCAGGTTTTCTCTACAGACTTTGGAAGTGTCATTTGGATGTGGAAACGCACAAGGTAAGCAGCATTGCAGCAGATGATTCCTCTCCCATTCCGATAGAGGACCCATTGGATCACGAAGGTGAGTTATCTGTCTTGAAAATCAACACAGATAACAAACCTCTCTGTTTTTCCTACCCACTCCACTTTGTTGGGATATGACTAGAAAAAAACAACTCAAACAGGCCATACCTTAGAGTAGTCTTGGAGGACTGTTTGACCTGTGATGCACTGATAGATTCGGGTTTGACAATTTCCCTCATATCTGAAACTTTGCTGGAAGAACTAAAAAGGGCAGTGGACCCAGCAAAACATTGGTTGAAAACAGAACGTTGCAACACGAATCTTTGAGGTTTCACTCAAGCTACCTCGCCCCTAACCAAGTGTATGCTACTTAAACTTAACTTCGAAAGCGTGTCACTGATCCACCCTGCATACGTGACTAGCATTGACACCGAACGGATGCTGATTGGGATAGATTTCATTGACTGTTTGGTACCCCTAATGGATTGGAAAACCAACCAAATCTGGTCACAAATAACTATGCCAACTCTGTTGACTTCAAATCAAATTCAAATCAAATGTATTTATATAGCCCTTCTTACATCAGCTGATATATCAAAGTGCTGTACAGAAACCCAGCCTAAAACCCCAAACAGCAAGCAAGGCAGGTGTAGAAGCACAGTGGCTAGGAAAAACTCCCTAGAAAGGCCAAAACCTAGGAAGAAACCTAGAGAGGAACCAGGCTATGAGGGGTGGTCAGTCCTCTTCTGGCTGTGCCGGGTGGAGATTATAACAGAACACATCCAAGATGTTCAAATGTTCATAAATGACCATCATGGTCAAATAATAGTAATCACAGTGAACAGGTCAGGGTTCCATAGCCGCAGGCAGAACAGTTGAAACTGGAGCAGCAGCATGGCCAGGTGGACTGGGGACAACAAGGAGTCATCATGCCAGCTAGTCCTGAGGCATGGTCTTAGGGCTCAGGTCCTCCAAGAGAGAGAAAGAAAGAAAGAAAGAGAGAAAGAGAGAATTAGAGAGAGCATACTTAAATTCACACAGGACACTGGATAAGACAGGAGAAATACTCCAGATATATACTCCAGATATAACAGACTCTCTACAGACTTTGGAAGTGTCATTTGAAACTGGCCATGCTGCTGCTCCAGTTTCAACCCTAGCCCCCCGACACATAAACTACTGCAGCATAAATACTGGAGGCTGAGACATC
This sequence comes from Salmo salar, assembly GCF_965601325.2. Taxonomy (NCBI): domain Eukaryota; kingdom Metazoa; phylum Chordata; class Actinopteri; order Salmoniformes; family Salmonidae; genus Salmo; species Salmo salar. The sequence continues at coordinate 26,548,838 of NC_138318.1, read as the reverse complement.
CTCTCCTCTATCCTGGGGTGGCAGGTAGCCTAGTGATTAGAGCCAGGAGACAGGAGGGGTCGGGAGACACTGTGGCCGCATCCGACAATACCCACAGACAGGGCCAAACAGGCAGGATATAACCCCACCCACTTTGCCAAAGCACAGCCCCCACACCACTAGAGGGATAACTTCAACCACCAACTTACCATCCTGAGACAAGGCTGAGTATAGCCCACAAAGATCTCCGCCATGGCACAACCCAAGGGGGGGCGCCAACCCAGACAGTAAGGTCACGTCAGTGACTCAACCCACTCAAGTGACGCACCCCTCCTAGGGACGGCATGGAAGAGCACCAGTAAACCAGTGACTCAGCCACTGTAATAGGGTTAGAGGCAGAGAATCCCAGTGGAGAGAGGGGACCGGCCAGGCAGAGACAGCAAGGGAGGTTCGTTGTTCCAGTGCCTTTCTGTTCACCTTCACACTCCTGGGCCAGACTACACTCAATCATAGGACCTACTGGAGAGATGAGCCTTCAATAAAGACTTAAAGGTTGAGACCGAGTCTGCGTCTCTCACATGGGTAGGCAGACCATTCCATCAAAATGGAGCTCTATAGGAGAAAGCCCTGCCTCCAGCTGTTTGCTTAGAAATTATAGGGACAGTTAGGAGGCCTGCGTCTTGTGACCGTAGCGTACGTGTAGGTATGTACGGCAGGACCAAATCGGAAAGAAAGGTAGGAGCAAGCCCATGTAATGCTTTGTAGGTTATCAGTAAAACCTTGAAATCAGCCCTTGCCTTAACAGGAAGCCAGTGTATGGAGGCTAGCACTGGAGTAATATGATAAAAAAAATTGGTTCTAGTCAGGATTCTAGCAGCCGTATTTAGCACTAACTGAAGTTTATTTAGTGCTTTATCCTGTTAGGGCTAGGGGGCAGTATTGACACGGCTGGATAAAAAACATACCCGATTTAATCTGGTTACCACTCCTACCCAGTAACTAGAATATGCATATACTTATTACATATGGATAGAAAACACCCTAAATTTTCTAAAACTGTTTGAATGGTGTCTGTGAGTATAACAGAACTCAAATGGCAGGTCAAAACCTGAGAGATTCCTTTACAGGAAGTGGCCTGTCTGACCATTTGTTGAACTTCTTTTCCATCTCTATCATTTACTAAGGATCTCTGCTCTAACGTGACACTTCCCACGTCGTCCATAGGCGCTCAGAGCCCGGGAAAAAACAGAATGTCGTCATTCCAGCCCCAGGCTGAAACACATTATCGCCTTTCTCAAGTGGCCGATCAAGGGACACGGGCTTATGCGCGTGACCCCGACCGCCCCCGCCTTTGGGATTTTTTCCTCTGTTTGCCGAAAAGGAGATTCCCTGTCGGAATATTATCGCTTTTCTACGAGAAAAGTGTCGTAAAAATTGATTTTAAACAGCGGTTGACATGCTTCGAAGTACGGTAATGGAATATTTAGAATTTTATTGTCACGAATTGCGCCATGCGCGTGACACTTCTTTACTATTTCGGATAGTGTCTGGAACGCACGAACAAAACGCCGCTATTCGGATATAACGATGGATTATTTTGGACCAAACCAACATTTGTTATTGAAATAGCAGTCCTGGGTGTGCATTCTGACGAAGACAACAAAAGGTAATCAAACTTTTATAATAGTAAATATGATTATGGTGAGTGCTAAACTTGCCGGGTGTCTAAATAGCGAGCCCGTGAAGCCTGGGCTATGTACTTAGAATATTGCAAAATGTGCTTTCACCAAAAAGCTATTTTAAAATCGGACATATCGAGTGCATAGAGGAGGTCTGTATCTATAATTCTTAAAATAATTGTTATGCTTTTTGTGAACGTTTATCGTGAGTAATTTAGTAAAATGTTAGCGAATTCCCCGGAAGTTTGCGGGGGGTATGCTAGTTCTGAACGTCACATGCTAATGTAAAAAGCTGTTTTTTGATATAAATATGAACTTGATTGAACAAAACATGCATGTATTGTATAACATAATGTCCTAGGGTTGTCATCTGATGAAGATCATCAAAGGTGAGTGCTGCATTTAGCTGTCTTCTGGGTTTTGGTGACATTATATGCTGGCTTGAAAAATGGGTGTCTGATTATTTCTGGCTTGGTACTCTGCTGACATAATCTAATGTTTTGCTTTCGTTGTAAAGCCTTTTTGAAATCAGACAGTGTGGTTAGATTAACGAGAGTCTTGTCTTTAAATGGCTGTAAAATAGTCATATGTTTGAGAAATTGAAGTAATAGGATTTTTAACGTTTTGAAAATCGCGCCACTGGATTACACTGGCTGTTACATAGGTGGGACGAATTCGTCCCGCCTAGCCTAGAGAGGTTATCCGGGTAGCCGGAAAGTAGAGCATTGCAGTAGTCTAACCTTGAAGTAACAAAAGCATGGATACATTTTTCTGCATCATTTTTGGACAGAAACTTCCAAGGCTACATGCCATACATTGAGCAACGACATGGGTTCAACGTCAATAACTGATGCAACCCCAGTGAACTTGGTCATGAGTCCGCCATTGGTGGCAAATTACAAGGTGACAAGTTCAATTTGGAACTTAACAGAGGTTTTCCTGTGTGGCTTGGGTGATTCACCAGCCGACACTTACCGCCCTCCTCTGATAGGGGGTGTGTGCCTAAACGGCACTATGGTTGAGGATGCCATACTGGCAACCTGGTCGGAAAAATCTGCAATCAGTTTGGAAATGTTCAATGCAATTTCGAAAAAAGCTAACTGCCATCCCCTTGTTCCGAAAACATTCAGATTTCCACTGGGAACAAATCCCCAGATGACACTCACCGCTATAGGGGTGTGTGCGCTATCAATCCGCATTGGAACCAAGGAAGTATCTCATTTCCTACTGGTTGTCGCGGACCTCCCACATACAGTCTACGTGGGAGCGGACATACTGGTAAGATTGGGTGTTAAACTCGATATCAGCCAGATCTACATGCCTTGTCTTTCGACCCGCTGCAAATGGCATCCGGGCAGACTATTCCTGAAGCTTGCAAGGTGATAACTGAGTCCGCCATGGTGATTCCAGCAAGAACCACAGAGGTTTCTGTAAGACTGAACCTGGCGCCTGGCGCCCGGATACCGGATGGAAGGCACCACTGTGGCACCACAATCTTCCAACCCTCTCCATGACTATTCGACTTGGGGCTAACTATCAATGGCAATCCGCTGTTGGAACTAAATGCTAGATCCACTTACCTCCTAGTACAGAATCTGACTCAAACTGATATTTTCATTCCTCAGCACACTCAGCTAGGAACATTGATTGATTCCTCCTTCCATGATTTTGAACTTGTTGTTCCCGTGATTGGGCCCCTTCCGTCCTCCCTAGACCTAGGTGGCGATGGAGGTATGCTGTTTACTTGTCCATCAAAAGCAATTGCAATAACTCCCGTATTGCCACTTGACAACACATCGACGTTCAGGCTAGATGTTGATTCTGACAACAACTTGTTAATATACTCCATCGTCATGGAGGACGATATCGCATTTCCTCCTGTATGTGAGGTACACTCTTGTGTGGTAACAACTGATGATTCTCCCACCATTGACATGCCGTCACCACCCAATGAAGACCTGTACAATGTCGCTGAACCATATCTTGGCTTCCATGCACAGGTAATAAAACTACTGTTGGAGGCTGATGCACTTGTTAATGACACTGAACAGTATCAGTTGAGAGAATTGTTTAACAAACACTGTGAGATCTGGTCTACAGACTCGCTGGATTGCGGTGTTACAGGCATTCATGTGGTGCGTATTCCTACGCCACCCGGAGTGCTCCTACATTTGTGAGACAATACAAAATTTCGCTTGCAGCATACACAGCGGTACAAGAGATTTTCAACTCCCTATTAGTTAAACGTATAATCAGGGAATGTAACAGTGCGTACAGCGCTCCCGTGTGGCCTGTTCTGAAACCAACAGGTAAATGTCGTCTTACCGTTGACTATAGACAACTCAACAAGCTGGTTCCGTTGTCTCATTGACCAATGAGCTGGCAAACGCCAAGTACATCTCCACCGTCGATGTGAAGAATGGTTTCTGGACCATGACAGCCGACCCTCATGACCAACACAAGTTGGCTTTCTCTGTCTCGAACAAGCTCTTCACGTTCAATCATTGCCCGTTCGGGTATGCGAACTCCCCCTCAGAGTTAAACATCTTCCTGCACAAGGCAATTCCAGACGCAGCCTCCAGGGTGACGATAATCTACGTGGACGACTTTCTCATGAGAAGTGAGACTTGGTCACATCACCTCCACGAGATGGACCACAATCTTACCCAACTTGGGACGGCAGGGGCTAAGTTGGCCATCATGAAAGGACAATGGTGCAGGACCAAGGTAAACTACGTTGGGCGTCTGGTGGGTGCTGAGGGCATCCTGCCACATGCCACAGTCTAACAGAATCCAAGCAGTACACAACATCAACACACCTACAAACCTTCATTAGGTGCGCAGTTTCTTGGGAGTATGTAATTACTCCTGTCAATTCATCGAAAACTACGCTGACTTGTCAAAGCCTTTGACCCGTCTTCTTCAGAAAGACACCCATACGTTTGGGAGGGCACTCACGACGAAGCTGTGGCTTCCTTGTAAAACCTACTTTGCGAGGTACCCTGCCTGGTATACCCCAACAAAGACAAGACGTTCTTTTTGGAAGTCGGTTTCTCAGAGCACTGCCTTAGTGCTGGTTTGTACCAAAAATACGACCAAGACAAGCGTGTGGTCGCTTACGCGAGCAAAACACTCAACCCTGCTGAACACAAGTACTCAGATTGCGAAAAAGCGCTACTGTCAACAGTCTGGGTGGTCAAACACTTCACCAGTTATGTCGGCGGACAAAAAGTGATCATAGAAACATGTCACCAGCCTGTGACTTTTCTGAAAAGCCAACAAATCCGTGAGGGTGCTGTACACAACAGCAGAATAGCGGCTTGGCTGATGACGTTGCAGAGCCATGATGTAGTAGTCAACTACGCAATAGCGGAAAACTTGACATTGGGCGGTGCTTTGGTGGTGTCAACGGTGTGGTGACGATGAAACCGACTTCGCACCACCGCCGCGTGACGTAGCGCCGCCATTGCCTTCAAACCATCACTACTTCGAAGAGAACGTGTGTCTTGGCATGCCGATGGTATTTGTGGATGGCTGTTCTTACCGCCATCTAGACCACTTGCAAGCTGGTGTGGGATTGGTATGGCACAATGACATTCTGTGCAAACCACTTCAATTTCACCTAGGCAACAAGACCAGCCTGTTCGCAGAAGTGGTGGGCGTGCTTATCACACTGCAAATGGATGTGTGAAATACAACTTGTCAGGACTTGCAATCTGGACCGACGCAGACTACACCAGACTCACCTTCTTATGCCACTTACCATTTTGGAAACAAAAGCACATGACTACTTCAAGTGGCAAAAAAGTTAAAAACAAAGAGCTCATTCTAGCTTGTGATAACCTCATCACCAAACAAGACATACAGGTGTATTGGAAGAAAGTCAAGGGACACTCCAAATCACCTGGTCATGACAAACTTGGCAACGACCATGCCGACCGCATAGCAATATCTGGTGCAATTCACGGCATCCCTTGGGTGTTCGATGCTCGAGACACAAAAATCACAGAGGCAGCGATGGTGTCTGCGGTAACGCGTAGCCATGTAGCACCGCGGGAAACGTCTTCGCACGAACGTAATGTGTTGCTAACTCATTCATCCTGAATGGTGACCTGGTAGCAATGCAACACCAAGATGAGTCCCTCGCCACTTTGATGGCTTTCCTGTCTGATCCTGTCAATCACCCAGTGTCCGAACTGGCTTTGGCCGGTTAACCTCTTACATCTAGATGTTCCACTAGCGGAACACCTGCTCCAATATCCAATGATGGGCGTGGCGCGGAATTCAAATTCCTCTAAAATCCGAAAACTTAAATTTTTCAAACATATGACTATTTTACAGCATTTTAAAGACAAGACTCTCGTTAATCTAACCACACTGTCCGATTTCAAAAAGGCTTTACAGCGAAAGCAAAACATTAGATTATGTCAGCAGAGTACCCAGCCAGAAATAATCAGACACCCATTTTTCAAGCTAGCATATAATGTCACAAAAACCCAGAAGACAGCTAAATGCAGCACTAACCTTTGATGATCTTCATCAGATGACACACCTAGGACATTATGTTATACAATACATGCATGTTTTGTTCAATCAAGTTCATATTTATATCAAAAAACAGCTTTTTACATTAGCATGTGACGTTCAGAACTAGCATGCCCCCCGCAAACTTCCGGGGAATTTACTAACAATTTACTAAATTACTCACGATAAACGTTCACAAAAAGCATAACAATTATTTTAAGAATTATAGATACAGAACTCCTCTATGCACTCGATATGTCCGATTTTAAAATAGCTTTTTGGTGAAAGCACATTTTGCAATATTCTAAGTACATAGCCCAGCCATCACGGGCTAGCTATTTAGACACCCGGCAAGTTTAGCCTTCACCAAAATCAGATTTACTATAAGAAAAATGTTATTACCTTTCCTGTTCTTCGTCAGAATGCACTCCCAGGACTTCTACTTCAATAACAAATGTTGGTTTGGTCCCAAATAATCCATCGTTATATCCAAATAGCGGCGTTTTGTTCGTGCGTTCCAGACACTATCCGAAATGGTAAATCAGGGTCACGCGCATGGCGCATTTCGTGACAAAAAAAATCAAAATATTCCATTACCGTAATTCGAAGCATGTCAACCGCTGTTTAAAATCAATTTTTATGCAATTTATCTCGTAAAAAAGCGATAATATTCCGACCGGGAATCTGCGTTTCGGTAAATAGAGGGAAAAACAGAAAGACGGGGGCGGCCAGTGCACGAGCCTAAGCCCTTTGTCCTCTGATAGACCACTTAGCAAAAGCGCTTGTGTGTTTCAGCCAGGGCTTTGAATTACGTCATTCAGCTTTTTCCCGGGCTCTGAGCGCCCATGGAAGCTGTAGGAAGTGTCACGTAACAGCAGAGATCCTTTGTAATGAATAGAGATAATCAAGAAGGCGAAGAAATGGTCAGACAGTGTACTTCCTGTACAGAATCTTCTCAGGTTTTGGCCTGCCAAATGAGTTCTGTTATACTCACAAACTTTGGAGTGTTTTCTATCCAAAGCTAATAATTATATGCATATTCTAGTTTCTGGGCAGGAGTAATAATCAGATTAAATCGGGTACGTTTTTTTATCCAGCCGTGAAAATACTGCCCCCTAGCCATAACACGTTAACACGACTTGCGTTCTCTGTACGCAACTAAACAGCACCTCACACTTGTAGATGACTTACTGGTTTATGTTTGAGAAACCGACGCCACACAAAGGTGGGTGATTCCTAAAACACAGAGGGGGATAATGATAACCCATGCCCTGGAGTTCGATCCAGATTGACTGGGTCGGCCCAGTTGCCAGGTTGGCCAGAGGTAACAAGTATCTCCTCACAGTGACTTGCGCATTCACAAAGTGGGTGGAGTGCCTGCCCGCAACCAATGACACAGTGGAAACCACAGACGTTCTTTTGCTTAACCACATTTTCAGTTGTTTCGGCCTGCCAGGAGAAACCATGGACAGCGACAGAGGAACCAACTTTTTGTTAGCTGTAATGGCCGAACTGTGGTGGCTCCTGGGAGTCAAAGCTAAACTCCACATTACGTACCACCCTAGGAGCTCCAGCAGGGTAGAAAGAAGCAATTAGACAATCGTCAGAACCCTGAGGAAATATGTGGCAGCCAACCACAAAGATTGGGACCTCAAACTCCCACTGGTACTGATGGCGATCAGAGCCACACACAACAGGTCTACGGGAATAACACCATTCGAGATGATGACGGGCCGACAAGTTACACTTCCACTCAATCTCCTGTACCAACCAGGAGATGTCGCCGCAGCCACCGCCTACACTGCTCATCAATACTTTATGGACTTGCGAAACCACCTCCAGACAACCTTTGCATACACTCAAGGAAAGTTGGAGAGAAGGGCAGAAGGCGACAAGACCTATTACGACAAAAAGGCCTCACACCAGGTGTTCGAGGTCGAGGAAAAGGTGTGGTACTACATATACACAAAACCCTCGGGCATCGCCCACACTGGACGGGGCCACACAAGTTTGTGGTCACCTGTAGCTTATCAAATCAGAATCAGCAAAGGTCAACAAAATATCATATTAAAGTGGGTCTACAGGAACCAAATCAAGTTGTACACTCCCCCATGGGAATAGAAGGCATGCTGGCCAGCACCAAATAGACAGAAACCTAGCAAGTCAGAGGTACTAAGAAAATTCTTAAGTACCCTCAGCTGATCCCTTCCAGGATATCAGTACATTGCACATAACATATTTTCTTCCCTTCCCAGCTACAAGATATACCTGTTGTCACTATTGATATTGTCCTGCACTGTGCTGTCCAAAATTGGAAAATCAGAAAATTTGTTGTCAAAACATGCTAAGCTTTCCCTTGAGTTACCACATGCCATTCAAAACCAAATCCAGTACGAGGGACCAATGACTGTTGATCTTAGCGTACTGGATGAGGCGCATTCAGTTGACCCGACTGACTACAAGCCAAAAGATTGGTCTGTCACCCGCTCTTGGATGGTGCCGGACAGTATCCTGACTGTTACCATGATCCTTGGTCTTATTTCCCTTGCCGTGTACACAGGCACACACGTGCAACGGAACACCTAATGAGGTCTTATACTAGGATCACCCGTGGGACGGAAGCGATCCCAATTTTCGGAAAGTTGGCAATAGACCCTGAAACCTCATCAGGGGGTCCATCCACAGCATCCCCCTGCCTCCTCTCCCGAATTCGCTGGGTCAGCCCTGTAATGTCCCCAATGTAAGCTTTTTCCTTCACGGTGACATTTTTTCCAAGAGCCTTAACTACACACCTTCAAGTAGGATTGCCCTAAATATAACATAAGCCAAGACCTTGGACATATATAGAACATAGTCCAAATTAGATGATTAAGGTGTGGTAGCTATATTTTGTTTATCTCTTGTTTATGTTTTTTTCATTTTGTTTCATTTCCTTTGACACTTAGGAAGTGATAGAGCCATAAACAAGTTCATTTGGGAAATAGAAACTCAATGAAGCCAAACTTTCCCATGGTGCCCCAGGTTATTGAGTTAATAATTACCTGATTAATTTTATCACATAATTATAAACAGTTAATCATTCCATGAACAGCAGTCATCACATTAATCAATACAACGTCAGGACAGAGGATATCTCCCCCAGTCAAAGTGATAAAACGAGGATGGGGAAGGATGTGCTAGGGCCATCAGAGACTAGTCAGACACATTTGTACCATTTGTGTATGTGTGTGTGTGTGTGTGTGTGTGTGTATGTGTGTGTGTGGATGCAACTAGATCTCATGGTCTCACATTAGAAAATCTAATTTCGAAGTTCATCAAACATCAAATTCCTCATTACTCAGAATTTTTAAGGCTAGGGTTAAGTCCAGGCATTAAATCCAACATTTTAAGGTAAGGCATTGACTCTGAATCATTAAGGTAAGGGTTAAGATTTGGGATAGGCTTAAAATCCAGCTTTTTATTGCTGGATTCAAACATGCAACCTTTGGCACCAGAGGCAGATCCTTACATCCATCCATCATCCCCATCCACAGCAACTAGAAAAACCCAAACCTACTTGAAGGTAACAGCGCTCACTGTTGCCCCCCTAGTGGCTGGTTTACAAGTCATCTCCCGACGTCCTCAGACACGGATGGATGTCGAATATTGACTTGTATCACAGGTGACCTGGCTGGTGTGTAAGTGCCTGACTACTGTCTCAACCATGTAGAATAACTCTCTTTCTGTTCAGAATGGGTCTCTATGGAACAGAAGTGGTTAGCACAGGGGCATTAAATGTAACCCATACGAACCCATAAGAGTAGCTCATGTGACTGAGGTGGTTGGTTTGTTTACCACTGACTAATTAATAACTTTAGCTGAGACCTACAAATTTCCATTAGCTAATGCCTAGGGTTTAGCCCAGCGGGCTAAAACAATCTTGTGGCACGCAGGAGTCCAGGGTTTTAGACCCAATCAGTTACAGTGGCTCAGGGAACAAAATGCACCTCTATAAATCCAGAAGGGTATCTATACACAATCAGTGCTAGCTTCTGTCAAGGTTGGAATATTGTAGGTGTCACCAGACAGAATTGTAGGTAGTCAGCCGCTGTATCTACCTGTCCATCAAAAAGAGTCTGCCTCTCTGTCCTCTCATCTATCCTTTCCTCTCTCATCTCATCTCCTCTCCGCTATCATCTCCTCTATTTTCTTCTCTATCCCGTCTCTCCTCTCCTCTCGTCCTCTCCTCTCCTTTCTCCTTTCCGTTCTCCTATCTCAACTCTACTCTCCTCAATTGTCTCCTCTCCTCTCCTCTCCTCACCTCTCCTCTCCTCTCCTCTCCTCTCCTCTCCTCTCCTCTCCTCTCCTCTCCTCTCCTCTCCTCTCCTCTCCTCTCCTCTCCTCTCCTCTCTCCTCTCTATCCTCTCCTCTCTCCTCTCCTCCCTCTGCTTCTCTATCCTCTATCCTCTTCTCTATCCACTCCTCTTCTATATCCTCTCCTGTTTCCTATATTCTCTCCTCTCCTTTCCCCCCACCATTTCTTCTCTTCTCTCCTTTCCTCTCCTCTCATTTCTCCTTTCTTAAATGCTACTCTCTATCCTCTCCTCTCATGTTTCCTCCTCTCTCCTCTCCTGTCCACTATCCTCTCTCCTCTCCTTTCTCCTCTCTCCTCTCCTCACTTCTAGTCTCTCCTATCCTCTCCCCTCTCCTCTCTCCACTCATCCTCTCCTCTCCTCTATCCTCTCCTCACTTCTCTCCTATATCCTCTCTTCTCTCATCTATTCTCTCCTCTCCTCATTGCTCCTCTAGCCCCTATTCTCTCCCATTCTCTCTCCTCACCTCTTTCCACATCTTTCTCATCTATCATCTCATTTCCTATCCTCTCTCCTCTCCCCTCTCCTCTCTCCTCTCCTCTCCTCTCTCCTCTTCTCTATTGTCTCCTCTCTACACTCTCCTCTACTATACTCTATTCTCACTCCTCTCCTCTCATCTCTTCTCCTCTCCTCTCTCCTCTATCCTCTCCTCTAACTTCTGCACTATCCTTTCCTCTCCTGTCTCCTCTCCCTCTCTACTCTCCTCTATCCTCCCCTCTCTCCCTCCTCTCTCCTCTCCTCTATCTCCTCTCTCCTTTCTCTTCTATCCTCCATCCTCTAATGTCCTCTCCTCAATTCTCTCCTCTCTCTTCTCATTGCTCCTCTAGCCTCTATTGTCTCCTATTCTCTTTCCTCTCCTATTTCCACATCTTTCTCATCTATCCTCTCTTATCTCCTCTCCTGTTTCCTTTTTCCTCTCCTCTACTCCCCTCTCCTCTCTCCTCTTCTATCCTCTCTTCTCTCCTCTCCTCTTACTTCTGCTCTATCATTTCCTCTCCTCTCTCCTCTCCTCTATTCTCTCCTCTCCCTCTTTTCCCTCCTCTATCCTCTCCTCTCCTCTCCTCTCCCCTCCCCTCTATCTCCTCTCTCAACTCCTTTCTCTTCTATCCTCCCTCCTCTACTCTACTCTCCTCTCCACTCAATCAAATCAAATTTCAAATCAAATTTATTTTTATATAGCCCTTCGTACATCAGCTGATATTCTCAAAGTGCTGTACAGAAACCCAGCCTAAAACCCCAAACAGCAAGCAAAGCATGTGAAAGAAGCACGGTGGCTAGGAAAAACTCCCTAGGAAAAACTCCCTAGAAAGGCCAAAAACCTAGGAAGAAACCTAGAGAGGAACCAGGCTATGAGGGGTGGCCAGTCCTCTTCTGGCTGTGCAGGGTGGATATTATAACAGAACATGGTCAAAATGTTAAAATGTTAAAATGTTCATAAATGACCAGCATGGTCAAATAATAATAATCATAGTAGTTGTCGAGGGTGCAACAAGCACGTCCGGTGAACAGGTCAGGGTTCCATAGCCGCAGGCAGAACAGTTGAAACTGGAGCAGCAGCACGGCCAGGTGGACTGGGGACAGCAAGGAGTCATCATACCAGGTAGTCCTGAGGCATGGTCCTAGGGCTCAGGTCCTCCGAGAGAAAGACAGAAAGAGAGAAAGAGAGAATTAGAGAGAGCATATTTAAATTCACACAGGACACCGGATAAGACAAGAGAAATACTCCAGATGTAACAGACTGACCCTAGCCCCCCGACACATAAACTACTGCAGCATAAATACTGGAGGCTGAGACATCCTCTCCTCTATCCTGGGGTGGCAGGTAGCCTAGTGATTAGAGCATTGGACTAGTAACCGAAAGGTTGCAAGATCAAATCCCCGAGCTGACAAGGTTAAAAAAAATCTGTCGTTCTTTCCCTGACTGAACGAGGCAGTTAACTAACCCGCTGCCGTCATTGAAAATAAGAATTTGTTCTTAAGTGATTTGCCTAGTTAAATAAAATTCTCTCTTCCCTCTGCTTCTTTATCCTCTCCTTTCTTAACTTCTATCCTCGCCTCTCCTGTCCACTATCCCATCTCCTCTCTCTTCTCATTGCTCCTCTAGCCTCTATTCTCTCCTGTTCTCTCTCCTCTCCTCTTTCCACATCTTTCTCCTTTATCCTCTCTTATCTCCTCTCCTGTTTCCTCCTCTCTCTCCTCTCCAATGTCATCTCTCCTCTCCTATTTCCTCTCCGCTCCTTTTCCTCCTCTGTCCTCTTTCTTAATTCTCTCCTATGTATTATTCTATCTCCTCTATCCTATATCCTCTCCTCTCTCCTCTCCTCTATCCTATATCCTCTCCTCTCTCCTCTTTCCTCTCGCCTCTCCTCTCTCCTCTCCTCTATCCTATATCCTCTCCTCTCTACTCTATCCTCTCCTCTATCCTATATCCTCTCCTCTCTCCTCTTTCCTCTCCTCTCTCTTCTCCTCTATCCTATATCCTCTCCTCTCTATCCTCTCCTCTCTCCTATATTCTCTCCTTTCTCCTCTCACCTCTGTCCAAATCTCTCCAACCTTTCCTTTCCTCTATCTTCTCCTCTCCTCTCCCCTTTCCATTATTCTCTCCTCTTTCCTATGTCATCTTCTCTCTCCTCTCCTCTCTCTATTCTCTCTCCTCTCCTCTCCTCTCCTCTCCTCTACTCTACTCTACTCTACTCTACTCCTCTCCCCTCTTCGCTTGTCTCTCCTATAGCCTCTTCTCTATCTTTCCTCTCCTATAGCCTCTCCTCTATCTTTCCTCTCCTCTTTCCTTTCCTCTCTTCTCCTCTCTTCCAGCCTCTCCTCACTCCTCAAACCTCTCCTTTATCATCTTCCTTCCCCTCTGTTTTCTCATCTCTCCTCTCTCTCCTCTCCTCTCTCCTCTTTCCTCTCTTCTCTCCTTTCTCCTCTATCCTCTCTCCTCTTCTCTTTTCACGTATCTTATCTTCTCTCTCCTTATCCTCTTCTCTATCCTCTTCTCTATCATCTCCTATATCCTTTACTTTCCTCTTTCCTTTCCTCTCTTCTCATTTCTTCACCATCCTCTTCTCTTTTCTCCCCTGTCTCCACTATGCTTTCTCCTCTCCTCTATTCTCTCCTCTCTCCTCTCATCTCTCCTCTCTTTCTCCTCTTTCCTCCACTCTTTCTTCACCTTTCTCCTCTCTCCTCTCCTCTCTCCTCTTCTCTCCCTTCTATCCTCGTCTCCATCCTATCGTCTTCTATATCCTCTCCTCAACTCTATATTTTTCTCTCCATTCCTCTCTTCTCCTTTCCTCTCCTCTCTCCTTATAGCTCATGTCCTCTCCTCTATCCTCTCTTCTCTCCCCTTCTGATCCTCACCTCTCACCTTTACACTGTCTTATCTCCTCTCTTCTAGCCTCTATTCTCACCTATCCTGTCTCATTTCCTCTCTCCTCTCCTTTCTCATCTATGAGCTTCTCCTCTACTCTTCTGTCTCCTCTATCCTCTCCTCAAATCTGCCCTATGGTCTCTCCTCTTTTCTCGAATTCATTATTTCTCATATCTCCACTCTCCTCTCCTCTCCTCTATCCTCTTCTCTTCTCTCTCCTCTCCTCCTCTATCCTTTCTTCTCCTCTTTCCTTTCCTCTCTTCTCCCCTCCTCTATCCTCTCCTTTCCTCTCTTCTCCCCTCCTCTATCCTCTTTACTCTCCTTTCCTCTCTTCACCTCTCTTCTATCCTCTCCTCTCTTCTTTACTCGCTCCACTCCTCAACCCTCTCTTCTATCATCTTCCCTCTCCTCTGTTTTCTCCTCTCTCCTTTCTCTTCTCTTCACTTCTCTTCTCTCTCCTCTATCCTCTTCTCTCTCCTCTTCTCTCTCTCCTCTTCTCTATCCTCTTCTCTATCCTCTTCTCTATCCTCTCCTATATCCTCTCCTCTATCCTCTTTCCTTTATCCTCTACCTTATCCTCTCCTATATCCTCTCCTCACTCTTCTCCTCTCCTCTCTTCTCTCTCATCTATACTTTTCTCTATCCTCTCCCTCTCCTCTGTCCTCTACTTTTTCCTCTCCTCTCTCATTTCCTCTCTCCCCCTCTGTTCCAGCCTCTTCTCTCCTCTCCTGTTTCCTCCCCTCTCTCGTCTCCTCTCCACTATCCTCTCTCCTCTGTCCTCTCCTCACCTCTTATTATCTTCTCTCTTCTCCACTTTTCATCTAGCCTCTATTCTCTCCTCTCCTCTCCTTTCTCTTCTATCCTCTCTCCTTTATCCTCTCTTCTCTCCTCATCTCTCTTCTAGTCTCTATTCTCTGATATGTCTGTCTGACGTCTGTCCATTTTATCTCTCTATTTTCCCCTGTGTGTTGGTGTGTGTGTCAAGCTTGCTGAGGTATTTTGGAACCACTATACATAAATTATGCTTGTATAATGCATTATGATGCTGTTTTACTGCATTGTAAGTCTTGCCATAAGCATGCAGCTCATACTACTGCAATCAATCATTATACCTCCAGGCTTCAAATTAAGTGATATCAGTATTTTTTTTGTCCCCCTCCAAATCTTTCCATCACACAAGTATTAATTATTTCAGCCCACTTCTTGACAGCTCTCTCTCTCTCTCTCTCTCACTCTCTCTCTCCCTTTCTCTCTCCCTCTCTCTTTCCCTTACACTCCCACTCCCTCTCCCCCTCCCTGTCACTCCCCCCCCCTCTCTCTCTCTCTCTCTCTCTCTCCCTCTTACCCTCCTCTCTCACTCACCCCCTCTCTCTGTCTGCCCACTGGTTGACAGACACTCATTATCACCAAGTCTTGATTAAAATAATGAGAAACTGAATATTTCAGAGTACCAATCCCTTTTAGTATAGACATTGGGTGGGAGGGAGGTATATAGGGTAGGGAGGAATAGAGGGAGGGAGGGAGGGACTGAATGGAGGAGCAAACATTTGCATTCCTCATCTGTCTCTTATCCTTTTCTTTCTATTTTTCCCCAACTCTCCCTTCTCTCTCCTCTCTGTCCTGAATAAAAATGTTAACTACAGAATATTGTCAAAAGAGCCTATCTAAGCCATATTATAAGTCTATCTTATGGCTTAGATAGGCTCTTTTGACAAAAATGGTGTTTAACATGATTTTTGAATGACTACCTCATCTCTGTCCCCCACTCATCTTTAAGGTCCTTCAGTCGAGCAGTGAATTTCAAGCAGAGATTCAACCACAATGCCTGGCAAAGAAGGGCACCTATTAGTAGATGGGTAAAAAAAGAGACGCTGAATATCCCTTTGAGCATGCTGAAGTTATTAAGTACACTTTGGATGGTGTATCAATATATCCAGTCACAACAAAGCTACAGGCGTCCTTCCTAACTCAGTTGCCAGAGAGGAAGGAAACCGTTCAGGGATTTCACCATGAGGCCAATGGTGACTTTAAAAAAACTGAGGATGGATCAACACTATTGTAGTTACTCTGCAATACTATCCTAAATGACAGAGTGAAAAGAAGGAAGCCAGTAAAGAATACACATTTTCCAAAACATACATCCTGTTTGCAAGAAGGCATTAAAGTAAAACATCAAAAGAATGTGGCAAATAAATTAACTTTATGTCCTGAATACAAAGTGTTATGTTTGGGCAAATCCAACACAGCACGTGACTCAGTACCACTCTTTATATGTTTAAGCATGGTAGTTGCTGCATCATGTGTATGCTTGTCATTGGCAAGGACTAGGGAATTGTTTTGTATAAAAAGAAACGTAATAGAGCTTAGCACGGGAAAAATTCTAGAGGAAAACCTGGTTCATTCTTCTTTCCAACAGACAATGGGAGACAAATTCACCTTTAAATAGAATAATAACCTAAAAAACTAAGCCAAATATGCACTGGAGTTGCTCACGAAGACAACTATAAATGTTCCTGATTGGCATAGTTACAGTTTTTACTTAAGCTTGAAAATCTAAGGCAAGACTTGAAAATGGTTGTCTAGCGATGATCAACAACCAACTTAACAGAGCTTGATGAATTTTTAAAAGAATATTGTGCAAATATTGTTTAATCCATTTGTGCAAAGCTCTTGGAGACTTACCCAGAAAGGCTCACAGCTGTAATCACTGCCAAAGGTGTATGAACACTTGTGTAAATTAGATATTTAATTTTCAAGAAATTGGCAAAGTTTTCTAAAAACATGTTTTCACTTTGTCATTATGGGGTATTGTGTGTAGATGGGGGAGATTAAAAAATTATTGAATCCATTTTGAATTCAGGCTGAAACACAAAAAGATGAGGAATAAGTCAAGGGGTCTGACTACTTTCTGAAGGCAGTGTAATATACAATATGTTTAAGTGCTGTGACCTTGGGCTTCATATGGACTCAATGTTCACTAAGGTGGACCCCATCGTTATTAAAGTAAAATAACAGACAAGCTTTGTTGACGGGGTCATATAGATAAAACGATCAGTTGACCTTCATTACCTATAGTATTTTAAACGGATAGTGCGACATGTTGGCAATTAAGCAATTGTTTTCTATTTATCAAGAGTCAAATGAACTCATTAATTAAAAAAAGATATACTGCTCAAAAAAATAAAGGGAACACTTAAACAACACATCCTAGATCTGAATGAAAGAAATAATCTTATTAAATACTTTTTTCTTTACATAGTTGAATGTGCTGACAACAAAATCACACAAAAATAATCAATGGAAATCCAATTTATCAACCCATGGAGGTCTGGATTTGGAGTCACACTCAAAATTAAATTGGAAAACCACACTACAGGCTGATCCAACTTTGATGTAATGTCCTTAAAACAAGTCAAAATGAGGCTCAGTAGTGTGTGTGGCCCCCACGTGCCTGTATGACCTCCCTACAACGCCTGGGCATGCTCCTGATGAGGTGGCGGATGGTCTCCTGAGGGATCTCCTCCCAGACCTGGACTAAAGCATCCGCCAACTCCTGGACAGTCTGTGGTGCAACGTGGCGTTGGTGGATGGAGCGAGACATGATGTTCCAGATGTGCTAAATTGGATTCAGGTCTGGGGAACGGGCGGGCCAGTCCATAGCATCAATGCCTTCCTCTTGCAGGAACTGCTGACACACTCCAGCCAAATGAGGTCTAGCATTGTCTTGCATTAGGAGGAACCCAGGGCCAACCGCACCAGCATATGGTCTCACAAGGGGTCTGAGGATCTCATCTCGGTACCTAATGGCAGTCAGGCTACCTCTGGCGAGCACATGGAGGGCTGTGCGGCCCCCCAAAGAAATGCCACCCCACACCATGACTGACCCACCGCCAAACCGGTCATGCTGGAGGATGTTGCAGGCAGCAGAACGTTCTCCACGGCGTCTCCAGACTCTGTCACGTCTGTCACGTGCTCAGTGTGAAACTGCTTTCATCTGTGAAGAGCACAGGGCGCCAGTGGTGAATTTGCCAATCTTGGTGTTCTCTGGCAAATGCCAAACGTCCTGCACGGTGTTGGGCTGTAAGCACAACTCCCACCTGTGGACGTCGGGCCCTCATACCACCCTCATGGAGTCTGTTTCTGACAGTTTGAGCAGACACATGCACATTTGTGGCCTGCTGGAGGTCATTTTGCAGGGCTCTGGCAGTGCTTCTCCTGCTCCTCCTTGCACAAAGGCGGAGGTAGCGGTCCTGCTGCTGGGTTGTTGCCCTCCTACGGCCTCCTCCACGTCTCCTGATGTACTGGCCTGTCTCTTGGTAGCGCCTCCATGCTCTGGACACTACGCTGACAGACACAGCAAACCTTCTTGCCATAGCTCGCATTGATGTGCCATCCTGGATGAGCTGCACTACCTGAGCCACTTGTGTGGGTTGTAGACTCCGTCTCATGCTACCACTAGAGTGAAAGCACCGCCAGCATTCAAAAGTGACCAAAACATCAGCCAGGAAGCATAGGAACTGAGAAGTGGTCTGTGGTCCCCACCTGCAGAACCACTCCTTTATTGGGGGTGTCTTGCTAATTGCCTATAATTTCGCCCTGTTGTCTATTCCATTTGCACAACAGCATGTGAAATTTATTGTCAATCAGTGTTGCTTCCTAAGTGGACAGTTTGATTTCACAGAAGTATGATTGACTTGGAGTTACATTGTGTTGTTTAAGTGTTCCCTTTATTTTTTTGAGCAGTATATATATCTCTGTGTGAGTTTGCAGGAAGTTGAAGGCAGTTTCTGGGAGCATTGCTAACTAGCATTAGTGCAATGACTGAAAGTCTAGCATTGATGGATGGATCTCATGTTGTCACATAGATCTGACATGTTTGGCTGACTTACGTCATGTAGAGTGACGATGTCTGTTCATTTATTATTACAGCTGGCACAGTGAGAAAACGTGTTGATCTTGCCAAAAACAACTATAGTATTTAGTATCGACAAGCTGTCATCGAATGGAGGTTTGTAAGCTTATAGCTCCAAGTTTAGTTTATAGCTCCAAGAGAGACAGAGAGAGAGAATGAGAGAGATGTAGAATGAAAAAAGAGAGAGAAACAGAGAGAAAAGGTTACAACAGTAACAGGGGACTAGGTACATCTGAATCTTTCAACCATACTGGCATCAGAGGTAAAACTCATTATCCACTACAGGATTCACCAATTGCAATAAAAGTGTAGAAAAGAGAATTAGAATGGCCTTGTGTGGAGAGAGAGAAAGAGAGAGTGGGAAAAGAGAGAAAGAGAGAGAGAGAGAGAGAGAGAGAGAGAGAGAGAGAGAAAGGAAAAAATAAAGAGAGAGAGAGAGAGAGAGAGAGAGAGAGAGAGAGAGAGAGAAAGGAAAAAAATAGAGAGAGAGAGAGAGAAAGAGAGAGAGAGTGAGGGTGGGGGATTAGAATGGCCATGTGTGTGCCTGTTCAACTAAAACGAGATAGCTTATTAACACAATAAAATAGCCAATGCCTTGCTAATGAAAAGCATTAAACTGTCCTTTGAGGCACTTAAATTGTGTGATATGTAGAAAGAGTTACACAACATGTCGCCGCGTTGTTCTATCGGTCACTCTGATTACTGCTTTATGGCAACATCGGTCTTAGTTAGATGCATGTCAATTCTGGTGCATTATTAATCTAGGACACACAGAACTAAAGTCTCACGTAATTCGTCAGATGCTCGATTGAGTTCTGGGGGGGAGACATGTTAGAAAAGAGTAGCGAAGTCTTCACCACTCTTAACGGAAACTCTCAGCCAGTTTCAAGTCTGTGGGCCAAATCTCCCCTCCCCTTCTGAAATTCGAAAAATGCGAGCTCCTGCGAAATCATGATTTGTCCAAATGAACATTGACGAAAAATCATCAGCATACCGGAAAAAAGTTCCTCGTTAGTCATCGCATCACACAATCTGTCAACAGAAGCTACTGCCATTTATGTTACGTGTATCTGTCCATGAGCGATTACATTTGCATCAATAGTTTGGCACCAAGTAATGACCTGCTATAAGACAAATGAGACAATGGTTGTGAGACATGGGATGGCTAACACATTGTACCATTAGTGTAAACAAGCATTGTAGTTCACCAAGCTCAGTTTATCCATCAATGAATCAATAATCAATAAAAGAGAGATTTGTACATTTCTCCCATTGATCTATATATAGGTAGTCACATGTGCTAGTGTGTGTGTATATGTGTGTGTGTGTGTGTGTGTGTGTGTGTGTGTGTGTGTGTGTGTGTGTGTGTGTGTGTGTGTGTGTGTGTGTGTGTGTGTGTGTGGCGTGTATATGTGTGTTTGTGTATATTTATTTCATTTTTTTTTTATTTCACCTTTATTTAACCAGGTAGGCAAGTTGAGAACAAGTTCTCATTTACAATTGCGACCTGGCCAAGATAAAGCAAGCAGTTTGACACATACAACAACACAGAGTTACACATGGAGTAAAACAAACATAATAATAAAACAGAAAAATAAGTCTATATACAAAGTGAGCAAATGAGGTGAGATAAGGGAGGTAAAGGCAAAAAAGGCCATGGTGGCGAAGTAAATACAATATAGCAAGTAAAAAACTGGAATGGTAGATTTGCAGTGGAATAAAGTACAAAGTAGAAATAATGGGGTGCAAAGGAGCAAAATAAATAAATAAATAAACACAGTAGTGGAAGAGGTAGTTGTTTGGGCTAAATTATAGATGGGCTATGTACAGGTGCAGTAATCTGTGAGCTGCTCTGACAGCTGGTGCTTAAAGCTAGTGAGGGAGATAAGTGTTTCCAGTTTCAGAGATTTTTGTAGTTCGTTCCAGTCATTGGCAGCAGAGAACTGGAAGGAGAGGCGGCCAAAGGAGGAATTGGCTTTGGGGGTGACCAGAGAGATATACCTGCTGGAGCGCGTGCTACAGATGGGTGCTGCTATGGTGACCAGCGAGCTGAGATAAGGGGGAACTTTACCTAGCAGGGTCTTGTAGATGACCTGGAGCCAGTGGGATTGGTGACGAGTATGAAGCAAGGGCCAGCCAACGAGAGCGTACAGGTCGCAGTGGTGGGTAGAATATGGGGCTTTGGTGACAAAACGGATGGCACTGTGATAGACTGCATCCAATTTATTGAGTAAGGTATTGGAGGCTATTTAGTAAATTACATTGCCGAAGTCGAGGATCGGTAGGATGGTCAGTTTTACGAGGGTATGTTTGGCAGCATGAGTGAAAGATGCTTTGTTGGGAAAGAGGAAGCCATTTCTAGATTTAACTTTGGATTGGAGATGTTTGATGTGAGTCTGGAAGGAGAGTTTACAGTCTAACCAGACACCTAGGTATTTGTAGTTGTCCACATATTCTAAGTCAGAATCGTCCAGAGTAGTGATGCTGGACGGGCGGGCAGGTGCAGGCAGCGATCGGTTGAAGAGCATGCATTTAGTTTTACATGTATTTAAGAGCAGTTGGAGGCCACGGAAGGAGAGTTGTATGGCACTGAAGCTCATCTGGAGGGTAGTTAACACAGTGTCCAAAGAAGGGCCAGAAGTTTACAGAATGGTGTCGTCTGCGTAGAGGTGGATCAGAGACTCACCAGCAGCAAGAGCGACATCATTGATGTATACAGAGAAAAGAGTCGGCCCAAGAATTGAACCCTGTGGCACCCCCATAGAGGCTGCCAGAGGCCCGGACAACAGGCCCTCTGATTTGACACACTGAACTCTATCAGAGAAGTAGTTGGTGAACCAGGCGAGGCAATCATTTGAGAAACCAAGGCTGTTGAGTCTGCCGATGAGGATGTGGTGATTGACAGAGTCGAAAGCCTTGGCCAGGTCAATGAATACGGCTGCACAGTATTGTTTCTTATCGATGGTGGTTAAGATATCGTTTAGGACCTTGAGCGTGGCTGAGGTGCACCCATGACCAGCTCTGAAACCAGATTGCATAGTGGAGAAGGTGCGATGGGATTCGAAATGGTCGGCAATCTGTTTGTTGACTTGGCTTTCGAAGATGGGTGTGTGTGTATATGTGTGTGTGTTTGTGTGCATGCATGCTTGCGTGTGTGTGTTTGATGGAGGTGTCTGTGAGGTGTGAAGACTGACGAGGTGGTGATGAAACAGCCTAAGTAAAGGAGGCTGATAAATAAGGGCCATGGTTTCTCAGCTCATTAACTTTGATTGGCTCAACCACACACTTCACGAGCTCACACTCCAAAGGAAATTAACCTGGCAGGGGGACTGACGTGACCATTCACTGGAATCAAATGTGCGCTTGGAGCAAAAAGTCAGGCTGCTTTTTAAGGGTGTGTGTGTGTGTGTGTGTGTGTGTGTGTGTGTGTGTGTGTGTGTGTGTGTGTGGTGTGTGTGTGTGTGTGTGTGTGTGTGTGTGTGTGTGTGTGTGTGTGTGTGTGTGTGTGTGTGTGTGTGTGAGTGTGTGTGTGAGTGCGTGCATGTGTGCGCTTTGAGCAAAAAGCCCTGCCTGACATCTGCCATCAGATTGGTTAATGAAGTGTGTTCCTTCCTGCCTGCTTTTGCCCTGGTTGGCAGTTTGACGAAGCCAAGGAGCAGAGCTGCTACGGGGGCGTTCCCCTCCTCCCCTCCACTTCCCAGCATGCAGAAGAAAGTATGGAGGAAGGAGACAACTGTGTCTCTGCCTGATCCCTCTCTCCTGTCAGGGCCAGAAGGGTGGCAGGCAGCCTTACACTGTCAGCTGTTTCACTCTTTTAATTGTTGCCACCCTCAAGCTCTCCCCTTCTCTTCTGAAAGCTAGTTAGCTCCGCCATTTAGCCTACCATTAAAATACCAGAAATATTAGAGTGGAAATTGTTATCCTATTTTAATGTTAAGACTGTAATTTCCAAGTGGCTCACTGTGGCTCCCACTGGTTCACCCACTCTGTCAATCTATTTTAGGACAGAGAAGAAGTTCAGAGAAATCACAATTCTGGAATACATTACAGGGTTGTTGTTTTTGTCTTTCCTCTTCAGTTGGCCCTAATCGTTTTCAGCATGTTGTCTAACCTATTTCTCCCACTGATTGCCCTTTGCATGTCCTCTCGCTAGAAGTGTACTCACAATAAATATTGACTGCACCAGCCAACCGAAGTCCAGTGGTTGGTGTAAAAGTAAAGATACCTAAATAGAAAAGGACTTCAGTAAAAGTGAAAGTCACCCAGTAATATACTACTTGAGTAAATGTAATTTGCTAAAATATATTAATTATCAAAGTAAAAGTAAGAGTATAAATAACTTCACATTTCTTATATTAAGCAAAACATATGGCACAATTTTCTTGTTTTACTATTTTACGCAAGGGGCACACTCCAACACTCAGACATCATTAAAAAATATAAATAGTAGAGTAAAGTACAGATACCCCCAGAAACTACTTAGGTAATACTTTAAAGCATTTTTACTTAAATACTTTAAACCACTGAAGAAGAATTATCTTCTCTGCTCGCTTCCTCTCTACATCATTAGTTAGTGCTTTACTGGCCCTGGCTGCCCAGCTACAGAAGAGAGAGAGAGAGGGAGAGAGAGAGAGAACAGAGAGAGAAAGAAAACAGAGGGAGAGAGATAGAAAGAGAGACAGTGGTTACAACAGATAAATATTTTTTGTTAAGTCTCTGTGCTAATGCATTGGGTTACTGAGGCGTGTAAAAGAAATTTACCCATTAATCCTGAACAGAAAATAAGTGTGAGATGATAAGAACTAGCGACAGCACTAAACCCAGGGTCTATTGGCCACACAGTCTGTTTGGTTAATTGGCCCACCGCACTGCAGACAGCGGTCTCTGGGCACGGCCCACCCTGACTGACCTTGGACAGAAGGTGCTTGCATTGCATCTCCTCTATACCATGGGTCTATGAGATGACAGAAAAGTAGATAAATAATTGGGTGAGTATGAACTTAAACCAAAGGGGTCGAAATAATGAATAACTGAACAGTAACGTCTCAACCAATAAGCTTGGAAAGTGGATATTTCAAAAACACCATTACTGGAGCCACTTCAGAGGCATGACACAGTGTTACGGTTTCTAGCAAAAAGAGAAGGTGGGGTATATAATTCATTGTTAATATGTGATCTGTTTCACCCCCACTTAGCCAAGTTAGCAGTAAAAATATATATATTTACAGTAAGTAAGACCCCGCCCCTATATATTTCTTCACTAGTTACCATAACGTTGCTTCATACCTCCAAAAGTGAGTATGTGGCGCCAATAATGTTCACGTTTTGCTGAATGTGACTTTTTGCTCTAGTCTTCTTCACTGGTCTTCATTATCTTCATTACTTCTTTAGACCTGGGTTATTAGAGCTGAGAATTGGCTGTGGTGTGGTCATCTTGTTGAGGATTGTGTTACTTGCCTTTCTGAAATGACACTACTGTATGTCCTTCGTCTCTTGCTGTTGGCTCAGTCGGAATGCACTAACTGAAAAAGTTCCAACTAATCAGTGGAAGGTGAGTGATAAAGCAGTGTTTGAAGTGGATTTGGTGCTCCTGTGTAGCCTAAGTCAGCAGAAAGAGGACAGAGACCAGGGGGGAATTGTTTGGTTTCTGATAAGAGATGCAAAATCTTTGGAAGACAAGTGCATACAAGCCCCCACCCATGTTCAAGTGCTTTACCTGATTTGACTAATTGAAAATCTGAGAAGTAATTTACATTTAACATATGCCAGGCCGGAATCTTGGTTTAGCAAGTGCATTCTAGAAACCAATCAATGGTTTAAAAAACAAAATCCAGCATTATTCCCGCACAAAACTAAAGGACTGGGCAAGAGTGGCACAAGAGTGATAAAGTACTTTAGATCATGTCTTCAAAATGGGGGGACTGAGTGTGCTTGATGTTTCCCCTCTACTGTTGTGACCATCTAAGTGTAATTTTCACAAGCCTATTAATGTATAACACTGGAACCACTGACAATGAACACACACTGGCTTAGTCTATACTATCCTGTTGATAATCGACGGGATTACTACATACAACAACTACAAACAATAGAGTAATATTCAGATAACATAGAAATCACCATCATCTCATTGTAATTGTGTCACTGGCTGGAAGCGAGGGAGGGAGAGAATATTTGGGCCAAATGAACAAAGGAGTAAATAAAAGAACACCAAAAAAGGAGAGAAAAAGACAGAAAAAGGGTCAGTCACAACAACATTGTAGCCAAAGGGCCCTTTTTAACAGGGAATTGTTTTTGTCCTAAATTGCACTCTATTCCCTATATAGTGCACTACTTTTGAGCCCTATGAGCCCTGGTAAAAAGTAGTGCACTAAATAGGGAATAGGGTGCCATTTGGGACGGAATCCATGTCTTCAATCAAAGCTTTGTGCTACTTGGAATAAACAGTCATGCAACCCTATTAGTGTTCAGTGTGTGGTTGTGAGTGTGCGCTTGTGCCTGAGTGCATATGGGTATGTGTGTGTGTGTACATCCAAAGTAATAACATGCACATCCAACATAATAACAGGAGCTGGACAACATGAAGATGTCTATGCATTGGATCTGCTTGGCCTTGCTCTCCCATAGGCGTGTCAGAGACCAACCATTTCCAGGTCGCTTCACTTTACCCTGCTTACATTCACTTCAACTCATTATTAGGCCGTCATTGTAAATAAGAATTTGTTCTTAACTGACTTGCCTAGTTAAATAAAGATTAAGTAAATAAATAAAAACGGTTAGCCTGGTTCCTGATCTGTCTGACAACCAATGACAAGCACAACTAGTACCAGGCTAGCTGTTTGTAGCAATGTAGAAAGTTGTGTGACATACGGTCCATATTTTTCATCCAGTGTCTTGTGAATATTAACATGTCAAATAGAAAAATCGAATCAAATGTTATTTGTGACATGTGCCAAATACAACTGGTGTAGACCTTACAGTGAAATGCTTACTTACAAGCCCATAACCAACAATGTAGTTAAATAAATAAAGTTAAGAAAATATTTCATAAATAAACTAAAGTTAAAAATAAAAAGTAACACAATAAAATAACAATAACAAGGGGGTACCGGTACCGAGTCAATGTGCGGGGGTACATGTTGTCCATATATTGTATTATCCCAGTTATACAACAGACGTACCACTTTAAAACCCCAAAAATATTAGCCTATATATGTAGAGTAGCTTGATATATGGCTCTTGTAAAGGCTGCTTAGATGTGAGAGGCAGCAGGCAGGCAGCAGAGAGGCAGCAGGCAGGCAGCAGGCAGGCAGCAGGCAGGCAGCAGAGAGGCAGCAAGCAGGCAGCAGAGAGGCAGCAGGCAGCAGGCAGGCAGCAGAGAGGCAGAAGAAAGAGGCACTGGAGAACAGAGAGAGGCAGAAAGGTAGATGATAGAGGTGGACTATAGGAAGGTAGATGATAGAGGTGGACTATAGGGGAAGGTAGATGATAAAGCTGGACTATAAGGGAAGGTAGATGATAGAGGTGGACTATAGGGGAAGGTAGATGATAAAGCTGAACTTTAGGGGAAGGTAGATGATAGAGGTGGACTATAGGGGAAGGTAGATGATAGAGGTGGACTATAGGGGAAGGTAGATGATAGAGGTGGACTATAAGGGAAGGTAGATGATAGAGGTGGACTATAGGGGAAGGTAGATGATAGAGGTGGACCATAGGGGAAGGTAGATGATAGAGGTGGACTATAGGGGAAGGTAGATGATAGAGGTGGACTATAGGGGAAGGTAGATGATAGAGGTGGACTATAGGGGAAGGTAGATGATAGAGGTGGACCATAGGGGAAGGTAGATGATAGAGGTGGACTATAGGGGAAGGTAGATGATAAGAGGTGGACTATAGGAAGGTAGATGATAGAGGTGGACTATAGGGGAAGGTAGATGATAGAGGTGGACTATAGGAAGGTAGATGATAGAGGTGGACCATAGGGGAAGGTAGATGATAGAGGTGGACTATAGGAAGGTAGATGATAGAGGTGGACTATAGGGGAAGGTAGATGATAAAGCTGGACTATAAGGGAAGGTAGATGATAGAGGTGGACTATAGGAAGGTAGATGATAGAGGTGGACTATAGGGGAAGGTAGATGATAGAGGTGGACTATAGGAAGGTAGATGATAGAGGTGGACTATAGGGGAAGGTAGATGATAAAGCTGGACTATAAGGGAAGGTAGATGATAGAGGTGGACTATAGGGGAAGGTAGATGATAAAGCTGAACTTTAGGGGAAGGTAGATGATAAAGGCAGATGTTGACAGGGACAGATGAATAGAGGTAGAGACAGAGAGAGGATAGAGGCAGAGGGATAGAGGTAGAGACAGGGAAATAATAGAGGCATAGACACAGAAAGGCAGAGGAGAGAGGTAGAAGCAGGGGCAGTAGACAGAGGATGGTCACTAGACAACAGTTCCTGGAACCATCTAGGAGAGGCAGCTTAGTCAAGGAGAGTGGAGGGCCATTCCGTTCCTGGAGAACCCCAAGGGGACCATGATGCTGCCTAATGAGGAAAATATGGCCTAAGGCGTGTATGCCTCGCCTGCATGCCTGCGGGATTTCAAATGCTTCCCTGCAGAGATCGAAGGCTATTCCAGGCAACATCACTGCTTCTTAGAAGGACACTATCTCAAACACTCATTGGAGATGCAGGAGGGAAGGGAACCCTCGATATACAGTACAGTAAGCATAAGAGCACTTAATGGATTCAACACTGGAAAATGTACTTTATGGGAATAAGTGAATGATTTAAAAGTAGTCGTAGGTACCTACGTCAAGTGTAAAACTGAAGAATGGGGTTCACTGATAACTCACATAGAAGTACTGTATAAAAAGCCTCGGTGCAGGAGCCTGTCGTGTAACTATACCTGTGTCCCAAATGACACTCTATTTCCTTTTGACCAGGGCCTATGGGGCTCTGTCCAAAAGTAATGCACTACGTAGGGAATTGTATGCCATTTGGGACACATCCTATAACTGTCTTTTCATTTTCAATTGCAGTCCATTAGATCTGATAGTGGTCCATATCGATTATAACGCAACAGGTTGTACTCTATTGTATGGGAGAGGTTTTCAGTATCCTGTTAACTTATTCATGGTTGGAGGCTACCACGCAGCAAACAGGGGACGTCCTGAGGACATGCAGCGATGTTCCCATTAGGTCCCTTAAGGGTTTCAGTGCAACGTTATCCCACTGAGGTTCTGAGAGCATTCTAAGAACGTTGCATGATGGTCCCAAGGGATCGTTCTGTGAGGGACATTTGTCTAGTTCTATGTACATTCCCAGGACGTCACTGAGGACCTTTTTAGGACTTTCATTTTAGGACTTTCGTTTTACTAGTCCATAGGACGTTGCGTGATGGTCCCAAGGGAACGTTCTCTGGGGGACCTTTTTAATGACTTTAGTACATCCCCATAAGGTCCCTGAACGTTCTTGAGACGTTGGGTCATGGTCCCCTGAAGGTTTTGTCTAGTTCCCGGTCTGTCACATCGTATGCTGTTCAGCTAAACTAGTGTACAAATCTTTAATCAATGACAATATGTGAGATGATCACCTAGTACTGCCTTTTCAATATGACCCCACCTGGGAGTCTGGGTAGGTGGATATTTCTGTTGCACCACAAAGTCTGTAGAATTTGGTGGGGCATATTATTGTGTTTTAATGTTAATCCTGACACACTATGATAAATATAAAAGCTTTTATTCAGTGTATTTTTAACAGAGCTGAGATTTACTTTGAGGTGCAAAGTGTAGGAATAGGTTTACAGGTGAAATCCATCATTCATACAGACACCGTGGCATAGCAGGAAGATCAAAATGCTGTTAACCAAGAGGTTATGAGTTCAAATCTCAGGTGAGGACATTTTTCATAACAATTTATGTTTGAATAAACATAGATAATGTAATCGTGTGTCAACTATATAAGTTGTGTGTGTGGGTGTTCCTTGCATTGCCAAAAGAAAAAGATCTCTGACTGGATCAGTGGTCCACCAATCATGCCCTAGATGGGCTAGGCAACAGTAACAAGAGGTGATGTATAATGAAACTAGGGTGTGCGTGCCCTGGGTAAGAACACTTTTTGGGTGGGGAGAACATTTCTATGTGACCATCAGGTGACATCCCAGAGACAAAAACCTCCATGGGACCATGCCACAACATCCCAAGAAAGTCCTACAAATGTCCTCTGGGACATTCCCGGGAACTAGACAGAACCTTCAGGGGACCATGACACAATTTCCCAAAAACATCCTAAAAATGTCCTTGAGTACGTCCCTGGGCCCAACAGGGAACTAGATAAAACCTCCAGGGGACCATGACATAACGTCCCAAGAAAGTCCTAAAAACATCCTTAGGGACATCTGGGACATACCCGGGACCAACCGGGAACTAGACAAAATCTCCAGGGGACCATGACACTTTAGGTGACCATTTCGTGACGTACCAGGGACGTCCTAATGACTCATTATTGTTTGCAGGGCAGTTCCTGAGCGGTGGTTTAAAAAAATGTGAGGCTTTCAGTAGTACACTTGTTAATAGAGCAACTTGGCATGTACAGTATCTCCTAGCGTGTATCGTACTGCATGTGTTCATGCTTGTAAGATGTACTGTATGTGTAGAATAGAATACTATAAAATCCTACTTTAAAGTTAGAATGGACATTTTGTTCTGACTTTTCCGACACCCCCAGATACACACACACACACACACACACACACACGTTGACGGGCACAAGGTCAGCAGCAGTGCAGCGCCCCTGGATAGAGAGCAATTGTGAGGGGTTAAGTGACTTGCTCAAGGGCACAACAGCCAGCTTTCAGCTGTCTTTCTCAACAAGCAGACCAACAACTTAAATCACAACAAGCTGACCCACAACTAGGGAAGACTCATTCTTGTTCTCATATTTGTGCTGATGATTCAGGTTGTATCTAGTATCACTATATTATACCACCAGACTGAAAACAGATCTGCACCCTATCTCAACTCTGCTGCTGTTCCTAGTATGTGTGTGTGTGTGTGTGTGTGTGTGTGTGTGTGTGTGTGATACAGTAAGTCTGCATCTCCATGTGTGTGAATTTCATTACCAACAAAAAAAAAGATTATCCCTGCAGATATGGGAAACACTTGCTTTCCATATGATCACATTATGTTCCGAGCCTGTGGAGGATGACATCTCTGAGAACATTTTACATTTTAGTCATTTAATAATTTAGCAGACGCTCTTATCCACAGCGACATACAGTCGTGTTCAACTACGGTGGGTAAAAACAAGCTGTATTTTGAAGCTCTGTCACATTGCCTAGTTACTGTCCACACACACAAGTCTACACACACGCACATGCACACTTTCCTTCACACAAAATGAACCTTTAATGTGTGTGACATGGGGAGCACTTGAAATCCTTTCTTTGTCAGGTTCACAAAATGGGAAAAGCAATTTCCTTCTCAGGTCAGGGGATTGCTTGGGCCTTAAAGGAACAGTTTAGGGAATCACAGAGGCTGCGTCTCAAATTACATCCTATTTTCTATACAGTGCACCACTTTTGACCCAAGCCCTATTGGCCCTGGTCAAAGGTAGTGCACGAAATAGGGTATAAGGTGCCATTTGAAACGGCGCCAGAGTTGAAATGGATTAAATTCCACAGAAGCCAGGCTGGTCGGGATAGTCTACACCGCATTCATCATTGCCCTGTTGATCTCAATACGGTGATAGTGGCCCGTAAATAGGAGGGTAAGAGGAGCAGTGATAAATTAGGAGTATAAACTTCAGTGTCACGAAGGAAAACAAGACTACTTTATATTATTTAGGAAATAATGGGATGTGAATAGGAGATACTTTGGAATTGTGTGTGTCCATTTCAAGTTTCATTGTTATTTGCTATATGTATGTTCACAATTTAGTTCTTACATTGCGCAAGCTCTGACAAGTACTATTAATCAAAATCCAAAGTGTGTGTGTGTCATTTTTTTGTGAGAAATGTATGAACATACTGTACGTGTTTCATCACAAAGTAGATGTTTTCTTAATGTCTAAAGTTCAAATATATCTCTCTCCTTGCAGTAACAAGGACACAGTTCTCCATTGACACAGTTCTCCATTGATGATTTTTCTCCAGTATGGAGCCACACTCAAGCACTCAGACTGATATCAAAGTACTTGATTTGGAAGCAATGGCCCACTAAGTTATGACAAATAAAAAAATAACTGTTTTTATAATTAGATCGTCAGAAAAATCCAAACATATTGTCTGTGTCCCAAATGGCACCCTATGGGTCCTGGTCAAAAATACTGCACTACATAGGGAATAGGGTGCAATTTGGTATGCAACCATCATCTGGTCTGTAGTACTAGGTTATATGGTTGCTATTAGATTTGATTAAATTCCTCCTCCAGTGAGATAATTAATCTAGTAGTTCACTGTTTGGGACATAATAATACATACTATGGTTTATCTCTGTGTGCTTTGATTCATTCATTCTAATATTTGGTTCTGAGTACCTGATAACACATACATCAAGGCAAAGGGTGGCTACTTTGAAGAATCTCAAATATAAAATAGATTTTGATTTGTTTAACACTGTTTTGGTTACTACATGATTCCATATGTGTTATTTCATAGTTTTGATGTCTTCACTATTATTCTACAATGAAGGAAATAGTCAAAGTAAAGAAAAACCCGGGAATGAGGAGGTGTGTCCAAACTGTTGACTGGTACTGTAAGTGTAACATTATTATAACAGAGGTTGTCAGGTTACTTTTCAATGTGTTATTGTTGTTTTCAATTATCGATTTTCAGACATTTCAAAAAAATCCTTTTCAGGCTGTCATTCTTAGTTTTGGCCATCATTTAGGGGACGGTCAAAGTTTTATGTGTTTTGTTTCCTCCAACACAGCACTGCAGGAAGTAAGAGTGGTTGAGTGGCGTGTGCCTTTAGGCCAGATGAGGGACTGATTAGATTCTCCCATGGGTCACTGCTCCAAACACACTGCTGTGCTCTAAACTGCTTTGTGCTACTTGATAAATGAATGGCCACAAAACTGTATCTTGAATCCCACCCCCTCCTCTCTGTCTCTCACTTGATCTCTCGCCTCTCCCTTCTTTCTTTCTTTCTTTCTTTCTTTCTTTCTTTCTTTCTTTCTTTCTTTCTTTCTTTCTTTCTTCTTTCTTTCTTTCTTTCTTTCTTTCTTTCTTTCTTTCTTTCTTTCCTTCCTTCCTTCCTTCCTTCCTTCCTTCCTTCCTTCCTTCCTTCCTTCCTTCCTTCCTTCCTTCCTTCCTTCCTTCCTTCCTTTCCTTCCTTTCCTTTCCTTCCTTCCTTCCTTCCTTCCTTCCTTCCTTCCTTCCTTCTTTCTTTCTTTGTTTCTTCCCTCCCTCCCTCCCTCCCCTTTCTTTTCAAATCCCCCTCACATTATTCACCCAACCTCAGCCGTCCTTCTCTGGTATTTTCTCTATACAGTATAGCGCACTAAATAGGGAGAAAGATGCCGTTTGGGACACAGCCCTACTCTGCTGGAAAACCCTTGATCAAACTGTTTAATGAAGTGAAAGACAAGAAATCTATAAGCGCCTGAACAGTAAACCCTGATAGTCATTCATCACCGATACAGGATGGCTGCTTGGCACACACACAGATACACACACACACACACACATACACACACAGATACACACACAGATACACACACAGATACACACACAGATACACACACACACACACAGATACACACACACACACACAGATACACACACACACACACAGATACACACACACACACACAGATACACACACACACGCATACACACACGCATACACACATGCATACACACACGCACACACACACAGACACACACACATACACACACACACACACACGCATACACACGCACGGATGCAAGCACGTACCCACGCCAGAATGCGCACAAACAAGCATAAACACACACATGCATGTGCACGCACGCACACACACACACACACACACACACACACACACACACACACACACACACACACACACACGCATACACACATGCATACACACACGCACACACACACAGACACACACACATACACACACACACACACACACACACACACACACACGCACGGAGCAAGCACGTACCCACGCCAGAATGCGCACACACAAGCATAAACACACACATGCATGTGCACGCACGCACACACACACACACACACACACACACACACACACACACACACACCCTATTGCACTAGTGCAATTACTGTATACAGTGTGCAGTTTTTACCACTGTGTGTTCAATGTTTTCTCTATTCTTTACACATTCCTTACATAAACAGCTGTATTACATAATTACATAGCAACAAAAGGTTACCATGCTACATATCAAGGCTATTTTCCTGACATGTCTCTCTGGCATAGCTCCATTGTAATGTCGCCTACGCATCGCTGTAAGGGAGAGAGTCACATTGTGTACTTTAACTCAAGATGTTGGTTTCAAGTAAACAGTACTTTTCTCAATTTTATAAAATGGTCTTCTTCATTGTACAATACAACTCTGCATAGCCACTCTGCATAGCACACTGAAGCTGAGCAATTCAAGCTAAGCACATTTCATTAATAAATAGTATCCATTCATGTTGACACACACACACACACACACACACACACACACACACACACACACACAAGTATCTATGGAACAGGGTGCCATTTCAGACACTGCCCGTAAGGATGGGTCTGAATGGCATATAATGTGTGTTTCCTCCATGCCATTACCAAGATCAAGGTAAGACTTAATACCAACCAGAATTCATGTTTAAAATACATTATTAAAGGCGTCCCGAGTTGCACAGAGTTCTAAGGCACTGCATCGCAGTGCTAGCTGTGCCACTAGAGATTCTGGGTTCGAGTCCAGGCTCTGTTGCAGCCGGCCGCGACCAGGAGATCCATGGGGCGGCACCCAATTGGTCCAGCGTCGTCTGGGTTAGGGGAGAGTTTGGCCGGCAGGGATGTCCTTGTCCCATCGCACACTCGCGACTCCTGTGGCGGGCCGGGCACAGTGCACGCTGACACGGTCGCCAGGTGTACAGTGTTTCCTCCGACACATTGGTGTGACTGGCTTCCGGGTTAAGTAGACATTGTGTCAAAAAGCAGTCCTGTTTGGTTGGGTTGTTTTGGAGGACGCACAACTCTCAACCTTCGCCTCTGCCAAGTCGGTATGGGAGTTGCAGCGATGAGACTAGACTGTAACTACCAATTGGATACCATGAAATTGGGTAGAAAAATTGGTATAAAAACAATAATTAATAAATACATTATTCATTAAGACTGAGAAGCCCAATTACACACACACACACACACACACACACACACACACACACACACACATACAGATGAAGTCAGAAGTTTATATTCACTTAGGTTGGAGTCATTAAAACTTGTTTTTCAACCACTCTACAAATTTCTTGTAAACAAACTATAATTTTGGCAAGTCATTTAGGACATCTATTTTGTGCACGACACAAGTAATTTTTCAAACAATTGTTTACAGACAGATTATTTCACGTGTAATTCACTGTATCACAATTCCAGAAAATGATGTCATGGCTTTATTTGAGTCAATTGGAGGTGTACCTGTGGATGTATTTCAAGGCCTACCTTCAAACTCAGTGCCTCTTTGCTTCACATCATGGGAAAATCAAATGAAATCAGCCAAGACCTCAGAAAAAAAATTGTAGACCTCCACAGGTCTGGTTCATCCTTGGGAGCAACTGAGAAAAACTGAGTTTAAATGTATTTGGCTAAGGTGTATGTAAATCCCGACTTCAACTGTATCAGTTAGATCCTTGCATTACACGTAATGGTGAGAGAGTCCCACAAGGCAACATCTCACATCCACGGGTCTGTCCCAAATTGCTCCCTATTCCTTATTTAGTGCACTACTTTTGACCAGGGCCCTATAGGAAAAGGGTGCCATTTGGGAGGCAACCCAAGACTCTCATGAATAGGGCAGAGAGTGAAAGAGAGAGAATAGGGGGAACCAATCTTTCTTGTTTCTGAGAGTGAGCACATTGTATTCCCTTAGATGATTTCCCCTGATCTACTGACCCAGTGTGTGTGTGGTGTGTGTGTGTGTGTGTGTGTGCGTGTGTGTGTGCGCGCGTGTGTGTCTCTCTGTCTTCACTTGCCTCTGTCTTCAATCTAAGAGGTATTTCTCCTGTTGTGGGAGGGGAGTCTGCTGGGACCACTAGACTGGCCTGAAGAGGAGAGAGAAATGGAAATAGGTCAAGAGGAATCAAAGGACAGCAGCTGTCATTGTGTAGCCTGGATGGCTATGGAGAGGATATGAGGGTTCATCATTGGGGGAACATGCCCATCGAAAGGGATGGTTCATGGGGGAACATGCCCCA
This sequence comes from Salmo salar, assembly GCF_965601325.2. Classification (NCBI taxonomy): domain Eukaryota; kingdom Metazoa; phylum Chordata; class Actinopteri; order Salmoniformes; family Salmonidae; genus Salmo; species Salmo salar. Next base: position 26,513,594 of record NC_138318.1, on the reverse strand, counting down.
CCAGAGAAGCCTTGCCTTGCTTGGAAGGAGATGGAAAAATGCCAAATTTTATATACAATATATAGATACAGAGACCCTTCCATGTAAATGTGGTGTTCACTGTTCTGTCTGAAAAAACATTCAAGGGGACACTCACAGACAAAGGACCCTTATTAGCTGCAGAGGCTGCTACCAGTATCTACCTGTGGAGCCAGAACAGGTAGAGGAACCCTAAAGGATGCTACCTTCCCCTCTAACACAGAGACATGATGTGTAGGCTATTTGGCATCTGGCTTGGGAGACATAGATATATTCACTGTTCAACAACACATTCTAAGGGACTGACGTAGGACTCTCACTACTGAGAGAGGCTGCTACTATCTACATGTACCCGATAATCACAGAGACAGAATAGATAGGATACTTGGCATTAGGCTTGGGAGACATACACATCTCAACTACACATCTGGTACTTAGTAGACCCATAGGGATACTGTAGAAAGCGAGAAGTAACATTTTTATTTTAACTTTTATTTAACTATGCAAGTCAGTTCTTAACATATTCTTATTTACAATGACGGCCTACACCGGCCAAACCCGGACGACGCTGGGCCAATTGTGCACCGCCCTAATAGATTACATATCCACTATTGAGTATTCATCTGGTTTATGATTGGATGTCATTAATCAAATAATTCAGACAATCAAATAATAAGAGTCTACAAAAACAAGTGTCTGTTACGTTGGGCCAGTAACCGAAAAGTTGTTGGTTCAGAGCCGACTTGGTGAAGAATCTATCAATGTTCCCATGAGCAAGGCATTTATCCCTAGTTGCTCCTGTAAGTCACTCTGGATAAGAGCATCTGCTAAAATCAAAAAATTTCACAAACTGAAAATGTCAAGACTCTACTGTGTTTGGAACATACTTTGACGTCAAACATCATTTGAGTAAATATATTACCATGGTCCAGATTTTGTGTTAGCAGGGGGGACAAATTCATTTTCTTTATGTCCTCACTTCGGTCATTACTGTATATATGATTCAATACCATCAGTAGGGCCATAGAGGCTACTAATACAATACATAAAGTACCAGTCAAAAGTTTGGACACACCTAGTCCTTCCAGGGTTTTTCTTTATTTTGCCCATTTTCTACATTGTAAAATAATAGTGAAGACAACAAAACTATGAAATAACACATATGGAATTATTTAGTAACGAAAAAAGTGTTTGAAAGGTTCCAGATTGACTGAGTTTCATGTCTTAAAGAAATTATGGACTGTCGTATCTTGTTGCTTATTTGAGCTTTTCTTGCCATAATATCGACTTGGTCTTTTACCAAATAGGGCTTTCTTCTGTGTACTACCCTATCTTGTCACAACACAACTGATTGACTCAACGCATTAAGAAGGAAAGAAATTCCACAAATTAACAAGGAACACCTGTTAATAGCAAAGCATTCCAGGTGACTACCTCATGAAGCTGGTTGAGAGAATGCCAAGAGTGTGCAAAGCTGTCATCAAGACAAAGGGTGGCTACTTTGAAGAATCTCAAATATAAAATATATTTTGATTTGTTTAACACTTTTCTGGTTACTACAGGATTCCATAAAGTACGTGTTAGTTTTGATGTCTTTGAACGAGTAGGTGTGTCTAAACTTTTTACTGGTACTGTAAATACACACATAAATACATGTGGCCAGTATCATTTTGTTACACACAGACATATACACAGGATAACAAACACAAACACACACACTCTTTAAACAGACACAGGCAGGCAGGCATATATGTACACACAGGCATGAGCAGGGGCACAGGAATCATGCCCCTGCACCACACACACTACTACCCCCCCAAACACACACACAACTACCCCCCCAAACACACACACAACTACCCCCCCACCCTCACACTACTATTCCCCCACACTTACAAACTACTACCCCCAACACACAAACTCTACAACCCCCCCACACACACAGTTTACAACCCACCCATATTAAACACACTAATACCCCCCCAAACACGCACTCTACTACCCCTCCACACACACACACTACAACCCCCCCACACACACTCTACTACCCCCCCACACACCACCCCCTTCACACTATGCCCCCTCACACACATACACTACTACCACCCCCCACACACACTACCACCCCTCACAAACAAACTCTATTACCCCCCTCACACACTCAACTACCCCCACACTCTACTACCCACCCACACACACACTCTACTACCCCCCACACACACACTTTACTACACCCCCACATACACAATAACCCCCCCAAAATACACTATTACCCCACACACAATACTACCCACCCAAACACACTACTACCCCCCCACCCACAAACACTACTAACCCCACACACTACTACCCCCTACACACTACCCCCTACACACTACCCCCTACACACTACCCCCCCACACACACAAACTACTACCCCCCCACACACACTACCCACCCACACACACTCTACTACCCCACCCAAACACACACTACTACCCCCCCACACACACCCTACAACCCCCCCACACACACTCTACTTCCCCCCCACACACCACCCCCTACACACTAGACCCCCACACACATCTTACTACCCCACCCACACAAACACTAATACCCATCCCCCACATCCACCCACCCACCCTCCACCCACACACACTACTACCACCACACACACTCTACTACCCCCCCACACACACTACTACCCACCCACACACAAACACTACTACCCCACCCAAACACACACTACTACCCCCCACACACACTCTACTACCCCCCCACACACACACACTTTACTACCTCCCCAGACAAACACTTTACTACCCCCACACACACTCCACTACCCCCCACACACAATACTACCCCCCAAACACACTACTACCCCCACACACTCTACTACCTCCCCACACACACACTACTACCCCCCCACACACACTACTACCCCCCCACACACACTACTACCACCCCACACACACACACTACCACCCCTCACAAACAAACACTATTACCCCCCTCACGCACTCAACTACCCCCCCACACTCTACTACCCCCCACACACACTCTACTACCCCTTCACACACACTTTACGACCTCCCCACACAAACACTACTACCCCCCCACCCACATACTACTGCCCCCCACACACAAACTACTACCCCCCCACACACACTTCCCACCCACACACACTCTACTACCCCACCAAAACACACACTACTACCCCCCCCCCACACACACTTTACTACCTCCCCAGACAAACACTTTACTACCTCCACACACAATACTACCCCCCACACACACTACTACCACCACACACACTACTACCACCACACACACTCTACTACCCCCCCCCCCACACACTACTAAACCCCACACACACTACTACCACACACAATACTACCCCCCACACACACTACTACCACCACACACACTCTACTACCCCCCCCCACACACACTACTAAACCCCACACACACTACTACCACCACACACACTCTACTACCCCCCCCCACACACACTACTAAACCTCACACACACTACTAAACCCCACACACACTACCCCCCACACACACTACCCCCCACACACACTACTACCACCACACACACTCTACTACACCCCCACACACACAACTACCCCCCCACACACACTACTAAACCCCACACACACACTACTAGACCCCACACACACTACCCCCCACACACTACTACCCAACATAAAAACTACCCCCCACACACACTACTACCCTCCCCCCACACACACACTACCATCCCCCTACACACACTACTACCCCCCACACAAACTACCCCCCCACACACTAACCCCTACACACTATACCCCCTGACACACACACACTCTACTACCACACCACACCACACACACATTACCACCCCTCACAAACAAACTCTATTACCTCCTCACACACTCAACTACCCCCCACACACACACTCTATTACCCCCCACCACACACACTCTACTACCCCCCACACACACTCTACCACCCCCCCACACACAATCTACTACCCCCCACACACACTCTACCACCCCCCCACACACACTCTACTACCCCCCACACACACTCTACAACCCCCCCACACACACTCTACCACCCCCCCACACACACTCTACTACCTCCCCACACAAACACTTTACTACCTCCCCACACACACACTCTACTACCCCGCCACACAAACACTCTCCTACCCCCCCCCACACACACTCTCCTACCCCCCCCCCACACACACTCTACTACCTCCCCACACAAACACTTTACTACCCCGCCACATACACACTAACCCCCAAATCACACTACTAACCCCCACACACTCCACTACCCCCCCCACACACACACTACTAACCCCCACACACACACTACTAACCCCCACACACACTACTACCCCACACACACACACTACTACCCCCCACACACACTACTACCCCCCCCCACACACACACTACTACCCCCCCACACACACTACTACCCCCTACACACTACTACCCCACACACACACTACTACATTTACATTTTACATTTTAGTCATTTAGCAGACGCTCTTATCCAGAGCGACTTACAGTAGTGAATGCATACATTTCATACATTTCATACATTTTTTCTCCGTACTGGTCCCCCGTGGTCCCCCCCCCAAACAAGGTTCAGAATGTACACTGACTACCCTTCTATACTACTCACGCCATACACACACCACTACCCACGCCACACACACACTACTACCCACGCCACACACACACACTACTACCCAATTTCATTAATTTCCCTGAATTAAATCTCAGAGTTTGCAAACTCCTCTTCTCTCTCTTTTAATCTAATAACTGTAAGGATGCAGATTCCCTAAATCCAATCAGTTCTAATCTAGACCAGACACAAGTTCACAGTGGGGAGAGCAATTGAAAAACTATCCCAGCTGGCTGAGTGGCTGGGTGGAGGAGAAATTGATACTAAGGTTCCATCTCAAATGGCACCCTATTCCCTATGTATGGAGATGGAGCCTACAAAATCAAACCATTTCAAAAGGTCTGTTGGTGAAGCCTCTGTTTGACAAGCTGACCAAACAGTGTAGACGCATTTTGCTGAGCTGGGTTTGGCACTGTCCCTCCCCATCCCATCCCTCGCCTCCCTCCCTCCCCTTCTATGGTAGGATGAGAGGTGTTTTTACTCCTCTGACATCTGCCCCTTCCCCTCTTCTCCTTTCCTCCCCTCCTCTCTCTACCACTCCCCTCTCCTCCCCTTCCCTACATTCTCCTCCGCTCCTCCCCCTCATCCCCTTCCCTCTCCTCCCCTTTCCTCTTCTCCCCTCCCCTCTCCTCTCCTCCCCTCTCCTCCCATCCCCTCCTCTTTCATCTCCTCTCCTCTCCCCCCTCCCCTCCCCTCTCCTCTCCCCCCCTTCTCTTCCTTACCCTCTCATCTCCTCCCATCTGTTTCCCTCTCCTCCCCTCTCATCACCTTCCCTCCCCTCCCCTCCCCTCCACTCCCCTTCTCTTCCCTTCCCTTCCCTCCTCTACCCCTCCCTCACTCCCTCCTCACCCAGGGTCAGATGCGTTGGGTACAGACAGACACTGCAGGCAGGATCCTCCAGCACCTCCAACACCATCTGTCCACTGCAGAGAGACAGAGATGAAAGGAGTTGACATCAACTATAACACAAAGATCAGTCATTGAACAAAGGCCATTTTATGCAAATATACACCATGATGTCTGTCTGCCTGTCTCTAAGCTTCATCACACCAAACATCCCATCATTTAAATCAACCTCAACCTCTTGACCCCAGCTTACTACGACACACACACACAAACACACACAGACACACAAACACACACACAGTGCAAACCACACTTCCAAAGACCCTCTGAATGTTGTGAGTCATTCTATTGGAGAGGTGTGAAATGGACCCCCTCTCCACTGAAGGAAATCTCTAACACCTTTACTATGGGCTAGGGCACTCATGCATACAGTACATTCAGAAAGTATTCAGACCCCTTGACTTTGTCCACATTTTGTTACGTTACAGCCTCATTCTAAAATTGATTAAATAAAACTATTTCCTCAGCAATCTACACACAATACCCCATAATGACAAAGCAAAAACAGGTTTCTATAATTTTTTGACAATTCATACAAATTAAAAACAGAAATACCTTATTTACATAAGTATTCAGACCCTTTGCTATGAGACTCGAAATTTAGCTCTGGTGCATCCTATTTCCAGTGATTTGGAAAGGTACACACCGTCTATATAAGGTCCCACAGTTGACAGTGCAGGTCAGAGCAAAAACCAAGCCATGAGGTCAAAGGAATTGTCCGTAGAGCTCCGAGACAGGATTGTATCGAGGCACAGATCTGGGGAAGGGTACCAAAACAAGTCTGCAACATTGAAGGTCCCCAAGAACACAGTAGCCTCCACCATTCTTAAATTGAAGAAGTTTGGAACCACCAAGACTCTTCCGAGAGCTGTCCACCCGGCCAAACTGAGCAATCGGGGAAGAAGGTTTCCTTGCCTGTGTCTGCGCGTGTGTGTGTGTGTGTGTGTGTGTGTGTGTGTGTGTGTGTGTGTGTGTGTGGTGTGTGTGTGTGTGTGTGTGTGTGTGTGTGTGTGCGTGTGCGTGTGCGTGTGCGTGTGTGTATGCATTTGTGTGTGTTAGCAAGCTGTATGAGGGATGAGCCTGGGCAGCAGCCGATGAGGGATCTCAGTCCCATCTGATTTGTGCATCGCTCATCCTGTCACAGTTTATAGAAAGCAGCAATATGGGAGAGTTGATAAGATGCTACGCTGCTTCTCTTTCAGCTACACAAACACAATGCAATGTCAATGGATCTTCCCCAGCCAGGCATAACATGTATGCAGGGTGTGTTGTCTCCACAAATACACACACACACACACTCACTCACACACACAGATAGACACACACACACAGATACAGACACCAGGTCGGAGATAAGCATCTTTTGCCTGAGATGATAATTTACACTTTCAGGGTGAGATTTCAATGGGAGATTTACACAATATAAACATGTTAGGGTTCTCTGGCCCAAAGTCATTCAACACAAAGCCATTGTAGTTAAACTACTGTATTGCATTCAAGTGCATTGATTCTTGTTTAAGAACATTTTATACGCTCATATTGAGCTGTTTAAGCTGTTGATAATTTTACCAAGTTCTCTCTCCCATCAACATTCCTATATTGAACCTACGTCTGCCATAAAGGCCAGCTGACTCTCTTGTCCCAGGCTTCATCCAGTGTGTATCTGGGTCTAGCTAACTAGTAACCTTGACGCCAGCTGGTCTCCTACTGCTTGCATCTCTGATATAAGCAGCTGTAACATAATGGCCTTCGTAGGCTTCTGTACTTTACATGTTATATCTTTAAGGTGGTCCTGCTACTATAACAAAATTATCTTCATAGGCTTCTGTACTTTACAAGCTATATCTTTAAGGTGGTCCTACAACTTGTGACCATGCGGATTAACCTCGGCCTCGCACAAACAGTGTGGACATTTGTTTCAGTTGCGTGGAAATAATTTGATGATAAAAGACAAGAAGACCTGCACACTGCTCTTGCCATGATCTCTCGCCTTTCTGTCCCCCCATATTGCATTCATTTGACTGTCCACCTGGTGTTGAGTTTATTCTTGAATGGTATATATTAGGCTCTGCGATAGGCCCAAGGGGGTGTGATATATGGCCAATATACCACGGCTAAGGGCTGTTCTTAAGCACGACACAAAGTGGAGTGCCTGGATGCAGCCCTTAGCTGTGGTATATTGGCCATTTACCATGTGTTTGGATAATGTGTGTTTGGATAATACTATTTTCAACACAAAGTAACATGTAATTAATAAAATATTGAATTAGTCTTCATCAAATATGGTCCTGAGAATGAAATGTATGATGACGCATTCTTTGGGATAGGGAGGGATTCAAATTCTAAAACCTGATTCATAGTACAGGGCTCTGGGCACAGTTTGTCTAAAGTTATTTTGCCTATCGGATAGGATTATATGCATAGAAATATAATTCATAGAACGGACAAATACTTGACTTGAATGGGGACTTCCATTGTATACATTCCTATTCCATTCATTTAATCCTATCCGATAGGCGAAAGCTGGATAGATAACTTTTGAAAAACCTGGCCCAGGTGGGCTGTTCTGAGTTACTGCTGGTGCACTTCCATGTTCCTGAAATGATCACTGAAGTTACAGCTGGTTCCCCGTCCATGGTCATGTACTGTTTACTGGAGTTACTGCTGGTTCCCTGTCCATGGTCATGTACTGTTTACTGGAGTTACTGCTGGTTCCCCGTCCATGGTCCTGTACTGTTTACTGGAGTTACTGCTGGTTCCCCGTCCATGGTCCTGTACTGTTTACTGGAGTTACTGCTGGTTCCCTGTCCATGGTCCTGTACTGTTTACTGGAGTTACAGCTGGTTCCCCGTCCATGGTCCTGTACTGTTTACTGGAGTTACTGCTGGTTCCCTGTTCATGGTCCTGTACTGTTTACTGGAGTTACTGCTGGTTCCCCGTCCATGGTCCTGTACTGTTTACTGGAGTTACTGCTGGTTCCCTGTCCATGGTCATGTACTGTTTACTGGAGTTACTGCTGGTTCCCTGTCCATGGTCCTGTACTGTTTACTGGAGTTACTGCTGGTTCCCCGTCCATGGTCCTGTACTGTTTACTGGAGTTACTGCTGGTTCCCTGTTCATGGTCCTGTACTGTTTACTGGAGTTACTGCTGGTTCCCCGTCCATGGTCCTGTACTGTTTACTGGAGTTACAGCTGGTTCCCTGTCCATGGTCCTGTACTGTTTACTGGAGTTACTGCTGGTTCCCTGTCCATGGTCCTGTACTGTTTACTGGAGTTACTGCTGGTTCCCTGTTCATGGTCCTGTACTGTTTACTGGAGTTACTGCTGGTTCCCTGTCCATGGTCCTGTACTGTTTACTGGAGTTACTGCTGGTTCCCTGTCCATGGTCCTGTACTGTTTACTGGAGTTACTGCTGGTTCCCTGTTCATGGTCATGTACTGTTTACTGGAGTTACTGCTGGTTCCCTGTCCATGGTCCTGTACTGTTTACTGGAGTTACAGCTGGTTCCCTGTCCATGGTCCTGTACTGTTTACTGGAGTTACAGCTGGTTCCCTGTCCATGGTCCTGTACTGTTTACTGGAGTTACTGCTGGTTCCCTGTCCATGGTCCTGTACTGTTTACTGGAGTTACAGCTGGTTCCCCGTCCATGGTCCTGTACTGTTTACTGGAGTTACTGCTGGTTCCCTGTCCATGGTCCTGTACTGTTTACTGGAGTTACTGCTGGTTCCCTGTCCATGGTCATGTACTGTTTACTGGAGTTACTGCTGGTTCCCCGTCCATGGTCCTGTACTGTTTACTGGAGTTACTGCTGGTTCCCTGTCCATGGTCCTGTACTGTTTACTGGAGTTACTGCTGGTTCCCTGTTCATGGTCCTGTACTGTTTACTGGAGTTACTGCTGGTTCCCTGTCCATGGTCCTGTACTGTTTACTGGAGTTACTGCTGGTTCCCTGTCCATGGTCCTGTACTGTTTACTGGAGTTACTGCTGGTTCCCTGTCCATGGTCCTGTACTGTTTACTGGAGTTACTGCTGGTTCCCTGTTCATGGTCATGTACTATTTACTGGAGTTACTGCTGGTTCCCTGTCCATGGTCCTGTACTGTTTACTGGAGTTACTGCTGGTTCCCTGTCCATGGTCCTGTACTGTTTACTGGAGTTACTGCTGGTTCCCTGTTCATGGTCATGTACTATTTACTGGAGTTACTGCTGGTTCCCCGTCCATGGTCCTGTACTGTTTACTGGAGTTACTGCTGGTTCCCTGTCCATGGTCCTGTACTGTTTACTGGAGTTACTGCTGGTTCCCTGTTCATGGTCCTGTACTGTTTACTGGAGTTACTGCTGGTTCCCTGTCCATGGTCCTGTACTGTTTACTGGAGTTACTGCTGGTTCCCTGTCCATGGTCCTGTACTGTTTACTGGAGTTACTGCTGGTTCCCTGTCCATGGTCCTGTACTGTTTACTGGAGTTACTGCTGGTGACCTGATAGTACAAAAATATATATAAATACTCTACCGTTCAAAGGTTTGGGGTCACTTAGAAATGTCCTTGCTTTTGAAAGAAAAGCATTTTTTTTCTCCATTAAATAACATCAAATTCATCAGAAATACAGTGTAGACATTGTTAATGTTGTAAATGACTATTGTAGCTGGAAACAGCTGATTTTTTTATGGAATATCTAACATAGGTGTACAGAGGCCCATTATCACCAACCATCACTCCTGTGTTCCAATGGCACGTTGTGTTACCTAATCCAAGCTAATCTTTTTAAAAGGCTAATTGATCATTAGTAAACCCTTTTGCAATTATGTTAGCACAGCTGAAAACTGTTGTTCGGATTAAAGAAGCAATAAAACTGGCCTTCTTCAGTCTAGTTGATTATCTGGAGCATCAGCATTTGTGGTTTCAATCACAAGCTCAAAATATCCAGAAACAACTGAGCAAGAGGACAAGTACATTAGAGTGTATCGTTTGAGAAACAGACACCTCACAAGTCCTCAACTGGCAGCTTCATTAAATAGTACCCGCAAAACACCAGTCTCAACATCAACAGTGAAGAGGCGACTCCGGGATGCTGGCCTTCTAGGCAGAGTTTCAAAGAAAAAACCATATCTCAGACTGGTCAATAAAAATGAAATATTAAGATGGGCAAAAGAACACTGACACTGGACAGAGGAACTATGCCTAGAAGGCCAGCATCCCGGAGTCACCTCTTCACTGTTGACGTTGAGACTGGTGTTTTAGTGGGTGGAATATTAGGACAATTGGAGGTTTACAAAGTTGCAGCTACAGTATGCTTAACAGTACAAATGATTATGGTAAAGCTATATGGACACTTAATCATCATGGTTCTTTTTAATGGGAAGTTTACAAACATTGATTGTAGTAAGTATAATTGAAACTTGGGTATCGTTATGGTAAGTGGGGAAATAAGTATAGCAAGTTATAATTGTAATGGCTTAGCAGATCATAAAAAAAAGAAGATACATTTTTACATGGCTAAAAGAGAAAGAATATAATATCTATTGTTTACAGGAAACTCATTCTACAAATATAGATGAGGTTGGGTGGAAACGGGACTGGGAAGGAGAAATATATTTTGTCATGGTCAAAGAATCTCAAAAGGGGTGATTATACTAATTAATACAAATTTTGATCGGATTGTGCAAACTGTGCTAACAGATCTGCAAGGAAGATGGATTATTTTAAATATGCTATTGGACCAAAAACAGATCTGGCTAATTCATCTATATGGGAAAAATAATGATGATCCACACTTATTCGAAAATATATATAATAATCTATTGAGCTCACAAGCAACGAAAGAATCTATTATTATGGTGGGAGATTACAATACGGTTTTAAGTACCTCAATTGATCGTAAAGGAAATAATTCTACAAACTACCATCCTCATGCTCTTAAGGAGATTACAAAGATCATGGATACATTAGAACTAGTGGATATGTGGAGGTTGAAAAACCCTGACATTTACATTTTACATTTTAGTCATTTAGCAGACGCTCTTATCCAGAGCGACTTACAGTAGTGAATGCATACATTTCATACAATTTCATACATTTTTTTTTTTTCTGTGCTGGCCCCCCGTGGGAATCGAACCCACAACCCTGGCGTTGCAAACACCATGCTCTACAGCTCTACCAACTGAGCTACAGGGAACCCAGTGAGATATACTTGGAGGAGGCTTAATCAAGATAGCCGTCTTGATTACTTCCTAGTCTCATTCTTGCTGGCATCAAAAGTTTCAAAAAGTATCAATAGGAGACCAAATTTGATCGGACCACCATCTAATTGGCCTCCATATAACTCTTACAGAATTTCCACATGGACAGGGATATTGGACATTTAACCAAAGCCTATTGGATGACAATTTGTTCTTGACTAAAGAAAAATAATTCATAATTGAATCCCCTTATTGTATGGGAAACTTTCAAATGTACGTTTAGAGGCCATTCAATACAATACACATCATTAAAACAAAAGCAGTTTAGGTCAAAAGAGATTAAACTAATAAAGGAAATAGAGGAAGTAACAGCGCAGGTAGATGGTAATGGAAAATGTACTATAGAGGTACAAAATAGTTTAGAGGAAAAACAAAAAGAAACGGAGGTACTTATTCAAGAATGATCAAGTGTAATGTATTACAAAAATAGTGAATTGGATGGAAAATGGGGACAAATGCACAACATTTTCCTTGAATCTTCAACAGAATTTACAGAAACTCGTTACAAATGGAGTTATCCATGATTCACCAAATGATATTTTGAAAGAGGAAGAAAAACATTTTAAGCATATGTTTTGTTTTCAGTCTCCTCCATTTCCTGTGGCGTTCTGCATTAGCATCGAACAGCCCCCGTGATATGCAACTTTTCAGGGAAGTTAGAAACCAATATACACAGGCAGTTAGAAAAGCCAAGGCTTGCATTTTCAAGCAGAAATTTGCTTCCTGCAACACAAACTCAAAAAGGTTCTGGGACACTGTAAAGTCCATGGAGAATAACAACACCTCCTCCCAGGTGCCCACTGCACTGAGGATAGGAAACTCTGTCACCGCCAATAAATCCACTATAATTGAGAATTTCAATAAGCATTCTTCTACGGCTGGCCATGCTTTCCACCTGGCTACCCCTACCGCGGTCAACAGCACTGCACACCCCACAGCTACTCGCCCAAGCCTTCCCCATTTCTCCTTCTCCCAAATCCAGTCAGCTGATGTTCTGAAAGAGCTGCAAAATCTGGACCCCTACAAATCAGCCGGGCTAGACAATCTGGACCCTTTCTTTCTAAAATTATCTGCCCGAAAATGTTGCAATCCCTATTACTAACCTGTTCAACCTCTCTTTCGTGTCGTCTGAGATTCCAAAAAATTGGAAAGCAGCTGCTTTCATCCCCCTTGTCACGGGTGTCATAGTGGAGAGAAGACCAAAATGCAGCGGGTATGTGGATACTCATTCTTTTAATGGAAAAACTCAGAAAAGCATCCACAGGAAAAACAAAACAGTAAACAGTACTCACGACTAGATAGTGTAGCAGGCTCAATAAACGCAGTGCTCACAAACAATTACCCACAAAACACACAGACAAACACACCCTACTAATATAGGACTCCCAATCAAAGGCAACTCAACACACCTGCCTTCAATTGGGAGTCCAATCCCAATTAACTCTACATAGAAAACAAACCTAGAACATATACCCACAACTAACTAACTAAACCTAGAAATACATAAACACAGAGCAGTGCCCAAAACCCCCGGAATACATGAATAAAACAACCTACTACCTACACCACCACCCCGAACCATATAAAACAAATACCCTCTGCCACATCCTGACCAAACTACAACAACACATAACCCTTAACTGGTCAGGACGTGACAGTACTCCCCCCCCCCCCCAAAGGTGCAGACCCCGGAATGCACCTAAAAGAAAAAACAAACCCTCAAACAAAAAATATCCCCCTAAACAATAAGGGATGGAAGGGAGGGTGGCTGCCGTCAACGACGGCACTGTGCTACACCCTCCCTCCCCAACCCACCTATCCTGGAGGTGGCTCAGGTGCAGGACGTGGACCTCGCTCCACCTTCGGCGTCGCCCACTTCGGTGGCGCCGATAGCTGCGCCGGGCAGACGGGCCACTCGGGCTGACCCTGGCAGACAGACCACTCGGGCTGGGCCGGAGGACATGCGGGCCACTCGGGCTGGGCCGGAGGACAGGCGGGCCACTCGGGCTGGGCCGGAGGACAGGCGGGCCACTCGGGCTGGGCCGGAGGACAGGCGGGCCACTCGGGCTGGGCCGGAGGACAGGCGGGCCACTCGGGCTGGGCCGGGCAGTCGGGCCACTCTGGCAGACCCGGGCAGTCGGGCCACTCTGGCAGACCCGGGCAGTCGGGCCACTCTGGCAGCTCCTGACTGGCGAGGCTGGGCTGACGCACTAGATACCTGATGCGTGGGGCTGGTATTGGATGTGCCAGTCTGGGCACACGCATCTTCAGGCTAGTGCGGGGAGCGGGAACAGGCTGAACAGGACTAGGCTGACTACTGGGAAGCTTGGTCCGGATTGCTGGTATTGGTCGTGCCAGACTGGAGGTACTCACTTCCGGGAAAGCACGAGAGGCAGGAACCGGAAAGACTGGGCCATGGAGGCGCGCAGGTGGCCGTGATCGCACCGCCTGCACAACCCGTCCTGGCTGGATGGAACTAGTAGCCCTGCACGAGCGGGGTGCTGGTGCAGGGCGGACTGGGCTGTGCGTGCGTGTAGGCGAGATAGTGCGCACCTCAGCGAAACACGGCACTCCCACCTCGCCTACGCATCTCCACATACTCACGGGTAGCTGGCTTATGGCTCTTCCTAGACCTAGCCAAACTACCCGTGTGCCCCCCCCTAAAAAAATCTTGGGGGTGCCTCTCCGGCTTCCTCGCCAGCGCGTTCATGGCTTCAAAACGCTGCCTCTCAGCCTTCGCTTCCTCGATCTCCTCCCGTGGGCGACGGTATTCCCCAGCCTGATGCCAAGGTCCAGCCCCATCCAAAATCTCCTCCCAAGTCCATCTCTCCCCATAGTCCATATACTTAGCGTGCCGCTCCTCTCTCCGCTGCTTGGTCTTGGTTTGGTGGGTAATTCTGTCATGGGTGTCGTAGTGGAGAGAAGACCAAAATGCAGCGGGTATGTGGATACTCATTCTTTTAATGGAAAAACTCAGAAAAGCATCCACAGGGAAAAACAAAACAGTAAACAGTACTCACGACTAGACAGTGTAGCAGGCTCAATAAACGCAGTGCTCACAAACAATTACCCACAAACACACAGACAAACACACCCTACTAATATAGGACTCCCAATCAAAGGCAACTCAACACACCTGCCTTCAATTGGGAGTCCAATCCCAATTAACTCTACATAGAAAACAAACCTAGAACCTATACCCACAACTAACTAACTAAACCTAGAAATACATAAACACAGAGCAGTGCCCAAAACCCCCGGAATACATAAATAAAACAACCTACTACCTACACCACCACCCCGAACCATATAAAACAAATACCCTCTGCCACATCCTGACCAAACTACAACAACACATAACCCTTAACTGGTCAGGACGTGACACCCCTCTTCAAAGGAGGGGACACTCTTGACCCAAACTGCTACAGACCTATATCTATCCTACCCTGCCTTTCTAAAGCCTTCGAAAGCCAAGTCAACAAACAGATTACCGGTCATTTCGAATCCCACCGCACCTTCTCCGCTATGCAATCTGGTTTCAGAGCTGGTCATGGGTGCACCTCAGCCACGCTCAAGGTCCTAAACGATATCGTAACCGCCATCAATAAGAAACAATACTGTGCTGCCGTATTCATTGACCTGGCCAAGGCTTTCGACTCTGTCAATCACCACATCCTCATCGGCAGACTCAATAGCCTTGGTTTCTCAAATGATTGCCTCGCCTGGTTTACCAACTACTTCTCTGATAGAGTTCAATGTGTCAAATCGGATGGCCTGTTGTCCGGGCCTCTGGTAGTCTCTATGGGGGTGCCACAGGGTTCAATTCTTGGGCCAACTCTTTTCTCTGTATACATCAATGATGTCGCTCTTGCTGCTGGTGAGTCTCTGATCCACCTCTACGCAGACGACACCATTCTGTATACTTCTGGCCCCTCTTTGGACACTGTGTTAACAACCCTCCAGACGAGCTTCAATGCCATACAACTCTCCTTCCGTGGCCTCCAACTGCTCTTAAATACAAGTAAAACGAAATGCATGCTCTTCAACCGATCGCTGCCTGCACCTGCCCGCCCATCCAGCATCACAACTCTGGACGGTTCTGACTTAGAATATGTGGAAATATCAACAAATATCTAGGTGTCTGGTTAGACTGTAAGCTCTCCTTCCAGACTCACATCAAACATCTCCAATCCAAAGTTACATCTAGAATTGGATTCCTATTTCACAACAAAGCATCCTTCACTCATGCTGCCAAACATACCCTTGTAAAACTGACCATCCTACCGATCCTCGACTTCGGCGATGTCATTTACAAAATAGCCTTCAATACCCTACTCAATAAACTGGATGCAGTCTATCACAGTGCCATCCGTTTTGTCACCAAAGCCCCATATACTACCCACCACTGCGACCTGTACACTCTGGTTGGCTGGCCCTCGCTTCATACTCGTCGCCAAACCCACTGGCTCCAGGTCATCTACAAGACCCTGCTAGGTAAAGTCCCCCCTTATCTCCGCTCACTGGTCACCATAGCAGCACCCACCTGTAGCACGCGCTCCAGCAGGTATATCTCTCTGGTCACCCCCAAAGCCAATTCCTCCTTTGGCCGTCTCTCCTTCCAGTTTTCTGCTGCCAATGACTGGAACGAACTACAAAAATCTCTGAAACTGGAAACACTTATCTCCCTCACTAGCTTTAAGCACCAGCTGTCAGAGCAGCTCACAGATCACTGCACCTGTACATAGCCCATCTATAATTTAGCCCAAACAACTACCTCTTCCCCTACTGTATTTATTTATTTATTTTGCTCCTTTGCACCCCATTATTTCTACTTTGCACTTTCTTCCACTACAAATCTACCATTCCAGTGTTTTACTTGCTATATAGTAGTTACTTTGCCACCTTGGCCTTTTTTGCCTTTACCTCCCTTATCTCACCTCATTTGCTCACATTGTATATAGACTTATTTTTCTACTGTATTATTGACTGTATGTTTGTTTTACTCAATGTATAACTCCGTGTTGTTGTATGTGTCGAACTGCTGTGCTTTATCTTGGCCAGGTCGCAATTGTAAATGAGAACCTGTTCTCAACTTGCCTACCTGGTTAAATAAAGTTGAAATAAAAAATTCAACAACAACAAAAAATTCCACTGAATGATATTAACTGTAAGGATTTCTTTCCTAATATTGATAATAATAATGTAAAGTTAACAAATTTACAGAAAGACTGGTTTGAAGGACAACTTACAGTAGAGGAACTTTTTGAGGCAATAAAACATTTTCAGTCTGGAAAATCATCAGGGCTTGACGGTATACCAGTAGAGGTATATCAGACCTTTTTTGATGTACTCAAAGATCCATTATTACCATGTTTTAATTACTCTTATACGAATGGTAGACTTTCAGGTACTCAACAAGAAGGTCTGATTTCATTACCACTAAAACAGGACCCAGGTGGTAAGTATAAAGATCCAGTCCATTTAAAAACTGGAGGCCTCTAACACTTCAATGTTGTAATGTGATATCCTGGCGAAATGCATAGCATATAGAATAAAAAAGGTTAAACCAGATATTGTTCATCCTGATC
The DNA here is from genome assembly GCF_965601325.2 of Salmo salar. Taxonomy (NCBI): domain Eukaryota; kingdom Metazoa; phylum Chordata; class Actinopteri; order Salmoniformes; family Salmonidae; genus Salmo; species Salmo salar. Next base: position 26,496,181 of record NC_138318.1, on the reverse strand, counting down.
AGACAGGTTTTTTACATGGACGATATATCACAGATAATATACGACAATTACTTGAAACAATTGAACATTATGAAACATTGAAGATACCAGGTATGGTCTTCATAGCAGATTTTGAAAAGGCGTTTGATAAAGTACGATTAGAATTTATATATAAATGCCTGGAATACTTTAATTTTGGTGAATCTCTTATACAATGGGTTAAAGTCATGTACAGCAACCCCAGATGTAAAATAGTAAACAACGGTTACTTCTCAGAAAGTATTGAGCTTTTAAGAGGAGTAAAACAAGGATGTCCGTTGTCTCCATATCTATTTATTATGGGCATTGAAATGCTAGCTATTAAAATTAGATCCAACAAGAACATCAAGGGGTTAGAAATCCAGGGGATAAAAACAAGAGTGTCAATGTATGCTGATGACTCTAGTTTTTTCTTAAGTCCACAATCTGGATCCCTGCACAGTCTCATTGAATATCTTGATCACTTTTCTAGCGTCTCTGGATTAAAACCTAATTATGACAAGTGTACCATATTAATTATTGGATCGTTAAAAATACACTACCTTGTAGTTTACCAATAAAATGGGCGGATGGTGAAGTAGACCTACTTGGTATTCACATCTGAAAAACATCAATGAACTTACCACTATTCATTTCAATAGAATGTTAGCAAAAATAGATAAGATATTGCAACTATGGAGAGGTAAATACTTGTCTATTTATGGAAAACTTCAAATCTTTGGTCCTATCACAGTATAGTTGCATTGCTAATGGCATTGCCTACTCAGATGAATAGTTTTTAAAATCATATGAACAAAAAATATAATTTTATTTGGAATGCTAAGCCAAACAAAATTAAACGTGCCTTTGTATATAATGAATGTGAGTTTGGGGGACTAAAATGATTAAATATTAAATCTTTAAAACTCAACCTAAAAGTATCATTCATACATAAGTTATACCTAAATCCAAAATGGTTATCCAGTAGATTATTAAGAAAAGCTCATCCTTTGTTCAAAAATTGCTTTTTTTGCCTTCATACAGATTACAACTTCTCATTTCCGACTCATTGAAAATTTTATTTTGTTTAAAGTATCACCTTTTCTTAACCTTTTAGGGCCTCGCCAATATCCAATTGTAGAGCGTGGCGCAAAATACAAATTCCTTAAAAATGCTATAACTTCAATTTCTCAAACATATGACTATTTTACACCATTTTAAAGACAACACTCTCGTTAATCTAACCACATTGTCCGATTTCAAAAAGGCTTTACTGCAAAAGCAAAACATTAGATTATGTCAGGAGAGTACCCTGCCAAAAATAATCACACAGCCATTTTCAAAGCAAGCATATATGTCACAAAAACCAAAACCACAGCTAAATGCAGCACTAACCTTTGATGATCTTCATCAGATGACACTCCTAGGACATTATGTTATACAATACATGCATGTTTTGTTCAATCAAGTTCATTTTTATATCAAAAACCAGCTTTTTACATTAGCATGTGATGTTCAGAACTAGCATACCCACCGCAAACCTCCGGTGAATTTACTAAATTACTCACAATAAATTTTCACAAAAAACATAACAATTCTTTTAAGAATTATAGATACAGAACTCCTTTATGCAATCGCGGTGTCAGATTTTAAAATAGCTTTCGGCGAAAGCACATTTTGCAATATTCTGAGTAGATAGCTCGGCCATCACAGGCTAGCTAATTTGACACCCACCAAGTTTAGTGCTCACTAAACTCAGAATTACTATAAGAAAAATTGGATTACCTTTGCTGTTATTGTAGTTTGGTCAGGACGTGGCAGGGGGTATTTGTTTTATGTGGTTCGGGGTTTAATGGGATATGTGTTTATGTAAGAGGGGTGTTTGATTTATGTGTTCCGGGGTTTCTGGGTAATGTTCTGGTTTTGTATTTCTATGGTTTTCTATGTTGTGTATTTCTTTGTGTTGGCCTGGTATGGCTTTCAATCAGGAACAGCTGTACATCGTTGTTGCTGATTGAGAGTCATACTTAGGTAGCCCTGTTTCACCTGTCCCTTTGTGGGAAGTTGTTGTTTGCATAGCTGTGTGTTTTAGCCTGCAATCCTGTTCGTTCGATCGTTTTCTTGTTTTGTTTTGTGTTCAATAAAAGTCACTATGAGCACTCAACCCGCTGCGCCTTGGTCCACTACATACAACGACCGTTACAGTATATGGGACATACAACAACCTCAGCTCTGTAGATTGTGTTGCAAAGAGACAGAATAAATAGATCACTTATTCTGGTATTGCCCCTATGTAGCTTGTTTCTGGTCACAGTTTCAGGAATGGTTAAAAAATCACAACATGCACTTAAAATTAACCTTACAATTAGCAGTGTTGGGCGATATGGAAAGCCATAGCCAGTCAATAAATAATATAACAATACTTGTAGGAAAGATTTTCATCTTTATCTCACAATCTGTGGATAATACACGATTAGAAAGATTCAAAAATGTTTTAAAACATCACAGCACAATTGAAACATATATGGCACATGGAAACCAAACAAGGGTGGTCTATGGAGATAGGTGGGATGGGCAGAGAGTGGCTGAGCGTTGGGATTAAAGAGTTTGTTTGGTAGTGTATTGTTTTTATATATAAAAGTATCATGTATGTAAAATGTATATGTAAAATATATATGTAAATGTGTATGTAAAATGAATGTATATGTAGCAAAAAAAAGATGTAAAAAAAAAGTGATATTTGCTCTCCGAAGAGGGGGGTAAAAAAAAGGAAGAAAAAAAAGATAAATTAGCCTTTTAAAAAGAAACAGACTAGCCAACACAATGTGCCATTGGAACACAGGAGTGATGGTTGCTGATAATGGGCCTCTGTAGTCCTATGCAGATATTCCATTAAAAATCAGCCGTTTCCAGCTACAATAGTCATTTACAACATTAACAATGCCAACACTGTATTTCTGAACAAATTGTTATTTTAATGGATAAAAAAATGTGCTTTTCTTTCAAAAACAACATTTCTAAGTGACCCCAAACTTTTGAACGGTAGAGTATATTATATTAATGGGGAAAGACCTTGTCCTTTCAACACCCTTTCTGAGTGAGAACTGTTTTCATTAAAAGTATGAGTGCATCCCAAATAACACTCTTTTCCTTGCTTAGTGCACTATGGGCCCTGATAAAAAGTAGTGCACTACATTTGGAACCAGACTAGACTATATGCTGGTCTACTGGAGTTACCATTGGTGCCCTGTCCATGGTCCTGAACCAAGTGAACTTGAGTTACTGCTGGTGCTGAACGAACCGGCACCATTGTTGGACTGTGTTTTTCTACACCATGACTAGCTCCAGTCCACTATCACTCTTGACAAATCAAGTGCACAAAATCAATGTCTTTGTATCCACACATGAGTAGCTATACAATATTAATGTATAGAGTCAAAGTATGTAGGACTGCATAGCACAGTTAATTCTTATAACCATTAAAGAAGAAGCAAAGTCAGCTTCTCTAACATGGAACAGCACTGACTGTCTTATCCTTGTATGAGCCTATAGAGAGGAAATCTGAAGCCCCACATTAATATAAAGTGCCCTATCTCTGTGTTCACTAACTCTGTGTTCATTCTCGGCATAGTGGCTAAATACAAAAGGCTTTGAAAGTTGAAAAAATATGATATTATTGTGAAAAGACCTTTTCCTTTCAACACCCTTTCTGAGTCAGAACTGTATACTTAAAAAGTATGAACGCATCCCAAGTAAATCCCCTTTCCCTGCATAGTGCACTACTTTTAACCAGAGCCCTGTGAGCCCTGCTCAAAAGTAGTGCACTATATTTAGATCCAGACTAAATGATCTGTACATACTTAAAAGGACACATTACATGTGGGGGGGGGGGGGGGGGGGGGGGGGGGACGACGACACACATTACTATTTCCCTTTAAGATTTTCTTAGTCTGTTTCATCTCCTTTGATCATTAATTTTCTCACTGCCTTGTCTGTAGCCAAACATTAACCATGACCATGCCTTCATAGCAATAACACACATACACACAGACACAAACATAAGTCCTTATTATTATTATCTGTTTTATTACTACACACACAGCAAAGGCACAATGTTCCAGTAGTATTGGATTGGAAAAAGGAACAGTGTGAAGAGAGTACACTTTAAAATACTTTAAATGAAACGGATTGTCTCTGTAACTTTAAATTATATTGCCTTTGACAACAATGCAATCATCTCGCTGTGATCACGTCTTAGAACAGCGCGGGCGGGGTCAATGGTCACATCAAATCCGTTCGGTTCGTCCATCCCTGCTGAATCGAACGATTGATTGGACCGCGATGCCTTCAGACACCAATCTAGAATAGTTATCGTGAGGGTCCCTCAATGGGTCAAATGTTAGCGCCAGGACCGCTCTTTGGCTTTTATTTATGCCATGAAATACCGGACTCACTCATTGGTCATGGGGATATGTTCTGAATGAGGTTTGGAATGAGACGATTAACTGTGGAGCTGGGTCTTTTGCCAAACTACAACAAACAGAGAAATGGAAACATTAAGTAGGCCTAACGGTTTAATGTTTTATATTGTTAATTAGCCTATATCATATCAAACATTTTCAAATATCACCACTCCCAAAGTAGGCTATTATGATCATATCACTTAACTGTAGTACTGATTTAGGCTATAACAAGCAGGAGCTGATCATTTTACAGAACAGTAGTCTATATGCTCTTGTTGGCCTGCTTTTTATAAGACTTGCTAAACGACAGTGTCCACTTTAATTCGCTGTGTTACATTTACCCGGGGGAATCAATAATGTTGTTTAGCTTACACTACTTCAACTAAAAGAATGTGTTCATGGTAAGAAAAATCCCATTATCAAGAGAACTCCCTGCCGGCCTCAAACGTCGCCACATCCCTTCGCGGCGCAGCCTGATGCTGTTACGTTGCATCGCTTCTCTCTCCCCTCTCCCTCTTCCGTTTTCCACCCCCGTTGCCGACAGAATACTAATTTTGCCTGCACCGCAACCTTCTTTTTTCCCACCTGTCTCTCTAATTCATCGATATATAATTCGTGTATTATTGGTAACGAAATGTGACTTCACGTAGGTCTGCGGAGGCGACGGTTGGTGAGTGTGGATGAATATGTATTCTGTTCGTTCGGCAGCAGCGGCGGCAGGTTGTCATGTACTGTCATGAATCTTGCCCTGGAGGCAGCTCTGCAGAATGGTCACTTGCTGGCACAGCCACAAAGACATACAATTTCATTTGAAACCTAACGCTAACCGTACCCCTAAACGTAACCACACTGCTAATCCTAATGCCTAACCATAACCTTAAATTAAGACCAAAGAGCACATTTTTGTTTTCATGATACAGCCAATTTTGAATTTGCAACTTCCCCAGCGGCTTACCGCGCTGTCCAAGGTGCTGCAGCATTCGGCCCCTCCCCTCTCCAGTAGGCGGCAGCCAGGCAGCTACACAGAGAGAGAGAGAGAGAGAGAGAGAGAGAGAGAGAGAGAGAGAGAGACACGTGACCCACTCGCTGTCTCTGCCTTCTGACAGTCTGTTGCAGAGCGCAGCAGGGAGGCAGATTGCACCGTTTGCACCGTTTTTCCCTGACCAAAATTACAGGATTTTCCCGGGACTCTGTTTATCTACATTTGTTTCGTTTTCTGAGGATCGAAAAGGAGGAATTACCTAGGTAAAGTACCGTTATGAGTTGACTTCTTTCAATCGTTATAAAGGTGTTGGTAAGTTTTAGAACATAGGAGAGAGAAGCCGTTTCTTTTTTCGGTCTGATGATCAATGATGCGGTGATTCACAGTTTTCTAAAATAGTGTGAGGCTGAGGGTTTTTGGTGTGGATCTGTTGGGGTAGTTTGTGTCGGAGATCACTGCATGGTGATGTTATTTGGTGGGTAGCCTAATTAAGATTAAAGGTGGTGTTCGAAACAAGAGAGGATCATCCAATACTTTGGTAAGGAAAACGAGGACTTGGGTTCTGATTTGGGTCGGTCCTGGATATCCATGCATGATCAGATTCCAGATGCAGGTGAAAGAGACCTTGTTTTTTCCATGTATGGTTTTATTTTTCTCTAGTAGGTTGAGCTGCTAGACGGGCAACGGAATAGCTGATGAACAATCATAAAACATACATAATCGTTTGGAACTGTGTCATCCACAGATTTGATTTCATTATTGTTAGCAATATTTAAGGGATGTTGTCAAGTGCCTTATAAAAACACGTTTATATGCTCATTTTGTTTGCTGTAGAAGGCACGGGTCAATTTAGAATGATCTGATGTGTTGAGAGTAAGACAGCCAGTGTAATGGGGCCAGCTGTGGAATCTCATGTTTATCTTTATGCCATTCTGTCATTATATTATGGTACATTTGACTTGATATGGGTTGAATCTTTGTAACTCATTTCCAGTCCCCGATCCCCCGTCTATTATGGCTTCTAGCAAACTGTATAGCTCATTTGGATGGAAGGATTTTCGTTTAGGTTTGATTGAGAGGTCTTTTTCTGTCTGTCCTGCCCAGACCTGGGTTCAAATACATGCGTATTTAAGTATGTGTGATCTACATAGGCTACTTATCTCCTGTGTGTTTTCGTATTTTCAAACAATGTGGCCGAACTCAACAACTTCGATTTTAAGTATATGAAAGTAGTCTAGCTCTGTTTTCAAGTAATTTCCTATATAAAAAAAAATACATGCCATGCATGCCAATACTTTCCAAATGTAGGCTACTACTTTCTGAACGTGTGCAGATACTTCCTTTGAAATGTATGTGAAAGTAACTTAAATAGTTAACATGGTTTTTGAACCGAGGTCTGGTAGGCAACTCGTCCCCTTTGAAAATTCTGAATTCATGCGCTTGTCTTAATTCTACTGGAATGTCTGAGTTAAACAAAATATGAAATAATGAGGAAACCTACAAATAAGATTCCAGCAGTTTCATTACATGCAGATTCTCTGGAATAACAAAAACACTTAGGCCTATCTAACGCAACATTTAGAATGCGATCCACTTATGGAATGATAGAGTTCATGGAACGTTCCTGTGCTGAGAGGATTGCGTATGCTGCTGCTTGGATGCGGAGCATTTTGTGAGGCATATAATATCGTCACCTGTGGCGGGCTATTAGGGTTGATAGGGGAAGGTAAAGGTATCCTCTCCCCCTGGGATAGCTATGGGGAGAAAGAATGTGTTAGATAAGACAGGCTACAGCTGTAGACTTATTTTGATCGACTTTTTCGAATAAGCTATTTACAATTCTAAATGATCTCTCTAGATGTAATTAAATTAAATTATCTAGGCCTAGTAGTGGTGACTATTGCTAGTTGATGTCTATGTAATTGTGAGCTGCTTAGATTTGCTTTGAGAAATGTGCTTCTAATTGCAGTGAAACATTCATAAATACATAGCCTACATGAAAATCTAATCGAATCAAAGGTTATTCGTCACATGCTTCGTAAACAACAGGTGTAGACTAATAATGAAATGCTTACTTACGTTAAGTTTCCCTGACATTTGTTGGACATTTGTTGAGTTTGGATCCCTAAATTCCTGTGATTTCAATCGGCACGCCACCGCAGCTCCCCACAATTCCTTGGGGTCTCTGTTCATCCTCTACTGAATATATCATAATTATGTAAGATGGCTAACATGATATGACAAATTGATAGACAAAATGTTTCTAAAACACAATGAACTGTCCGTTCTTATTTTTCTTTTCTTTTTACAGATCGTCTTCTCATTATGTTGTAAGCTTAAGCTTTTTGGATCAGAGACTGGCCTTGGGAAAAAAAGAAAAGCTCCATGCGATAATCAATCAAACAATAACAATCGTTCTGTTTGGCGGAGGATGCAGGGTGAGAAGCCAAAAGCAATGACTCTGGATGCCCGCCACTTCTCGCTGGTGTGAATAGGATGGTTATTGACGCCGTTTCAACAGCAGTAGAACCGACTGGTGCGCTCTAGCTGCCTGGCACCGAAAATAAGAAACATTCAAAAATCAAGAGAAATAAAAGGCCTGATGGAAATTGGATTCTGAATCACCATTGCCTGTTATTGGAAGAAAATCTGGATTATAGAATCAAACTAATAGGGAAACAGAAGATATTGACAGAATAAAATAAAAAAAATAGGACTGAGCAATTGGGATTTAGACGCGACAGAAAGTGGTCCTATATTCAAAGATGGTATTTTCTTCGGGACACTAGTGTAGCTTGCTGGTAGGCTATGACAACAAAATAATTAATTTAGGTTTACAATGTGTCAGTTCACATACACAATTCTTAGTGGTAAGTCAGCGTATTACATCACACTTACCCCTAACTTCATCTAGCTTGATAAAAGACAATTCCGTCTGAAATCTGACTCAGCGGTATTGTAGCCTAGACCTAAAGAACAATTCCGTCACATCATGGTTCTTGCAATGCGGCATGGCGCCCATCTAATATGGGTAGGCCTTCTCTTGTGCTGTATGGTAGACATTGGGGCTACTATGGAGTTTACAGGCGCAGAAGGCCAGTGGGCCAGGTTTCCAATGTGGAATGCATGTTGTGAGAGTGAAATGAGCTTCAACATGAAAACCAAGAGTTCCCACGGGCTGTTAGTGTACTTCGATGACGAGGGATTCTGCGACTTTTTAGAACTCCTAATACACAACGGTAAACTCAGTCTTCGATTCTCCATCTTCTGCGCTGAGCCTGCAACGGTTCTAACCAACACAGCGGTCAATGACAGCCAGTGGCATGCTGTGACAATATGGAGAAACTTTAAAAACACAACGCTAATGGTGGACAATGAAGTGAAGTGGGTCGAAGTGAAGTCGAAAAGAAGGGATATGACTGTCTTCAGCCACTTGTTTCTTGGGGGAATACCACCGGAATTACGATCTGTGGCTTTAAGGTTAACATCAGCTGTGGTCAAGGACCATGTACCTTTTACCGGATGGATAACGGACATAAAGGTCAACAATACGGAATCGGCGCTTTTAAACAGCGCGGGGGTCATTAACGACCTCTGTGGTGCGGCGGCCAACATGTGTTTAAACGGAGGGGTCTGCAATGTCATTAACGACGAACCCACGTGCGACTGCTCGCAGACTGACTACCAGGGCAAAGACTGCAGCGAAGGTAAGATATCTGGATTCTCTTTTGGGCCGTTGTCTGTCTTACTAACAATATCCAACAGCTCCCCTTTATCTAAACAACAACACGACATGATTATTTATCGTTTTACATCATTTCAAGCGGTATTAGTTGTCCAACAGTTTACAGAAAATGCACATCTTCTCTTCCTCTAGACCAGGATAGCCCAAAAGGCCTGTAGGCCCTATGGGTCTTTAGGCCTTATCTAGTAGGCCAATTCAAGAATTTCAAGTAACCTACCCTCCAGTGAAAATAGGTTCATCATTATACAACAATTTTTTAACATAGTTGTTTGTAAGGTTGTTAATGAGTGGTTGAGCTCCTGCAAGGGCTCATTAGCCCAACATGCAGGTGTTCCTCATTCTCTAAGGTGTCTTGCCTTTACCTGGAAGAGGTCACCAGAGAATGGTTGACCTATGACGTTTTTTCATCTCCAATGGCTTTACCTCCTTCTGAAAGTTTCCAGTCATTAAAAACAATACGGATTTGGAAGAAGATGAAGGAAGTGATTTCCACATGCACATTCAAAGAAAATATATGGAGCAACTACAATAGGCACATATGTGTAGAATATTTGCAGCAACTGTATGCAACAGGAGGCTGCTGACGGGAGAACGGCTCATAATAATGGCTAGAACGGAGCAAACGGAATGGCATCAAACACCTGGAAACCATGTGTTTGATGTCTTTGATACCATTCCACCTATTCCGCTCCAGTCATTACCACAAGTCCGTCCTCCACAATTAAGGTGCCACCACCTCCTGTGCTGTATGCAGTATATTGTGTATTCCATAACATCATGTAGCCAGGACTAGAGGCCTTGTTAGATATGCCACCTGTATTCATTTCTTCCAACTCAATCTTGATCTATCAATCTTTGATGAGTGATTACAATAGCATCATCCAAGCATTCGAAATTAAGTATTTTTATGAAATGTGAAATACACCAGAAACCTTTTCTTGGTGACATTTTTCTTGATTTCAAGGTTAGCATTTCAGAGAAGATAGTGGACTTCTGACATTGCTCATGTGCTCTTATGGCTGGATCTTGGCCTATAGATGTTGGTGCAATGTTGGACCATATTCTTCTGTGATTTGAAGGCAGATGTTGGAAATGTGAATATTTTCAATGATCCCATTTGAGAAGGTGTTAGTGTTTGGCCATGCTTCGTCTATTTCCTATCATTGTTTGTCATTTCCTCGTTGCATTGATAATGGCTTTGTTGATGAAGTAACGAGAACATTATCTCTTGGTTACATCCCAAATGGCACCCTATTCCTTACTTAGCACACTACTTTTAACCAGGGCCCATAGGGACTGACACCTAATCTTCATTTCTGCATTCCCCTGCAGTGAGACACCTGCTACTTCATGCCACATTAGTTATATTTTTCTCTTCAATTATTCTCAGAGCAGACACTGTATTCCATTGGTGGTACTTATTATGTGGGCTTGAACAGAAATATGAAACTGACTCCTGGAGGAGTGTAGCCTAAGAGGAATATTAGCCCTGACGAGAGCAGTCTCTCACAGGGTGGAAATACAAATAGGAACCATCATTTAGGGGCTCCTTTGGTTCAGGGGTACAGGGGCGGCAGGTAGCCTAGTGGTTAGAGCGTTGGGCCAGTAACTGAAAGGTTGCTGAATCAAATCCCTCAGCTGACAAGGTAAAAATCTGCTGTTCTGCCCCTGAACAAGGCAGTTAACCCACTGTTCCCCGGTAGGCCGTCATTGTAAATAAGAATATCTTTTTAACTGACTTGCCTAGTTAAATAAAGGTAAAATATTATTTATTTTTTTAAATAATGCTGATGCTCCCATTTGGATATAGACAATTTCGTACATTTGATTGTCTTGTGCATGTAGCTCCATAGTAGCCAACATGGTCTCATTTAGAGTATGTCTGGAATAGCAGTCCCAGGGTGAGAACCCAAATAGTAACCTTCTCTCAGATGCAACTTTGGAAGACTCCTCTATTGGTTTTGGGAGATAGTTTATGCTGATACTCCCATGATGGTGTATTCTACAGTATAACGTTTCGTATATATATATATATATATATATATATATATACTGCTCCAAAAAATAAAGGGAACACTAAAATAACACATCCTAGATCTGAATGAATGAAATAATCTTATTAAATACTTTTTTCTTTACATAGTTGAATGTGCTGACAACAAAATCACACAAAAATAATCAATGGAAATCCAATTTATCAACACATGGAGGTCTGGATTTGGAGTCACACTCAAAATTAAAGTGGAAAACCACACTACAGGCTGATCCAACTTTGATGTAATGTCCTTAAAACAAGTCAAAATGAGGCTATGTAGTGTGTGTGGCCTCCACCTGCCTGTATGACCTCCCTACAACGCCTGGGCATGCTCCTGATGAGGTGGCGGATGGTCTCCTGAGGGATGTCCTCCCAGACCTGGACTAAAGCATCCGCCAACTCCTGGACAGTCTGTGGTGCAACGTGGCGTTGGTGGATGGAGCGAGACATGATGTCCCAGATGTGCTCAATTGGATTCAGGTCTGGGGAACGGGCAGGCCAGTCCATAGCATCAATGCCTTCCTCTTGCAGGAACTGCTGACACACATGAGGTCTAGCATTGTCTTGCACTAGGAGGAACCCAGGGCCAACCGCACCAGCATATGGTCTCACAAGGGGTCTGAGGATCTCATCTCGGTACCTAATGGCAGTCAGGCTACCTCTGGTGAGCACATGGAGGGCTGTGCGGCCCCCCAAAGAAATGCCACCCCACACCATGACTGACCCACCGCCAAACCGGTCATGCTGGAGGATGTTGCAGGCAGCAGAACGTTCTCCACGGCGTCTCCAGACTCTGTCACGTCTGTCACATGTGCTCAGTGTGAACCTGCTTTTATCTGTGAAGAGCACAGGGCACCAGTGGCGAATTTGCCAATCTTGGTGTTCTCTGGCAAATGCCAAACGTCCTGCACGGTGTTGGGCTGTAAGCACAACCCCCACCTGTGGACGTCGGGCCCTCATACCACCCTCATGGAGTCTGTTTCTGACCGTTTGAGCAGACACATGCACATTTGTGGCCTGCTGGAGGTCATTTTGCAGGGCTCTGGCAGTGCTCCTCCTGCTCCTCCTTGCACAAAGGCGGAGGTAGCGGTCCTGCTGCTGGGTTGTTGCCCTCCTACACGTTGCCCTCCTCCACGTCTCCTGATATACTGGCTTGTCTCCTGGTAGCGCCTCCATGCTCTGGACACTACGCTGACAGACACAGCAAACCTTCTTGCCACAGCTCGCATTGATGTGCCATCCTGGATGAGCTGCACTACCTGAGCCACTTGTGTGGGTTGTAGACTCCGTCTCATGCTACCACTAGAGTGAAAGCACCGCCAGCATTCAAAAGTGACCAAAACATCAGCCAGGAAGCATAGGAACTGAGAAGTGGTCTGTGGTCACCACCTGCAGAACCACTCCTTTATTGGGGGTGTCTTGCTAATTGCCTATAATTTCCACCTGTTGTCTATTCCATTTGCACAACAGCATGTGAAATTTATTGTCAATCAGTGTTGCTTCCTAAGTGGACAGTTTGATTTCACAGAAGTGTGATTGACTTGGAGTTACATTGTGTTGTTTAAGTGTTCCCTTTATTTTTTTGAGCAGTATATATATACATTGAATGACAGATGATGAATGACTAAAATAACCTACCAATCCATGCTACTTTAACACCTCACTGTGTTTTCCATACCATTGTTTGTGTGTGTGTGTGTGTCCCTCTATGCTTTGGTGTGTAAAGACACTGCATCTCTAGGCTTGACTACAGTATTCTGCAATTGCTCCATTGTTCATGCATGTGCAGAACACAGTGACGTACTGTGCCGTGTGTGTGTGTGTGTGGTGCTATGTGTGCCCGGCCTCCTGCATGTCAGATGTCGGGAGAATAATAATCCTGGTGAGGAGAGAGGAAGACACAGTGAGAACGGATCATGGCTGCCACTGTCCTGAGAGGAACCATCTTCCTTTCTCCATTTCTCCCTGTGCTGCGTACGAACATAGAGACACCAGGCAGATATTCTTTCTTGAGCTATACAAATGTCATGATGTACCGTCAGAGGTATGAAACCATAGAAATAGAATATGGGAGAATCTCAATTACAAATTCCTCCCGTCCTCTCTCCTCTCTCCTCTCTCCTTGCCTCCTTCTCAAAACCAATTGGATGAGAAAGCCAGAGGTCCCTCTCCCCTGACGTTGTCTTCCAATGGGGTTTGAGAAGGAGGAGTCAAGCCACGGTGTCAAAAACACTTTGAAATTTGACGTTTGAAGAAACGTGGATAAACGTTCAAATCTGAAGTCCAATTGGTAAAACCAGGAGATCTTGTTGGTTAAATGATTTAATAGACCAATAAGAAAAAGAGTTACAAACTTCTCTGCCAATATAACAACTCGTTTTCCATTTTCTCCTCCCCACTCAGACCACTTCCAGAAGTCATAGAAATATTTTTGCTCAAGAAATTGTTATTTACTAAGAAGCTATTTTTGTTTCTTTTTGACAATTTTAATTGAAAAAAAAATCACAGTAAACTAGGCCTTCTTAATTTGTCCCCTGGAAATGATTTGATATTGAGAGAAAAATGGCTGCTTTGGGCCTAAAGGAACTCAACCAGGCAGCCAATCGGGAAAGGGCCAATGCAGCTGTTTTTATGTTAGTATCAAATCCTTTCTTTGTAACAGTTAAGTACCATACTTTCATTGTTTTCAATTAAAATTGTCAATTATTTGTTGTTGATTCTTAGCAAAGATACATTTCTCAAAGTAGAATTTTGCTAGGGCTGTCTGGGAGTGGTCTGAGTGAGGAGGGGAACACTGAAAACCAGCTGTTATTGGCAGAGACGTTTGGAACTCTATTTCTTATTGGTCTATTAACCAATTTACCGCCTGGTGATGTCACCATGGAAGGCCAAAACTCCATTCCACCACGACAGGCTGAAATTTCAGGCAGTCTTTTTAAACAGCACTTACACTAAAAGGACGTTATCATATTTTTCACAATTTCACAGTATAATTCCAACCTCATAGTGTGGAGATATATATAAAACAAAGGAAAATCGTGTTTTTGACTGCACACAGACTCAGCTGTCTTTGGTAGATCTGAGGGATTTATGATTCATGATCTAAACTTATCCTGATTTTGATGGTGGGAAGGACGGTGGTAGTACGATGGAGTGGATGATGGTGGTGGTGATGGTGGGATGGTTGATGGTGGTATTGAGGAGCAAGATTGAAGCTCAACCCAAATCTTGGTTTGCTGTCTCTTTGGGGCCATAAACTCTAGGTTTTTCGTAAGATTGGGTACACTTATAATTTTGGTTAGCTACCTCATTGATAGGATGTGATATACTATAGGCAGAAACTGTACTTCATTATATTGAAATCCATAAGGATAGTACATGGCCATAATACTGACTGGCTGAAAAAAATACACAGCGTTCGTGGCTTTTTGGGATCGTGCACAAACCATTGACCTTTCATAGGAGAAAAGACTGATAATTTGCCATGTCATATTAACATAATGCAATGTCATATTAGCATAATGCAATCTGTTTTAAGGTTGCCTACAACATGTTGTGCCACAATGAAATCTTTCCTCTGCAGTTATTCATTCTGGCAGACAGTATGCTGTGGTTTTGGCTTTCTTTCTGAAGCAGCACGGCAGCTTGTCCACGTGGTAACCCAATTCTGTCCAACCTAGGTGTGGTGACGTACTTCCCTACAGCGAAGAGAGGAGTTGGAGACAGTAAAGGGGAGGGAAAGAGGATAAAGAAAAGGGAGGATAGGAGAGGGGGAACAGAAAAAAGAAGTGGGGCGGGGTTTGGGGGAGAGAGAAGGAAGAAGGAGGCGGGTGGAGTAGCTGTCTGTGTCTATATTTAGTCCATGTGACTTTGGCAAAAAAAGTAGTTGGCTATCAACAACTTGTCAAGACAAATAATGCTGTAAAAATAATCTAATTAACGAAGATGTATGTGGTAAACAAGGTGTTAAAGGCCAAACAATTATCAAGATGATGATGGTGGCAGACAGTGGATATGCTAACATGACATTTAGAGCTACTGTATATGCGTGAAAATGCTACACATTAAAAAGGTGTGTAAACGTAATTTACATTTATCCTCCATACATTACTGTCATGTACAGTATATACACTACCATTCAAAAGTTTGGGGTCACTTAGAAATGTCCTTGTTTTCCATGAAAATATACATGAATGAGGAGCAAAATGAATAGGAAATATAGTCAAGGTTATAAATAATGATTTCTAATTGAAATAATAATTGTGTCCTTCAAACTTTGCTTTGTTCAAAGAATCCTCCATTTGCAGCAATTACAGCCTTGCAGACCTTTGGCATTCTAGTTGTCAATTTGTTGAGGTAATCTGAAGAGATTTCACCCCATGCTTCCTGAAGCACCTCCCACAAGTTGGATTGGCTTGATGGGCCCTTCTTACGTACTAAAAGGTCAAGCTGCTCCCACAACAGCTCAATAGGTTTGAGATCCGGTGACTGTGCTGTCCACTCCATTATAGACAGAATACCAGCTGACTGCTTCTTCCCTAAATAGTTATTGCATAGTTTGGATCTGTGCTTTGTGTCATTGTCCTGTTGTAGGAGGAAATTGGCTCCAATTAAGCACTGTCCACAGAGTATGGCATGGCGTTGCAAAATGGAGTGACAGCCTTCCTTCTTCAAGATCCCCTTTACCCTGTACAAATACCCCACTTTACCACCACCAAAGCAACCCCAGATCATCACATTGCCCACCATACTTGACAGATGGCGTCAAGCACTCCTCCAGCATCTTTTCATTTTTTCTACGTCTCACGAATGTTCTTCTTTGTGATCCGAACAGCTCAAACTTAGTCGTCTGTCCATAACACTTTTTTCCAATCTTCCTCTGTCCATTGTCTGTGTTATTTTGCCCATCTTAATATTTTCTTTTCATTAGCCAGTATGAGATATGGATTTTTCTTTGCAACTCTGCCTAGAAGGCCAGCATACCGGAGTCGCCTCTTCACTGTTGACGTTGAGACTGGTGTTTGCGGGTACTATTTAATGAAGCTGCCAGTTGAGGACTTGTGAGATGTCTGTTTCTCAAACTAGACACTCTAATGTACTTGTCCTCTTGCTCAGTTGTGCACCGGGGCCTATCACTCCTCTTTCTATTCTGGTTAGGGCCAGTTTGCGCTGTTCTGTGAAGGGAGTAGTACACAGCGTTGTACGAGATCTTCAGTTTCTCGCATGGAATAGCCTTCATTTCTCAGAACAAGAATAGACTGACGAGTTTCAGAAGAAAGGTCTTTGTTTCTGGCCATTTTGAGCCTGTAATCGTACCCACAAATGCTGATGCTCCAGATACTCAACTAGTCTAAAGAAGGCCAGTTTTATTGCTTCTTTTAATCAGCACAACAATTTTCAGCTGTGCTAACATAATTGCAAAATGGCTTTCTAATGATCAATTAGCCTTTTAAAGTGATAAACTTGGATTAGCTAACACAATGTGCCATTGGAACACAGGAGTGATGGTTACTGATAATGGGCCTCTGTACACCTATGTAGATATTCCATAAGAAATCTGCCGTTTCCAGCTACAATAGTCATTTGCAACATTAACAATGTCTACACTGTATGTCTGATCAGTTTGATGTTATTTTAATGGACAAACATTTTGCTTTTCTTTCAAAAACAAGGGCATTTCTAAGTGACCCCAAACTTTTGAATGGTAGTGTATATTTTATATAGCCTTTGTATAGCCTTTATTTAACTAGACCTCTTTCACGAGGGAGACCTAATGCATCAATGCATTATAAGGAAATAGAGGAAGTATATCATTTAGGTCAAAATATTTACATCACAGTAAACATTTTATATTTCATATCAATCTATTGTTTAGAAAGGAAATCATACAAATGTAGTACTGATGAAGTGGGTGAAATCCTAGACCTAGACCATGCCTCTCTCTCTCTCTCCCACTCTCTCTCTCTCTCTCTCTTCACTCTTCTCGACAGTCAACAAGCAGTCACAGTAAAAGCCTGTTGTAATATTCACAGCAGGGTAGAGGTCTTCACGGATCCACCTGTACCCGACTACCCGAAACCCGATCCGGGACCGGAGCAGGTCTGGATCTAGAATTCTAAATAATGTCACGGGTCTGGGTCGGATCTGATATGACTGTCACGGGTCTGGGTCGGATCTGATATGACTGTCACAGGTCTGGGTCGGATCTGATATGACTGTCACAGGTCTGGGTCGGATCTGATATGACTGTCACGGGTCTGGGTCGGATCTGATATGACTGTCACAGGGCTTGTATATGTGTAATTTTAACTGACTTGTCCGGAAGGGGCCGTACATATCCGACCGCTACAGTTGTAATAGGCTCCCGAGTGGCGCAACAGTCTAATGCACTGCATCTCAGTGCTAGAGGCGTCCCTACGGCGCACAATTGGCCCAGCGTCGTCCAGGTTTGACATGTGTAGGCCGTCATTGTAAATAAGAATTTGTTCTTAACTGGCTTGCCAAGTTAAATAAAGGTAAAATAAAAAGTATGGAGAGAGAATGTTATAATTTATGCTGCTGCTCTTGCTTTTCACAAGAGTGGAGCATGGCGTGTTTAGCATGTTGTTGTTGCTGGCCAATCATAAGTCATCAAAGCGGCAGTAGGCTACAGTCATAGAGCCTCAGTGTGTGGCAAAAGTTAGGAGATATTTAATCAATGGTTAATGAAATTAAAATTACTGAATTAAAAGTTAGAGGAGAAGGATAGGCTACAACGACCAAAAGCCGACAGGTAGTCTGCTACTTAATATTCTGAATGGTTGTTGTTATTTGTAACTGTAGAATGAGAAAGCGCATGCACTGAAGCCTCAATTAACCTAGCTAGCTAACGTTAGCTGGCTTAACTAGCTTCTCTCGGTTTGATGCAGTCAAGACAGGTACTACGTAATCATATTTGATGAGAAATAAGTGAGTCGGCTTGGTTGGTTGCTGTTTTTCGTCTTCCCATCCGTCCATCCTGCTCCCTGTGTCACTCACTCACAATACGGCCCCTCCCCGCCTGCCAGAGCCCCGCCTCTCTTCCTCCTTTCACGCTTTATCTGCTCCGGTTAATAAAGTAGCTGAAAAATATATTTTCTGCTGCTTCCCTCACTCAGACCAGGTCTATCCAACCGGGTCTATATGAAACAACACCTCTGCAATAAAATAAAAATGTGTCACCCCATCCATGATGTCAGCTATAAAGAATACGAAAAAGGCATATAAAAATAAAAAAGATTTAATAAAAAAATCTAACAATACACAACATACACATACCAACAGCATACAAACACACAGAGATATCAATGACATCACTCCTGCCCAGATCCACCTGCTCACACCCCCATCTCCAGCACCCGCATCACTCTCTGCCACATGTCCTCAAACTGCACCATTTTGTTTCTCTCCGTTGCCCACACACTTTCAACATTTAGATAATAAAGCATTTGACCTTTCAATTGTGTTAACGATAGAGGTTGGTTGATATCCAGTTTTTTCAAAATGATTTACGAGAAAGTATCCTACAACCCATCGAGTATCTCACAGCACCCTCATATGCCATGTCTTGAAATATGCAGACAGACAGATTAACAGGAAGTTTACATTGTAATACTTATGACATCCAACTTTTTAACTCCACCCATAACTTTTGGACCTTATAGCATTCCTAGAAGGCATGGATTATTATGTAATTGATAATTTTACACTTAATAGAAGAAGTGTGATGACAACCCAAGCTAGGCTCTTGTACATCAACTAATATCATTATGCATCATTAGGCTGTCATTGTCTCTGTTTCATAACATGACACAGATTGGGTTGAAGGAGGTGTGTGTGTGTGTGTGTGTGTGTGTGTGTGTGTGTGTGTGTGTGTGTGTGTGTGTGTGTGTGTGTGTTAAAACCAGTTAAATGTAATTGAAAATGTAATCTACGTAATCCCCCAAATGTATTATTTATCATGACAGGGCCATAAACAATAACTAGTAATGCTGCATACTCCAAGAAAGATTAACATCTCACCTTTCTGGTAAAAATTGTTATAAATTGCTGAGGTGCAGTCACTTTTGAGGATACAAGTACACAGTACAAATATGATAAAATATGCTATATTTGATATGATGTATTTCCTAGTTTACAAATATAGTATAATCAAATTACAAACGTAAAAATGGCTAAGATTTCAACTTCCTGATAACTGTAAAATACATATTTGTATATTTAGTGTTAGAGAACATTTGCATATTTTCTAAAGGTCTCTCTTGATCAAAACGTCTGCCCCCAATGCTGTGAACGTCACACATAGCTCTAGCTTGGCTTCCTGGACTCGGTAGGAACTCGCCTTTCATCTCATATTAATGTTGTCCGTCTATGACAAACAGTTTTTTTTTTTTTTTTTAATCTATGAATTATTATACAATCTCTGAATGTGCTACAGTGATGAAAACAGTTTATCCTGCTGCATTACAATGGAATGCAGGCATGTGCTTTGTCAGTGGCTGTGACGTGGAGTTCAGCCAGGAGTTGATGGACAATAAGGAAGAGCGAATTAAATGCTAGTAGGTACATCCCAGCTTCAAGTGGTTTCAGATTTAACATCCTACAGCACACAGGCTAAAAAAATATACTACTGTGTCCGAGGAAACCAGGGCTATCGCTCAATGCAAGCCATTTCGGTCTACAATGTCCACAGATCTATTTATAAGCAAAGATATCTGGTACCAGGACCACACAGGTCCCCTAAATATGGGACTTTACATTTAAGAGGATTATCAGCCTGAGAAAGCATTGTGTGTGAAAACAATGTTTCAGTGAAAATATAATTAATCCAACGTACATATATGCTGCTAAACCATCACTGGCAAAGCACAACTGTCAATTGAAGATGCAGTCCGGTATCTTAAGCACTTACAAATTCGTAACATATTCTATGAATTGGAATTCGTAACTTATCAAATGGACCGGAGGACAACTAGAACATCTGTTTAGCTAACATTACCATTTAGAAAAACAGGATGTTAAAATTTGATGGGCTAGCTTCATATAATTCTCACAGAAAGACAAGGTCATTCAACAACACCTCTGCAATAAAATTGAAATGTGTCACTAAACAGATGGTACTGTTAGCTAAACAGATGGTACTGTTAGCTAAACAGATGGTACTGTTAGCTAAACAGATGGTACTGTTAGCTAAACAGATGGTACTGTTAGCTAAACAGATGGTACTGTTAGCGAAACATGAGATGGTACTGTTAGCTAAATGTGAGATGGTACTGTTAGATAAAGAGATGGTACTGTTAGCAAAACAGATGGTACTGTTAGCTAAATGTGAGATGGTACTGTTAGATAAAGAGATGGTATTGTTAGATAAAGAGATGGTACTGTTAGCAAAACAGATGGTACTGTTAGCTAAACAGATGGTAGTGTTAGCTTAAGAGGGCTGTTAGCAAGTAGTGGTTCCCAAGGTGCTTTGTGAAGTGATTTTTTTTTTGGACAGATTTATATTTTGACAAATGCTTTTGTCCCAGAGAGGGAAGCACCTCTTGAATATAGTGCATAGATGGATTAAATCCAGTCGGGGCTTGAAAGGAGAGTGAAAGGGAGGGAGGGGAGTTAGAATAGACTGTGCCAAATTATTCTTGGCCAAACAGAGGCTATTTTCATACATTACACTTCTAGCTATCATCAAAGCATCCAATCCAAGTTAAGCCATAATATGATGGTGAATTTTTGGGGTCCCATTTATGTCCAAAGGGCCGTATGTTCTCAAAATGTATTACATAATGTGGATTTATATCACTTTCATTAAGAAATAGAGCTGTGACTGAGGGAAAGGGAACATTTGCCTTGATTCCAAACTGATAATCTCCGTTACACCATTGTTTCACTGTAAATATACGTTTTTGGGTATATTAAAGTTTTGCAATAAAAGAGATAATATAAATCAGAATATGAAATGGGGAGATAAAGGAGAGGGATACAGGAGAGAAAGTGACTGGAAGAATGGGGGATTGAACTGCTGCACTATGTCACAATATCAAATGGATTAGTTTGAATTCCAGGCTAATGGAGCACTCATCTAGCAGTGAAGTTTGCCTTCTACTGTGCTTCATGCTTCTAACAAGAAGACTGGAGATCGTTTCCTTGTAAGTTGACATTACAGAAAAGACATTGTCTCCACAATTGGCTAGTATTTAGAAATCCTAAATTTGTACCTTTCTGTTAAATAATTTAAAAGCTTTTCTATTACTTTGATCAGATGAAAGGATTACAGGATTTGGATAAACTGCGTCACAGAAACACACACACACACACACACACACACACACACACACACACACAAATCTCTTTTGTTTGGTCAGTCTGCGGAACAATTATTTAAATGCACTGGTCTGTATCCTGCCCGAACGATAAGTTCTCAGATTTAGCCCTTTCATCGTTCATTAGAGAAATCACATGGACACTAGTGGTGCGTCCCAAACGGTACACTACTATTCCCTTTATAGCGCACCACTTTTGACCAAGGCCAATATGTAGTGCACTATAAAGGGAATAGGGTGCCATTTGGGATGCATCCTTGGACTACACAACTCCACATTCCATCATAATGAAATAGAATCAATGTGTTTGTCATCGTACATTTGCTTATCATTAAACAGGCCGGGTGAAAGTAGAACAACAAAACATCAAACAACATCCCACTACTGTATTGTTTTGCTGCATCCCTATTAGCACCCTGATCCCTTTTATAGTGCACTACATTTGACCAGGGCTAATAGGGTTCTGGTTAACAATAGTGCACTATATAGGGAATATATAGTCTGCGTACTGCCCATTTTAAATGAGGAGAGCTCTTTCTAGTGTTTGTATTTGAATTGTATAGTAGCTACAGTGCCTTGCAAAATTATTCACCCCGTTTGGCCTTTTTCCTATTTCGTTGAATTACAACCTGTAATTCAAATGGATTTTTATTTGGATTTCATGTACTGGACATACACAAAATAGTCCAAATTGGTGAAGTGAAATGAAAAAAATTACTTGTTTAAAAAAGAAAGAAAAAATACAAACGAAAAAGTGGTGTATGCATATGTATTCACCCCCTTTGCTATGAAGCCCCTAAATAAGATCTGGTGCAACCAGTTACCTTCAGAAGTCACATAATTAGTTAAATAAAGTCCACCTGTGTGCAATCTAAGTGTCACATGATCTGTCACATGATTTCAGTATGTATACACGCGTTCTGAAAGGCCCCAGAGTCTGCAACACCACTAGGCAAGGTGCACCACCAAGCAAACAACACCATGAAGACCAAGGAGCTCTCCAAACAGGTTAGGGACAAAGTTGTGGAGAACTACAGATTAGGGTTGGGTTATGAAAAAATATCCAAAACTTTGAACATCCCACGGAGCATCATTAAATCCATGATTAAAAAATGGAAAGAATATGGCACCACAACAAACCTGCCAAGAGAGGGCCGCCCACCAAAACTCACGGACCAGGCAAGGAGGGCATTAATCAGAGAGGCAACAAAGAGACCAAATATAACCATGAAGGAGCTGCAAAGCTCCACAGCGGAGATTGGAGTATCTGTCCATAGGACCACTTTAACCCGTACACTCCACAGAGCTGGGCTTTACGGGAGAGTGGCCAGAAAAAAAGCCATTGCTTAAAGAAAAGAATAAGCAAATATGTTTGGTGTTCGCCAAAAGGCATGTGGGAGACTCCCCAAACATATGGAAGAAGGTACTCTGGTTAGATGAGACTAAAATTGAGCTTTTTGGCCATCAAGGAAAACGTTATGTCTGGCGCAAACCCAACACCTCTCATCACCCCGAGATCACCATCACCACAGTGAAGCATGGTGGTGGCAGCATCATGCTGTTGGGATGTTTTTCATAGGCAGGGACTGGGAAACTGGTCAGAATTGAAGGAATGATGGATGACGCTAAATAAAGGAATATTCTTGAGGGAAACCTGTTTCAGTCTTCCAGAGATTTGAGACTAGGACGGAGGTTCACCTTCCAGCAGGACAATGACCCTAAGCATACTGCTAAAGCAACACTCGAGTGGTTTAAAACCTCTTAAGGCTAGGGGGCAGTGTTCGGAAGTTCGGATGACTGACTTGCCCAAAGTAAACTGCCTGTTACTCAGGCCCAGATGCTAGGATATGCATATAATTGATAGCATTGGATAGAAAACACTCAGAAGTTTCTAAAACCATTAGAATAATGTCTGTGAGTATAACAGAACTGATATGGCAGGCAAAAACCCGAGGAAAATCCACCCTGATTTTTTTGTTGTTGAGGTCACAGGCCATTTCAATGCAAAAACAAATAGATAGGACCCAGATTGCAGTTCCTATGGCTTCCACTAGATGTCAACAGTCTTTAGACAGGGTTTCAGGCTTGTTTCTTGAAAAACAAACAAGTAGTTGTAGTTTATCCAAGGTGTCCCTCATTAGAAAAGTAGTCTTGTTACACGTGTGAATGAGGTCTGTGCTCTTCGTTATTTATTTTCCCTATTGAACATACTATTCTCCGTCTTAAATGTTATCGATTATTTAGATATTAGCGTACCTGAGGATTAATTAGAAACATCGTTTGACTTGCTTGGATGAACTTTACCGGTAACTTTTTAGATTTGTTGAATGAGTGGATTACTGAAATCAATGGCACCAACTAAACTGACTTTTTTGGATATAAAGAGGGACTTTATCGAACAGTTTGTCTTGGAATGGCCTAGACAAATCCCAGACCTCTATCCAATTGAAAATCTGTGGTATGACTTAAAGATTGCTGCAACTTGAAGGAGCTGGAGCAGTTTTGCCTTGAAGAATGGGCAAAAATCCCAGTGGCTAGATGTGCAAGCTTATAGAGACATACCCCAAGAGACTTGCAGCTGTAATTGCTGCAAAAGGTGGCTCTACAAAGTATTGACTTTGGGGGGGTGAATAGTTATGCACGCTCAAGTTTTCTGTTTTTTTATTTTATTTCTTGTTTGTTTTACAATAAAAAAAATTGTATCTTAAAAGTGATAGGCATATTGTGTATATCAAATGATGCAAACCCACCCAAAAAAAATCTATTTTAATTCCAGGTTGTAAGGCAACAAAATAGGAAAAATGCCAAGGGGGTGAATACTTTCACAAGCCACTGTATTCAATTAACTGTATGATACATCACTTTTGTTGGATGCTACACGAAGATGGATCGCTCCTTCATGCAGTGAGTCACGCGACCGCGGCTTGCTATATAAAGCAGGCAGACAGACATTGAGGCTTTCAGTTACTGTTCGATTGAATGTTATAATGGGCAAAACGAGTGACCTAAGTGACTTTGAGCGTGGAATGATAGTCGGTGCCAGGTGCACCAGATACAGTATCTCAGAAACGGATGTCCTCCTGGGCTTTTCATGCACGACAGTGTCTAGGGTTTACCGAGAATGGTGCAACAAACAAAACACATCCAGTCAGCGGCAGTCCTGTTGGCAAAAACAGCTCGTTGATGAGAGAGGTCGAAGGAGACTGGCAAAAATCATGCAAGCTAACATGCAGGCCACAAACAGACAAATAACGGTGCGGTACAACAGTGGTGTGCCGAACGGTATCTCGGAACGCACAACTCGTCGATCCTTGTCACAGATGGGCTATTGCAGCAGACCACCATACCGGGTTCCACTCCTATCAGCTAAAAACAAGAAGAAGCGGCTCCAGTGGGCACGCAATCACCAACACTGGACAATTGAGGAGAGGAAAAACATTGCCTCGTACATGACCGCGAGTTCAGTTTACTTGAGTTGCCAGCGCAGTCCCCAGACTTCAACCCAAAAGAGCATCTTTGGGATGAGATGGAACTGGCTGTTCGCAGCATGAATGTACCGCCTTTCCAATCTGCAGCTACTGCGTGATGTCATGATGTCAGCATGGACAAATATCGCTGTGGAACGTTTCTGACACTTTGTAGAATGCCCCAAAGAAGTCAGGCTGTTCTGGAGGCAAAGAGGGGTCTGCCCTGGTCCTAAGTGGGTGTACCTAATACACTGGCCAATGACTGTCCTTTAAAGCAACATGTTAAAACACGTTAGCAAAATTGAAATGATTAAAGTTGAGTGTCTGATTTCAAGTCCAAATTGTGAATGTACCTTAAGAGTCGCTGCCTATCCAATCATTAATCCTGGGCTCCACTGTGAGGCTGCAGAAGCAGATAGATAGTGTGTCAGTCTGTCTGGTGTCCCTGTGGATCTGAAAGTGTCATTCTGTCTGTCTGGAAGCTGCTTCCTGCTGTTCCCTCCACTTAAACACTACCACTACTCTCTCTCTCTCTTTCTCTGTCTCTCTCCCCCCTCTCTCTCTCTCGTCTCTCGTCACACTCTCTTTCATTCTCCCTCTCTCTCAGGGAGATATATATCCATCCCACAGACTACAGGATATTGGATTGAAAAGATTAGAGGGATTTTCCCTGAGGATTTTTTTGCCTTGTTTTATTAAATACAACTGCACTTGACTGTCAGAGAGAGAAAGAGAGAGAGAGAGTTTGTGTGTGTGTGTGTGTGTGTGTGTGGAAGCTCGTTGACAACACTTTTTCATGAGAGGGTTGTCTTACCCGTAACCACCCTTACAACCATCAATACACAAACCATTTGCTATACATGGCACTATGTTGTTTGTGATGGATGCATCTTCTCATGTAAGCATTATGTATTGTAACATGCAGAAATAGCATATGTAAAACAACATGTACACATTTCATTCCTTTGTTAAAATGATGAATGGTTGAACCAAATTATAGTTTGCAACATGCACATGTGTCATATTTAAAACATATTGAACTAGCACCCACATGAGTTTCAGCACCGTGGACAGCACCTCGGCGTAAACTGCATGGATAGCTGTAGCAGCAAATCACCAGTTTAAAGCATGACTTGCTGTGTCAATGTCAAAAAAATGATACACCTACGAACAAACTTTCAAATAATTAGTCAGTTTGTAGCCATATGTTTAACAAAATTGACTCATTTCACTTTGTTAGCCCAGTATAATTATATCTAGCAATCTAAATCTGATTGGATTGAACTCCACATAATGAGAGACTGAGGAAAGAGATCCTTCACAAAGAGGAGGAGGAAAGCTAGATCCCAGGTTGTGTGTGTGTGTGTGGTGTCTCTTGGGTTTCAGAAAAATACGTTACTCTTTGATGCTGCTGGTTGGAAGCCACTCTATATGACCGAGTGTTGGAGTACTGTATGCAGTGAAAGAGTAAATACAGGATTTTATAGTAGACGCAGCAGGCCCACTATAAAAACAATCAGTAGTTATAATGATAGAGGAAGGAGGAAGGGTGGGACTCAAACTGGGTCTGTCATTTTTACAGCAAGGATCATTTACACTGTACCCATAATGAAATTCCCTTTTTCCCATAGTCATTGGCATCCAACTGATATGTGGTAATTTCTCCTTGCATATTGCAATAATGACTATACTCCTAGGGCTATATTTCTGCTAGTGGAATTACAAGACTATTATGAAGAACCTCACATAGTAAGATCATATTGCATGAATTAGGCTGAGTGGTTTAAAAAGTGAAAAGGCAGTTGCTCTAATTTCATGAGCAGCATGCTGCAAATTATTTATAGCTTGTGTTTTATGATATCTTTGAAATATGCTGAAATAGCCAAATGTACGATACTCTATCTTGTATTGTTTCCTTAATAGCATTGCAACAAGGCAACATCACATCAGTGTTTAGAATATTATCTGTGGCATGGCAAAAGCAAGATGTAACTCCACATCTGTAGTAGTATCGCAGATATTGTCAATCCCTCGGATTAAGGTTATTAGAACTGTAAGCTAGTCTGCTTATGATTATCCCATTGGATCAGGCAGGCGGTCGGACGACCCACAAGATGTCAAAGAATAGAGAGTTCTTCTGTGCATCTGTTTCTTCCCACTATCCCCTCTGTCTGGACCATAGCAGATAAAGGAGTAAAGGACGTCTTCGTGGAAAAAGCCAGACAGGTGGATGGGCTCTCATTGTCCACGTATTAACCGTATTAAAGTAGAACAGTGTAGTGGGGATTTAAATCCAGATACTGGCAAAGCTAGCAGTACACTATACAATATATAATCACAGTGTATTGGGAATAGGGATTGAGAGGCTATACTGCCATAGCTACTTTAGCAGTAGCAAGTTTGTAGGCTACATACGTACTGGCGGTATTCAATAGGGAGTATCATACTGTATGTTTTGGAATTGGAGAAGCTGTCAGCAGGAAATGTATCATGCGGTTGTTGGTACATGGACATGGGACATGTAGAACTGCTGTTACTATTTCCACTGAGGATTTTCAGTTTCCCATTGCTTTAGTGTATTTTTTAGAGCCTTTCCGTCTCTTGTTGCAGCCAGAGGGATGCCATAAAATCAACATTTTGCAATGTAACAAATGTACAACAGAGGAATAGGGTACTGCAGTGATGGTTCTAGCTTGTAAGGCTCCCTGGGTGGGAAAAAATGCAACAATATGTCTGTGAAACTACATATTTACAGTATTATAAATGAATTGCGGTTTATTTGGTAGCATTTCGTAGTGTGACGGATTTTACTAATTGCATTAGTACTGTACAAAGTTAGAGGTGCTCTATTTGATAAATTTCCCCGCTCCCCCGACTTCCAGTCGTGAGACCTGAGGTCAACCCCCCCTCCCCATCTCGTACTTCTGAGAGGGAGACCTTCCCAGGCAGTAGCCTGCCTAGCTCACAAACTAGAATCAGGGCGCCCACTCCGACGAGGTTAATTGACCCACAGTTCCACACACGTGACGTGCAAATGAGCGATAGAAAACCGATCGCTCAAATATCACCATTTCCCCCAAAATTTGGGCGGGCGCCCTGTGCCACCTCCGGAAAGATGTCACCCTGGGCGGCTGCCCATGTCGCCTATACCTAAATCCACCACTGGGCTACTGGATAGCCACAGTAAACCCTCTCCCCACTTGTTACTTAGCCATGCGAGCTCAGATTTCAATGCACTGGTATGATAGCTATCTAGCCATGCTAGCTCAGCATCAGATCAATAGAGGGATGACAAATGGGCTAATGATAAGCTACATAAAGCCGAGATTGTGCTTGGTCTGAATGCATTAAAGTTCCAGCAGACTAAGCTGGTGAGTGCAAAAACGATGTGTGTCCCAAATGGCAACCTATTCCCTATATAGTCCACTACTTTTGACCAAATCCCATAGTGTTCACTATATAGGGGTTGGGATAGGGTGCCATTTGGGATGTAACCCTGCAACCCTGCACCGTGCCTCGAGCTTCCAGCTGCAGCTGGCTGCGGGTCTTATCGATTTTTATCAAGAGCGGCTGGTCACTTGGCCCTCATCCTTTTCTTCTTTCTCTTTCTCTTTCTCTTCTCTCTCTCTCTCTCTCTCTCTCTGTCTCTCTCTCTGTCTCTCTCTCTCTCTCTCTCTCTCTCTCTCTCATGCTTTCCTTTTCTCTTTATCCTTCCATTACCCCGCTCTCTTTTTCACTCTCTTGCTCTCTCTGTCTCACTAACTGCTCTTGCTTTCTTTCTTTCTGTCTGTCTCTCTCTCTTTGTCTTCCTCTCTCTCACTCACTTTCTCCTCCCATCCATATCCCCCTCTTTCTCTCTCACCACTAACTGTGGTCTGTGGAGGATAATGAGAATATGGTGAAGGCCGTAAGACATGCCACTATAACTCTCCTCTGGTCTTGTGTGATGCATTAGTGTGTGTGTGTGTGTGTGTGTGTGTGGAGATCAGACCAGACTGCACAGCTGAGCGATGAGCCACACACTCATTACTCTTGATTTGGCCTAAATTGTAATTTAACAACACATTGATCCATTCATTTTCTCTGAATCGGTAGAATGGGTGGCATTGACCTATGAGACTGTTAAGTCACTTCTATTGTTCTCCCTTGATGCATCTGTGGTTTGTTTTAGGTTTTCTGCTACTTTGTTCGTGGATCAGAAAAGTTGGTGGCTAGAAAGTAGTGGGGCGTAGGCCATATAATGTATATGTGGGTGGAATAATTTTTTGCATTGTAGAATGTAGAAAATAGTAAAAATTAAGAAAAACACTTGTAGGTGTTCTAAAACTTTGGACCGGTAGTGTGTGTGTGTGTGTTGGAAATTATGCAGACAATTACAATGATAGAATCCACAATCTGCCTGGCATAGTAAAGCTGATCTACTCCATCGATTTAATCAGTCAAGAAGAGCTATGTCTATTTGAACCGAAACATTTAAACAATGCTCGATGATAATGTTTGTCAGATGTATCTATATAATACAATCTATTACACCTATGCCGTACACACACATACATTTGATTACAACAAGTTCATAGTCTACCTTTAAGAATTTACGAGTAATTAACTCAGTTAAAGCGATGTTAAAAATTTAAGTTGATCTTTGAAAGTACACCGAGAGAAAGTGGGCCAATTGATTTCTTAATCAATGTGACTGCGATATTACAAAGCAAATTAATTCTGCTTCATTCTCAACATGTCATTATGATAGGCATAGGCGGCAGCCGTGGCACTGAATTTGAAAGCTTTGTTATGTTATTTCCACATTGTAGAGAATTGTCTTCATAACGAAAATGGGAAAATATGCACTATGCTAGTTCTGTGAAACGGGCAAAGTGTCTCAGGGCATGACGCAGCTGGAGGAAATGTTGTAATTAAATTAGCAGGTGTTATTAAATTACAGACGACAGTAGCGGTGTGTGTGTATAATTCTAATTATTTTTTTGTCATTTTAGCAGACGCTCTTATCCAGAGTGACTTACAGGAGCGATTGTGGTTAGGTGCCTTGTTCAAGGGCACATCGACATATTTTTTTACCTAGTCGGCTCAGGGATTAAAATCAGCAACCTTTCGGTTACTGAACCAACGCTCTTAACCACTAGGCTACCTGCCACCCCAAGTCACTGAGAAAGCCAAGTCAAGACAGTTAATAAGCCATATTACAACCTATGTTGTGATAATTGTGTTGTTTGATCTGTAACCCATTCATACGCCACCATGATATACAATAAGACCATGACAACAAAAATACTACAGTCACACAGTGGCAGAAAAAATTCAACTACACATTAGTTAGTGTCATCACAAAGCCGGAGAGCAACATCTGTACGGTGAAGTCCACAAAGCAAATATTGCATGTAACAAACAGTTATATCACCTGCAGCATGGTCAAGCAAGTTAATGTTTTCCACAGTTTACAAAACAACTAGTGATTTAGAACCACAGAGTTACATCAAGTCAGCACAAAGATGACAGGAGCACTGCCTCTGTTATTCCAGCATCATTTCAACTTAACATTTTAAACATCATTAAATCCACAAGGCTATTTATATACTTAGTTTAATACACTGAAAACAAACGTAAAGGTACCAAAAACAATTTAGTCCAATTAATATAGGTAAATATTGTGTGTGTGTGCAGGTAAATATATATTTTTTTGACTCACCCTACTTGTAGACTAGTTGAACGCCAATGCCATCCTCCTCTCTTTCATGTTGGCAAAACAGTCAATGTCTCTGTCATACAGTACACTTTTGGTTTTTGTTGTCATAGCCTACCTAGCTAAAATGCTTGCTAGCCTAACTTCCTCGCACGGGCAACAACGAACCAGCTAAGTTAGCTAGCTAGTTAACGTGAGCCTACTAGGCTACATCTAGGCTACATATTGAACTTAAATTGTCTCAGGCCAGTGGCACAACATATTAATTTATGGTTAGATCAGAATCGCCGTGATAATCATTAGCTTGTACAGAGAATTAAATAAAAAAGTCTAAATCCCCATCTCCATCCATGGCTTAGGAAAGGGACGATTTAGCAAGCTAGCTATTGCAGGACATCAACACAAGCAGACCAGAAACTGACAAGTTTTTCTGAAAATGACATTTTGCTTAGGAAGTGATTTGAATGGTGTGAAGCCAAATCCAAACTGGCATCCTTTGGGGGGCGTTTTGCAGCCACAGGACAACTCACAGTTGAGCTCATTCCAAAGCTGACTGGCTAATTCTTTTATATATTTTTTTATCAAGGGAGGCCAAATGCTTGCTGGCATCAATCAATCAAATGCTACGTCGGCAACATGTTACATACTCTTTTGGTCCAGACAGCATCTGATACATGGGCTACACATACTGTGACACAGGGGTGCTGTTTCCCTCGCTTGGATTATTTCTCCAGTGAGATTCAGCCACTTACAAATTGCCGAAAAATGTTGGAAGCACAGAGAGAGAGCGAAAGATACATTTTTCTTAGTCAAATATTTTGGGAAAACTGGCTTCCCTTGGCATCCATGAATACACACCACTGATAGGAGCTGTAAAATGTAGTTTGGCAACTAAACTGACAAAACAAACACAACACTGAAGGAATATAAAAGAAAAACAATAGGTTTAAGCAAGTATTCCTTCCAAAATAACTTAGTAGGCACAGGTGTGGTCTACCAGGCTCTGGTCAGCCTCACCTTGAGCATTTCCAACACTGGCAAACATTACAGAGCAGCGCCTACATACATTACAGACAGGTGTGTAAAGAACTTAAGTACAAATACTACTTAAGTCGTTTTTTGGGGATAATTTACTTTACTATTTATATTTTTGACTACTTTTACTTTTACAGTACATTCCTAAAGAAAATAATGTACTTTTTACCCCATACATTTTCTGTAACACTCAAAAGTACTCGTTATTTTGAAAGCTTAGCAAGACAGGACAAGGGTCCAATGCACACACTTATCAAGAGAACATCTCTGGTCATCCCTACTCCCTCTGATCAAGTGGACTCACTAAAAACAAATGCTTCATTTGTAAATTATGTCTAAGTGTTGGAGTGTGCCGCTGGCTATCTGTAAATTAAAAAAGAAAATGGTGCAGTCTGGTTTGCTTAATACAAGGAATTTGAAATGACTTTACTTTTGATACTTAAGTATATTTTAGCAAATTACATCTACTTTTGATACTTAAGTATATTTAAAACCCAATACTTTTAGACTTTTACTCAAGTAGTATTTTACTGGGTGACTTTCACTTTTATTTGAGTCATTTTCTATTAAGTTATCTTTACTTTTACTCAAATATGACAGTTGTGTACTTTTTCCACCACTGAGTACAAATAACCTTGACTATCCATCCCAATGTGATAATGTGTAGGGAGAAGCACTCTTCTGAATTTGCCTAAGTGGTGTTTAAAGTTAGGAGTTGCCAGGCCTACACCCTTTCTTTGGTCATAAAAGTACCAATGCTTAGCTTTTAATTCTCTCCAAAATATTAGGCTACACAGAAATCCAGAGGGACATGCACAGAGCTAAGGATTTTGATGATAGTAACTCAAACCGATTACATTTGACAGTTGGTGAATGAAGTAGAGTTTGATGCTCCAGTATGATATAAGTAACTCAGTCCTTCATAGTAACTCAGTCCTTCATAGTAACTCAGGCTTTCATAGTAACTCAGTTCTTCATGGTAGCTCAGTCCTTCATAGTAACTCAGGCCTTCATAGTAACTCAGGCCTTCATAGTAACTCAGGCCTTCATAGTAACCTCAGCCTTCATAGTAACCCCGCCCTTCATAGTAACTCAGGCCTTCATAGTAACTCAGGCCTTCATAGTAACTCAGGCCTTCATAGTAACTCAGGCCTTTATAGTAACTCAGCCCTTCATAGTAACTCAGTCTGCAGTACAATGAGTGGCACACATGTTTTATAATGTGAAAAACAAATGTCATACCCTTCTCCCTCCAACGCACACACACACAGACACACACAGACACACAGACACACACACACACACACTTTTAACCTAAACCCAATGACATGGTGACATTGTTTGTTAATTTCACATTGAATTCACATTAGTTGACAACTGAACCAAAAGTTAATGAAAACTAGATGTTGAACTGACTTCTGTGCCCAGTGGGAAATGTGTTGTATCGGCCTTTTGTTGCTCTCTCTGATGCTACAGTACATTACAGTGCATTATAGTACAGTACAGTACATCAGTTAGGGGGCTGAGTCGCAAATGGCACATTATTTCTGTAGTGCATTACTTTTGATCAGAGGGCTCTGGTCAAAAGTAGGGCATTATGTAGGGAATAGGGTGCCATTTGGGAAGCACCCATGGCCTCTGGTAGCAGCCACCCACAATTTATTATCTTGGCATCTTTTCTCCACTGCCCTTGTCACTTCTATGCTAATCAGAGTCAGACTTCGCTGTTTTAATGCCACAGTGAGAGGAGAGAGACATCAATGTGAGAGATTCAATGTTAAAGCTGTATTAGTTGACTGTATGGAAGGTGGATTTCTCCACAGTTAAGGTGGGAGGTTCAATGTTAAAGCTGTATGTGTTGACTGTATGGGAGGTGGTTAGATGCTACTCATTGGGTACAGATGGTCTTGAATGCAGGCTGTGTGTGGAAATGTACTGTATGTGTACAGGCTAAATAAGAGTAATATTGTAATATTGGATACAGATGTTGTATGCAGATGAATTGAGTAGTATGCCTATAACTAGAGAGGCAATGTTATGCTCGATTTTCGGCTATGTGTACTGTATGTGTACAAGTTGTGTACAAGCTGGTGGTTTGACTATAATCATGGGCTCTACATGGCACTATGTCATATACCAATATGTATATAGTGTTTTCTGCATGGGAGTGGAGCTAAGTGGAGTGAAGTGCATTGTACTGTTGTGTGGTATTAGCAGCACAATGGCAGTGGGATCGCTGCTTCGTCAAGGGGATTAGGCAGGTTTATTCCTCTGCCAGGATTATCAACCAGCTGGGGAGATTTGGGAAGGGAGAAAGTGGTGCGTGTGTGTGTGTGTGTGTGTGTGTGTGTGTTTAAAACCAGTTAAATGTAACTAAATGTAATCGAAAATGTAATCTACGTAATCCCCAAAAGTAATTATTATATTATTGTGTGTGTGATGGACGAGTGGGGGTTTGGTGTAAATGGTATCTGTCATAACATGAACATGAACCCTAGTTGAATCACTGTTAGAAAGGTACTACACTAAAGGAACACACTTATATATGTGTCAATAAAATAGTTGTATGGGTAGATTTGGGAAGGATAGTGTCCTGTTGTGTGTCATGGTGATATCTGTCACGAACCCTAGTTTGAGGAGAGGTTGTAAGATTAAAGGTAAATTTTTTGATTTGTCTTCATATGGCGCATTCAGATAGTACAGTTAACATAGGATATAAAGGCAATGCATGTGCAACAGTTTAGGTCAGGAAATAAAACTACATGTATGAATTGAGAATTTTAAATTGAATTTCAGTTCAACATGGTTTGAACGTACGTAGCTGGGTAGCGTAGAAACATCATTTGAACTACTCTTGGCTTTAGTCAGGTCATTCTGTGTAGAATTCTGAATGAAGGTTATCTGTCTTGGCTTTTACTTCTTGGATGGTCTTAGATGTTGCCATGGAGATTTTTCCCCTATCGTTAACCCTGCTTTTCTATTTGTTTGATGGATGTATAGATTTTTAACAGAGTGTATAGAACTACACGGCTGGATGAAAGAAACAACATACATTTTTTTCAAGCTTAAATTCTGGAAAAGCAGATTTCATTGGATGTGATATTCTTATTTTGAAATTACATTTTGTTTTGAAATGACGACTAATATATTTTTTTATTAAAATGACAAATTAAATATTTTTATTAAAATGACACATTCATAGTTAAAAATATCAAAATTATCCTTGTCAAAATACAGTCACAATCCAGAGAACACTCTCACCCCGGTGAAATGTTTGAAGTATTTTTGTGTTCCTGTGGCATGATAACTAAGGGCTGTTCTTTAAGGTATAGATATATCAGCAAACAGCCCCTGCTTTCTTACTTTTCTCCTGTTGTCACATCACCATACCAGCTCAAAGCTTGTTGCCACCCCAGAATGCTTTTTGAATATGAAGCGTGCTTCTCATCATCAAGCTATCCTTTTGTGAACAAAGTCATAGCCGCGGGAAGTAGTTTGGGTGTGGGGGTGCTGTGATTTATTTTTCTGATAGGTGGTCCGCTAATACAGACTAGTAAAGGCCCAGTGCACTTTAGTGAAATAAATATTTTTTGAATGTATATATTATTTTTTTATTCCGATTTTTCAGGGGGTGCTGCAGCACCGTCAGCACCCCTACTTCCCACGGCTATGAACAAAGTGCCCAACATTTCCTTATATGCCCATTCCAACCATGCCGACAGAGATGTACTGTATATGTAGCCTACAGTTGAAGAAATTACAAACATTTATTTTTATTACCATAACAAAGTTCTCATTATTACAGTACTTGCATCCTATTTTGTTCACAAAATGCTGCTGCTCTTACAATTTTATTGGTTGGTTGGTTGTGGTGCATGGTGTCTGATTTGGAAGGGGAGCTGATATGCTGGTAAGTTTCTTGGTCAGTAAATCGCTTGAATCGGGGCCTGAAACCATTGAGGAGAGGTAGGATACTTGTTTCATCTGATGGGAGCTAGGAGCTATGCTGTGTGGCCCAACGTCCAATGTGTAGGTATACCTACATGATGACATGGTACTTTCAGACAAAGAAATGACTCATTCTATAGTTATCACATAGCTTATATTCACTTATATACATCTAAAGCTATATAATCAAATTTCATGTCATTATTTATCTAATCTTAAAAGTTTGCATTCTCATGACTCACAATTTCTCCTTTAAATTGATAAATCAAATTAAAAACATATTACAGATGTAATGCAAATGGTTTTAACTAGTGTAAAAACCAACCAGTGTTCACTTCTGCAAAGATCATGTATCAATATTTCTACAGTCGACCTTCTGAATTGAATTATACGTCTGTTATCTGTAACAGGCAGCAGTTTCACTTATTTACTAACTGAACACTTATAATACTTATATAACTAAATGTTGATGAGAAATGTTGACTGACCAATGTGTTGTTCTGTTTTAGGAGGCCTTTACATCCTCTCAACCTTTCAATGTTTATTGCATGCTTTATTGTAACACATACTTCCTCCAAATGTAATGTTCCCTACTAGAGGCAATGGCATGACATGCTGGGCACCTAGTTTGCCATCATTTTGGCAACAGACATGACAACTTTGTCAGTCTCTGATAGCGTTGATAGACCTCACATTAATTTTACTTTATATTCCTTATCACTATGTCACGAATTTCACTTTGACTGTGAGGTGATGTCCCCTTTTAGCACTTAATCTCTGCTCACTACTAATTATTTATGAGTGCTGATCTGGGATCTGTCCATTGAATCTTAGTCATCATGATCTAAATGTTTAAACTGATCCTAGATCTGCACTCTTACTCTGAGATGCTTTGTTGAAATGGGCCCAGACCTGATGCGACTCAACCCTCTCTCTGCCCTTTTGTGAAAGTCCAGAAATAGTCACGATTTCCCCTTCACACTCTCTCTCTCTCTTTTTCAGCATTCCTCATTCACGTGGCAAAAAATGTATTATTGCATTTGCCAATTTTCAGTTCATACTTAAAATAAATATTGAAAATGTTAATAATGAAATATTGATTTTACTATATATATATATATATGTGTGTGTGTTTGTGTGTGTGTGTGTGTATATGTGTGTGTATATATAGAACACCTACTCATTCAGGGTTTTTCTTTATTTTTACTATTTTCTACATTGTAGAATAGTAGTGAAGACATCAAAACTATGAAATAACACATATGGAATCATATAGTTACCAAGAAAGTGTTAAACAAATCAAAATATATTTTATATTTGAGATTCTTCAAAAAGCCACCCTTTGCCTTGATGACAGCTTTGCACACTCTCGGCATTTTCTCAACCAGCTTCATGAAGTAGTCACCTGGAATGCATTTCAATTAACAGAAGTGCCTTCTTAAAAGTTAATTTGTGGAATTTCTTTCCTTCTTAATGCATTTGAGCCAATCAGTTATGTTGTGACTAGGTACGGGGCATATACAGAAGATAGCCCTATTTGGTAAAAGACGAAGTCCATAGTATGGCAACAACAGCTCATATAAGCAAAGATAAAAATGATGAAACTGGCTCTCATGAGGGCCGCCACAGGAATGGAAGACCCAGAGTTACCTCTGCTGCAGAGGATAAGTTCATTAGAGTTAACAGCCTCAGAAATTGCAGCCCACGTAAATGCTTCACAGAGTTCAAGTAACAGACACATCTCAACATCAACTGTACAGAGGAGACTGTGTGAATCAGGCCTTCACGGTTGAATTGCTGCAAAGAAACCACTACTAAAGGACACCAATAAGAAGAAAGGACTTGCTTGGGCCAAGAAACACGAGCAATGGACATTAGACTGGTGGAAATTTGTCCTTTGGTCTGGAGTCCAAATTGGAGATTTTTGGTTCCAACCACCGTGTCTTTGTGAGACGCGGTGTGGGTGAACTGATGATCTCCAAATGTGTATTTCCCACCGTAAAGCATGGAGGGGGAGCTGTTATAGTGTGGAGGTGCTTTGCTGGTGACAATCTGTGACTTATTTAGAATTCAAGGCACACTTATCCAGCATGGCTACCACAGCATTCTGCAGCGATACGCCATCCCATCTGGTTTGGGCTTAGTGGGACTATCATTTGTTTTTCAAAAGGACAATGACCCAGCACACCTCCAGGCTTTGTAAGGACTATTTGACCAAGAAGGAGAGTGATGGAGTGCTGCATCAGATGACCTGGCCTCCACAATCCCCCGACCCAACCAAATTGAGATGGTTTGGGATGAGTCGGACCGCAGAGTGAAGGAATAGCAGCCAACAAGTGCTCAGCATATGTGGGAACTCCTTCAAGACTGTTGGAAAAGCATTCCAGGTGAAACTGGTTGAGAGAATGCCAAGAGTGTGCAAAGCTGTCATCAAGGCAAAGGATGGTTATTTGAAAAATCTCAAATATATAACACACTTTTTTTGTTACTACATGATTCTATATGTGTTATTTCATAGTTTTGATGTCTTCACTATTATTCTACAATGTAGAAAATAGTACAAATAAAGAAAAACCCTTGAATGAGTAGGTGTTCTAAAACTTTTGACCGGTAGTGTACATACATGCATACATAAATATACATCAGCTGACAGACACTGCTCCCGAGTGGCACAGCAGTCTAAGGCACTGCATCTCAGTGCAAGAGGCGTCACTACAGTCCCTGGTTTGATTCCAGGCTGTATCACATCCGGCTGTGATTGGGAGTCCCATAGAGTACGCACAATTGGCCCAGCGTCATCTGGGTATGACCGTGGTAGGCTGTCATTGTAAATAATAATTTGTTCTTAACTGACTTGCCTTGTTAAATAAAAGTTAAATTTAATTTAAAAAAATTAAAAATAAAATATCTCCCCCTTTCACTGTTACTGAACACTGCATGTGCCCTATTCACCACCTCTTTCACTTGGTCTACACCACTTTACACCTTATTTTATACCCTTGTCTAGCTTTCGCCAATACATTTGCTAACTCACTTTGTTTTCTCTCAGTTGAATGTACTCCTATAACCATTCATTTGTTGCAGTAGACAGTCTAGTAAATGGGATTGAAAGAGTACATGCAGAGTTGGCACATGGCAGACAAGCTAAGAGACAAGCTAATGACAAGCTAGCAGCCAAGCTAACAGACAAGCTAATAAGCTAAGAGACAAGCTAACAACAAACTAGCAGACAAGCTAACAACAAGCTAGCAGACAGGCTAACAACAAAGCAAACAATGCTATCCAGAGGGGGCATAGCAATCC
Organism: Salmo salar; assembly: GCF_965601325.2. Taxonomy (NCBI): domain Eukaryota; kingdom Metazoa; phylum Chordata; class Actinopteri; order Salmoniformes; family Salmonidae; genus Salmo; species Salmo salar. Next base: position 26,457,171 of record NC_138318.1, on the reverse strand, counting down.
ACTCAATATCTAAACAAGCTTATAGTTCTTACAAATAAAGCTGTGTCCTGTATCCCAGGTAGGCATATGATCAAAGACTGAAAGTATAATTTAATGTAATGTTAATAATAATACATGGGATTTTTATAGAGCTTTTCTAAAACCCCAAAACAGATAGTTGAACAGAAAATAGTTGAACAGAAATTTGACAGATTAGAAGTCCTCTGCAGCATTGAAACACAGCCAGTTGTGTTGAACAGCTAAGAGAGAGTAGGCCTCTGCAGCACCAAGACCTTTCCTCTGCAGGGGTTGTCAATACAGTACAACGTGGGGCACTTTGCATGTGATGTGTGATGCCTTGCATGGTTACGACATGCAACGGCCCTGTACCAGTCTGCATGCTGCTTAACGAATGTCTTCCTTTTCCTCTCTCTCCTTCCGCCCGTCCGTCCGCTTGCAGAAGACAACCATGTTGAAGGTAGGTATTCTACTTTCTCTTTTCTTTATCATGGTATTATCATCTTTGCACCATGATTTAACTCACTAAAACCATGCTGTGGTTTTCATGGCTTAAATTACTCATGTTTGTTATGGGGAAAAGTTGTTAAAATGTGCTACTGAAATGGTAAGTTGGCTCTATCTTTTCTCATTTGCGGTTCTGGGTAGATGTTTATGCAGCATGTGCTAGGCGATTGGTTCAGGAGAGATATGTGGTTTGGGATAGTGCAATTATGGACTGGAAAGGTTATCTGTTATTAACTACACTGATTTATCACCATCCTGATGAGAAAGTGTGGAAAATTCTCTTAAATTGGTGCTGTATTGCAGTTGCTATTATTCTTGAAATCTCTCATAGATACATATCAATGAATATCAGTGAAGGTTCTGGCAAAAGTTGAGCTATGTATGTTAAGAAGTGGGTAAGTATTTAAGCTACTACTATATTGTCAAACTGTGCCTTGGCTCTCCCACTGGTTTGAAAATAATTATTCTGCAGGTTATTGTTGATACACTACATTACATAAGTTAATGGTTTGGAAGGGATAGAACAAAGATTTTATGGTTTCTGCAAACTGTGGGAAGGATGCAATAGTCTGTTCCCATTTACAAGGAGGAAATAGTTTCAGAGTAAACAACTGAATAAAACTTTACAGAACAAACTCTGAATTTAAGGCCAAATAATGTATTTATTTGCAATAGTGTCTAAATCTTTGCATGAAGGAGGGGAAAATGACCAGACCCTGCCCAATCAAATGTGTATCTATTTTTCTGACAATATTATCATGCATATACTCCGTTTGTATCTTTGAAACTGAATGGAGAGAATTGTCGATCCAATGACTGAGATTCACATCTCAAAACCTTGTTAAACGTGGAGTCAGGCCATTGTTTTGGGGGTTGGTAGGTATAGTAGGTGGACTGGGTTGAGCATTCTCAAAGGATCCTCCTCTTGGACAAATGGAACCTCGACTAACTTCCAATCATTACTGTTAATTTAACTCTAGTAAGTCTGACTGATGATGCATTGCAACCTCTCTCTTGGTTGAAAACATGCTCATCACCCTAACCCAACCTCGTCTGACTATACCCCTTCCTCTCTCTCCGTCCCCTTCTCCCTTACCCCAACTCCCCAACACCTCCCAAAATACCACAGGCATCTACCAGACACAGATGCCTGTGTGTCAGTTTGACCTAGGAAGCGTCCCAAGTGGAATCCTATTCCCTTTAAAGTGCACTGGCTCTGGTCAAAAGTGGTGGACTATAAAGAGAATAGGATGCCATTTGGGAAGTACCTTAGCCTCACCCGTGATCCCCTGTCTCTTTGCTGACTGTGCTCTTGTTTCCCTTTAAGGTCTGGCGCACTTGATGATGGGCGACCAAGGTATGGGTCCGGTTCCTTTTCCACTCTTGCCGCCATTATCCCCCCTCCGCCCCCTCTCCCTTTGTGGTCGATACAAAGACTTCTTTCGCTGCTTCTCGTTCTCTTGCTGCTGGCTGGGGGTACTCAGGGCTATTAAAACTGCTTTTCAGATCTGGTCTGTCATTCATTTCAGCTGCTTTGCAACAGTGAATGACTTGGTTTGGTTTGTTCATCCTGGCTGTTCTATTTCTTTCTTTGCTGTTTTTTGTATTACTTTTTACACATTTTTGTCTTCATCCCACTTCGCTCGACTCATCGCCTCAAATCAGCACATCCGTTTTTTCTCGACCAAATTGCGTTAATTTCTGGCCTACTTTTCTTGCGAGTATGTTTCAAACCCATCTTCATTCTCATTCAGCTGGAAATTTCATCAAATCATCAAAATCAAACATAACATGCTGGAGATGATGCATGATTGTGATGTACAATTAAGTCAGGGTTTTCCAAACTCGGTCCTGGGGCCTTCCCTGGGTGCACGTTTTGGTTTTTGCTCTAGCACTACACAGCTGACTCAATTCATCAAAGCTTGACGATGAGTTGGCTATTTGAATCAGCTGTGTAGTGCTAGGGAAAAAAAACTAAACGTGCACCCAGGGGAGCCCCAGGACCGAGTTTGGGAAACTCTACTCTAGGTAACTGAAATGCTACATCAGACACCCCTCTATATTACTCTTGCTGCTTGAATGCTTTAGCTGCCAGTCAGTGAGCCACAGTGAGCTAGCTAGATGATTGACAACCTCTTTCCATTTTCAAGGCAATCTCTGCCAGCATCCCAAATGGCACCCTATTCCCTATTCAGTGCACTACTTTTGACCAGGGCCCCCTGGTCAAAAGTAGTGGACTACATAAGGAATAGGGTGCCATTTAGGACACATCCTCTCCCTCATCCTCTCCATGCCAGTCTGGATGATGCTCATCTCTCAGCATGCACCATAAGGCAGGAAATAAAATATTGCTCACATGTGCCTTGCCCCCTCAACCCCTCCTTAACCTCATACCCACACCAGCATTCCATCAATCTCTCACCTCATCTCAGATATTATATTTACCCCATTGTGCCTCTCTGTGTTTTCTCTGGGTGCGTCTCAAACGGCATCCTATTCCCTATATAGTCCTATACTTTTGACCAGGGCCCTATATGAAATAGGATTCCATTTGAGATGCACCCACTCTGTGTTCTTCCCTGTCTGTCCATATGACCATGACACTTATGGGTGTCTGTCTTTCCTTTCTCTCTCCCTCCTCTTCTTCTCCTCTTTTGTCTGGAAACTACTTTCTACCATGGAACATTCCATCAAATATCATAGGTAAAAGTAAAGGTACTCACCTCTCTTTTTTTACTCAAACTCAATGTACTCATATGACTGTGTCACGTCTGCTGTCTGTTGTGGCCTTATATGCTGATTTCATTAAGTATATAAAGTCCATTGGCATTATTTCATTGTTTTATGTTGCTACTATATAAAATGTATGTGTGTCACGGTACCCAAGGTAGGTTGCCGCTCTTACTTTGCGGTCAGCTCACACATGTCTATGAGGAGTGGATTGTTTCATTTCTGCTTGATGCATGAAAACCATAATGACATTCATAAAGGGGGGACATGTGATGTCCACTCTACACTGCTGGTACCTGATGCCAGTGCAGCCCTTCCCACCGGTAATGATTTATCTTGTTCAACGTATTGGTGGGTAGTGTGGTGTGGAGGGGGGAAGGCTATATCTGGCCCCAGTGTCTGACCAACCAGAGTGTCGTGGGCAGCGGGCAATGGGCTGGGCACCCCATGGGCTGGGCAGCATCTTATCCTGGCTGGCTGTGCTGCTGTGCCGCTCTCCACAGAGGGTAAGTGGACCTCTGATCTTTGCCCGTTTGCCTCTCCTACCCAGGGCGAAGGGAAGGAGAAGGTTGGCTTCGAAGGTCCCTACTGAGCATTCCAGGTAAACAGCTTTGCTTTGTTAATTAGATTCCTTAACAGATCACACCAAGACAAGCAGATCTAAAGGAAAAGTCAACATTTGATTTCTTTGTTTCATCCATACGTATTATGTTATATTATGTTATGTGACATGCCTGTGGGCTTCAGTCGTCAATGAAAGACAATGTCGATGTCCCAGCAGCATGTAGGTTGTGTGTGAGAAAATGTACAAAACGGGAATGATAATTTATGAGTTACGAGTATCTGTAGTGATACTGTATCTCTATTTTAGGCTGAAATTATATTAACAAAATGACATTGTTTGAAGGCATGACCTTTGACACTGTAGGAATTGTGAGACTGTGAAATTCCATTCCAGTGTTCCATTTGCATTCTCAATTAATTATTCTCATGTTATCACCTGTAATACTGTAGCATTTCTGTCTAAGTAAGCCAGGTAAGGAATGTGTTTGTGAAAATAAATTAGCATGAAACAGTGAAAGTCATTCAAATTTGTTTGTACAGGTAAGTCTACACAATATCCACAGACACAACTAAATATACTATAAATTCATAAAACGTATAAGGAACCATTTCCTTCCTGCACTGTATGAGGAATGCAACCATTTTCTGATGTCTGTGATTCGGATCCATCCATTACCTGCAGTACATAAATATTTGTCACTGCCATTTTACATTTAGGTACAGGATTAAACATGATTTAGATCCTAAAACACACACAGAGAGTACACCTTTTTTACTTGCTTTTAATCACTCGGACCTGAGGGCAACAGTGCAAAGATCTACTACACTTCACTAAGGTAAGTGCTATTTACTTGGTCTTATTTGGTAAAGGTGGTTCAGGTTGTGTGGCCATTCATAGAGGTTGGATGATTCGCCGCCCATCGTGTCTTGATATTTCTCTGGATATTGAATAGGTCAAATTAGCATTTCTGACATTTCTTGCACACATTCTGTTCTACATTTTATTTGTCCTGCAAGATTGGAATCCCTCTTGCCTGTACAAATTGAATGAAATGGAAATTTGAAAGTTTGATGAGCTTTACCAGGGATGGGATACAATTTTCAATGCTCAAGTCTGGTTGTAATAGCAGAATCCTTCTTACATGAACCAAGTTGAAGGGCTTTCAATTGTGTTTTTAATGTGATAATGGTATACATACCATTACATGTTTGTAAGACCAACACCTTGGCATCTTAATACCTTTATGCAGATATAGAAAATCTATTCAGGATATGGATATACCACCACTGAGTTCCAAATAGCAATAGAGCTGGGCGATATGGCCTAAAACTGATATCTACATTTTTTTCAAACTTATGGGCGATTCATGATATATCTTAATTTTTGTATTTTTTTTTTTTATCGAAATAAGCTTTGTTGTACAATTAAAGTTAAAATACACTGCATTTAAAACAGTCATCAATTGTGAAAGTATACCTAGCCTGAATATATGCCATCCACAACCATAAGCCCCCACTGATCATTGAATTATTTTATCAAAATACTTGTACCTGCTTTCTTTGTTGTTGTTGCAATAATCACTGATCTGGCTTTCAGGTCTGTCTATAAAAATGTCATTTTTTGTTACAAATTGAACCAGAACCATGCATAATGCACATTCACTAATAATGTAGCAGGCGTTATAGTAAATTAACACCGGAATCATAAACAATCTCTCAAACACAAGCCCACGTGCTAGTTAGTAGCCAGTTTATATTTAAAGTTTAGCCAAAAATGCGTTTTTCTGGATTTTTTGTTGTTGTTATTCTGTCTCTCACTGTTCAAATAAACCTACCATTAAAATTATAGACTGATCATTTCTTTGTCAGTGGGCAAACGTACAAAATCAGCAGGGGATCAAATACCTTTTTTCCCTCACTTTAGGTATAATTCCACAAACTCTGAAATCAGCTAACATGGCAAAACAGTTGAATTGTTATGAACCCAACCATCTCTCCGTCTTCAACTGTTTGAACAGCATGCTAACATAAACTCACCCCATTCTGTACAAATGTGCGTAACCGCGACATTCAAACGAGGCTGCAATGAAAACGGACTGTAGTGGGACTGTAGTGACTGTGTTGGCATCAAAATCCGGGGTGTGAACTACGTTTCGATTCAGGGTTGATTGACATGGTAATGGACTAACAGTATTGGAGAAAAGATGAAAAAACGGACCCCTCTGACGCTGTACGTTACATCGTGACGTGTCACTACGTAACGTACAGCACGCATTTGCAACTCATTTTGTGCCGTACAGCCTCTTTCCACCAGGGGTAGCCCTTCTCTCGCAGATTAAAATCATGCTTAATTATATACACTTGTAAGAAAACTTCATTATTCATGATTTTTGTCTAAATTAATATAATTATTGCTAATATTAAAGTAATATTTCATGACTAGGGTGCCAATTGCATTTTTTTGCACGTCATCATGACACTCAGAAGCCTTAACAACTGCAGTTCACTTGTGAGGCTAACGTTCGCGCAGCCCTAAACCCCACATCAAATTCGACACAAAACTTCAAACAGGTATGTGATGAGACATTACATAAAATCTTTATGTTTAATTTACATTTTAAAGTTGATTAGTTGGACAAATCGAGTGAAAAAACTTGTTTCCTCACACAACATATTTCCCCCTTTCACGATCACTTCGTAGCCTTCACTCCCCACCCGCCATTTTTAAAAAGACCCGACGGAGCTCATTGCCTTCTTGAATTGTGCAGAGATGGGCATCATGAAGGTCTCGTCATTGATTTTGTTGGAAAGGGGAGAAATTATGCTTTACATTGGTATTGGTATTACAGTTGATCTGGAAGTATTACGTTTTTTGGGTGCAAAAATAAGGTCAATTGTACGGACCAAGGCGATGTACATAGTGAGTTTACTTTAGCCTGTCCACTTTGTTCAGATGTTGAAATCAAGTGGCCTACCTTATTTCTCAGAATGAGAACGAGTTGCCAGTTTCTTATACAATTGTTTTATGCTCATTGTACATTTATAAAACACAGACTAAACAGCTAGTATAACAATCTTTATTTGAATTAAATGCTGCTAGCTATACGTGGTACCGTAATGCGCGCACAACAAAATGAGCATTCATTTTCCGGAATGAATGTTCATTGGTACATCCATTTTAGTAGTGTCTGCTCTGCTTGCAATGTGAGGAGTTGAAACATAAACAGGGTATAGTTCGAAAGGTTATATTCTCAGTAAAATAATGTCTCCATCTGTTTCGGTGTCCATATGACCAATTTTGTTGGAGCAAACCTCATGCAAATAGCAAGTTGAAACCGTCAGGAAGAAGTGATCTCTCATCTTTGTTGTCGTGAGTGGTAGGGGGAGAGGCTTGGGAGAAAGAGATGAAGTGAGAGGCTTCACTCTCGCCAAAATCTGTCCAAAATAAGCCCAGTGCGTATCTCTGCGCTTATTATGAACCTAAGCTTGTTGCCTACCTTTCTCCCTTTGGGACAACGACTCCCATTTGTAGGGTGGAGACATGAGCATCTCATCATTATATACAGATAGCTGATGTAAATGGGAAGGTGCTCAGTATAGAAGGAGCGAACGAGACGAGACCAAAAAGACAACATGAGAACAAGCGGACATAAATCCCCCCAAAAAACTAAAAATACAAAAAAACTAAATTCTGCGATACAGGCATTTGGAATATTGTGCAAAAACATACATGTTATAATTCAACATATCACCCAGCCCTAAATGATACCAGATTCCCTAAATCCACTAATTCTGACTAGATCACATAGGGAATGTATAGGGCGTAGGGTTTTATCTGGGATACACACCGTTCCAGCCTGGAAGTGGCAGAAGGCGAGCCACGGGGGGAGAGATGGAGAGAAGTGTTGATGTAGCAGAAAACTAACAACATACTGAGTCTAATTCCGGGCCTTCACCATGCAGTATGTCCTCTGTCTCCTATAGGGTATGAAACAGGCGTAGGATCAATGCTACAGTACAGGGTTATGAGGCAGGAAAGTTCCAACCCTTTTACATCTGGTTTTATCTAATCTGATGACACTTGTACAAAATGTTTGCACAGCATTTAAGCCCTATTAATGGACTTTCACCAGTTTCTAAAACTTCTGAGAATGTCAGATTTATCCACTCTTGTTTCTCCTTTACTTACTGGTGTTGGTTTTCTACTTAGATTTTGGTAGCCCTTTACACTCGTACCCGTATACGGGTTGAAAATGGCAAATTTGGGCACTAATAAGCTCCTAAATTGGAACGTTGTGCTGTACAGTAACATGCTATACATGATATCAGAGCTCTGGCTCTGCACTTCACACCTCTGTATGGGTTTTGACTGACAGCCGTTCTGAACTTGAGCTTTGCGTGCAACAAGAAGTTGCTCCCATCCCTCCCGCTAATTGGGCAAAATGTGCACATTTTTTGTTGTCTGAGTAAATTTAGATGACTATGTATTTTGAAATATGAGACGTTGAGGATTATAATAAATACCACTGTGATGTCATACAGCAACCCGTGAGTCCAAATGTGAACTTCAAATTTCCAAATCATACAACTCATGTTGTATACAGTGTCAATGTTTATGATCACTATGTTTAATTTACAGTTACACGCTGACATGGCATCATATCCTGGGTTGTTCTGAACAGAATAGGCCTATGTAGAGTGGAAGTCGGAAGTTTACATACACCTTAGCCAAATACATTTAAACTCAGTTTTTCACAATTCCTGACATTTAATCCCAGTAAGAATTCCCTGTTTTAGGTCAGTTAGGATCACCACTTTATTTTAAGAATGTGAAATGTCAGAATAATAGTAGAGAGAATGATTTATTTCAGCTTTCATGTCTTTCATCACATTCCCAGTGGGTCAGAAGTTTACATACACTCAATTAGTATTTGGTAGCATTGCCTTTAAATTGTTTAACTTCGGTCAAACATTTCGGGTAGCCTTCCACAAGCTTCCCACAGTAAGTTGGGTGAATTTTGGCCCATTCCTCCTGACAGAGCTGATGTAACAGAGTCAGGTTTGTAGCCCTCCTTGCTCGCACATGCTTTTTCAATTCTGCCCACACATTTTCTATTAGATTGACTTAAGGGCTTTGTGATGGCCACTCCAATACCTTGACTTTGTTGTCTTTAAGCCATTTTGCCACAACTTTGGAAGTATGCTCGGGGTCATTGTCCATTTGGAAGACCCATTTGCGATCAAGCTTTAACTTCCTGACTGATGTCTTGAGATGTTACTTAAATATATCCACATAATTGTCTTTCCTCATGATGCCATCTATTTTGTGAAGGGCACCAGTCCCTCCTGCAGCAAAGCACCCCCACAACATGATGCTGCCACCCCCGTGCTTCACAGTTGGGATGGTGTTCTTCGGCTTGCAAGCCGTAAACAAATGTTGGAAAAATTGTCCTAACCGGCTTGCCAAAACTATAGTTTGTTAACAAAAAATGTGTGGAGTGGTTGAAAAACGAGTTTTAATGACTCCAACCTAAGTATAAGTAAACTTCCAACTTCAACTGTATGTTTATTGTGAAGAAAATCTGCCGGGGCACACACACCTGAATGCACTCATGACTCCTTTCTGTGCACACCAAAATTACGATCTGTTTCTCTGAATTGCCTTGTGAAAGGCTAACACAGTAAGATTGTATTTTATAACTTAGCTAGTCATGTTGGCAATAGAACAAGCTTTCAAATCATGCCCACCTGACCCAGATTGCGATTTATGATTTAACAGGTTTTAGATTGCGTAAAAAGCAACAGTAATTGTGTGACCTCGGGGATGCAGTGTTGTGTTCAAAATAAATCAACTACAAGTGTGCTTGCTCTAGTTCTTCAACGGCACAGTTAGGAGAGCAACAAAAAAAACTTGTAGTTGAAGACTGTTCTTTGAGTCATAAAAATGCATTGAAATTGCTTAGAAACTGTGCACACTTTGGAGAGGTGTGGCCACTTGGAGTTACCAGTTAGTCCTGTCACTCAAACCCTTGTTATTGTTTCATCTTATGTGGCACCTACCCCACAGATTTTGTTATCAACAAATGTGGTACAGCAAGTACAGAAAATGTAAAATGCACATAAAATCAACAGTGTAATGTTTGGATTCAGTCTTTTGATTTGATTAAGCTGCCCATTAGCCGATGCCAATGGTGACAGCTAGTCTTACTGGGGTCCAACTCATACCGAAAAGACATTACAGACAAAGTACTTTACAATTTACGTACTTAGAACATTGACGTAGTGTGTGTGTGTGTGTGTGTGTGTGTGTGTGTGTGTGTATTCATCAGTTACACATACATGTCAGTACATACATACACACAACAAATAGGTCACATGGGGGAGAGGCGTTGTGCCGTGAGGTGTTGCTTTATTTGTTTTTTAAAACCAGGTTTGCAGTTCACTTGCGAGTTTCATGCAATCAGGGCTCTGTATAATACTGTAGGTTTCCTTAAGTTTTTTTCTTGGACTGTTAAAAGACCTCTAGTGGCATGTCTGGTGGGGTAAGTGTGTGTGTCAGTGCTGTGTGTAAGTTGACTATGCAAACAATTTGGAATTTTCAACAAATCATTTTTTCTTATAAAAACAAGAAGTGATGCAGTCAGTCTTTCCTCAACTCTTAGCCAAGAGAGACTGGGATGCATAGTACTGATATTAGCCCCCTGATTACAGTGAAGATCAAGATGTGCCACTCTGTTCTGGGCCAGCTGCAGCTTAACTTGGTCCTTCTTTTCAGCACTTGACCATATGACTGGGCGATAAGATGATATGATAAGATAAAACTAGAACCTGCAGGACTTTCTTTGTTGTCAAAAAACCTCTTTATCACGGCCAGATCTCTCCCCATCTTTACAACCATTGATTCTTTATGTTTTGACCATGACAGTTTACATTAACTGTTGTGTACTCGCCATTTGTCTAATATTTTCCCCATTATCTCAAAACTGTTTCCTTTCAATTGCTGCCATTGTTATTATGCTTTTCATATTTCTTCTGCAAGAAACATTTCAATAAAGCCCTATCCATACAGTATAGGCCGATTCCCATGAGTGTAAAAGGTTAAGGTCCTTGTAGATCCAGATATAATTGCTGCTACAATACAGCAGTGTAGTGACTGTAGAGATCCAGCTGTTACATCTGGTTTTATCTAAATAGATGCCACTAGTACAAAATGTTTATTATCAGTTCAGGTACTTTAGCAGTTATAATGGTCATTGTAATAATGTACTTTGTAAAGCTTCTGAGAATGTCCTATTACTCCAACTCTTGTTTCTCCTGTACTCTCTGGTAGTGTGGTTTAGCTTGATAGATTGTTGAGATGTTGAGGTCCTTTGTAAGGTAAATCTGTGCATATATTAAGATGCCTGTGTTGGTGAAGCTGCCCTTGGAGTCTCAGAATCAGAGAATCTCATTTCCATTACCAGTGTCCCAAATGGCACCCTGATCAAAGGTGTTGCACTATATACAGAATAGAGTACACATTGGAATGCATCCTAGAGAAGAGGATAAGTCATAATGCCACTGGCACACCTACAGCCAACAGACAGTGTATTTAAAAGCTGTCATCACAGCCAAGTGCCATGTGAAGCTTAAAAAAACGGCAGGCAGACAGACCAGGCTGGCACACATAACAGGCTTACAGGTATTACTGGGCCTTTTGCTAAATTAGTATACTTTTTAGTCTAATTGCTTTTGAGAGTTATGATTTTTTTAAACTTTTTTTCTGAAAATGGAAATGTCCTCTCTTTAATTATGAAAGGTGAATCCTCAGAGATTGATTTCTCTGTCGGTGCCAAGAATGACTGGGTTGTATCGAGGAAATTACATTTCAAACGTTGGGTGTCTTTGTTTGTTTGTATGCAAATTGGATGTGTCAGTATGTATTTGTGAGCCATTGGAATGCTGTTGAATCCTTTTAAATTGGGCCTGCTTTATTTCTAGTCAGTCACATACAGGTAACTGACAAAATAAAGGAAACACTACCATAAAGTGTCTTAACATGACATTGGGACACCACGAGCTAGAACAGCTTCAATGCACCTTGGCATAGATTCTACAAATGTCTGGAACTCTATTGGAGGGATGTGACACCATCCTTCCATAAAAAAATCCATAATTTGGTGTTTTGTTGATGGTGGTAGAAAACACTGTCTCAGACACCACTCCAGAATCTCCCATAAGTGTTCAGTTTGGTTGAGATCTGGTGACTGAGACGGCCATGGCATATGGTTTACATTGTTTTCATGCTTATCAAACCATTCAGTGACCACTCATTCCCTGTGGATGGGGGCATTGTCGTCCTACGGGGGCATAGCCATCATACAGGGCACAGACTTCAGTTCAACGTCTAGTTTTGATTTACACTTGGTTGAGTTGTTAACTAAAATGAATTCAACGTGAAATCACCCTGCCATTTGATTTAGGTAAAAAATTGGGTGAAAAAAAATACAACATTTGTTTACGTTGATGACAATTTAAAATCCAAATCACATTGATTGAATCATTTCCATTAATTATAATCCACATAATAATTCAGGTTTCTTGTTTCTGCAGGATTATTTCCTTCTGTAGCAAACTCTACATCTGTGTGATACTGTAAATACAATTTCATTATTTTGTTGCCAGGTGTAGATAAGATTTAACTTGTGGATGTTTCTTGAGCCTGGCAGCCAATGTAATGGATTCTGAACAAAGAGATAGAAACCTGAACAACACAGAGAATTATTTTATTTTGGATTTCTCTTTTTTAAATCTAAAGACTCACAACTTGTTTTCAAAGGCAAGCCTTGACTGTAGTGAGAGAGAAGAGGAGATTGAGTCTATGCTTAAGGTGGTATGTTGATGGACTCTAGTATCAATGTGATCTACACTGAGTGTACAAAACATTAGGAACACCTTCCTAATATTGAGCTGCATCCCCCGACTTACAGGAGCAATTAGGTTTAAGTGCCTTGCTCAAGGGAACATTGACAGATTTTTCTACCTAAGGGTGCAGGGTTTCAAAACAAAGACCTTTCAGTTACTGGCCCAACGCGCTTACCCTCTAGGCTACCTGCCACCCCAGGGATCATAGCTTTCACCTGGATTCATCTGGTCAGTCTATGTCATGGCAAGAGCAGATTTGTACACTCAGTGTATGTGGCTATGGAGAGGAATGAAATGCTTGTATGCAATGTGATGTGTAGCTCTGGTATGGAATGTTGCTTTAGAATGGTGGCTGAAAACTCTATCCCTCCCAGAATTACCTATAACCTTCTATCTCCAATATGCCACACATGGAATGCCTTCTACCAAACCGGCTTCTCAACATTAACCTAACTGGAGAAAATAGGAACTGTGTACTTTGCCAACCTCTATATTATGTGGCTTTCTTGCTACCGCCCTTATGTTTTGAAACTGAGCTCTTACATTTGATGCAGTTCATGAGAACATTAAATGGGATATAGAAACTACTAAACAGTAACTGACTATATATTTCAGAATATTCACGATCTCATTGTTGTAGTAATAGACATTTAGCAGTTATAACCTTTCAGTTGGCCTGTCCATTTGAGTCAAAATTCGTTGAAGTGATTAAACAAAAACCCTCAACTTTTACTGGTGGTGTCCCAAATGGCACCCTATTCCCTATGTAGTGCACTACATTTGACCAGAGCCCTATGTGACCTGGTCAAACGTAGTGCAGTAAATGGGAAATAGTGTGTCATTTGGGACTCAGATACTGTGAAATTTGTTTGAAAGCTTTGCCTCAATGATATGGTTCTGCACAGCGGCTTGCTGGTGAGGATTACACTTGTCATCAAGGACCATGGCTTGGTTTAAGTATGCGTTCAAATCCCCTTTCTTCTTGAAGGTCCTTGTTGCGGTAGTTGTATGCTCTCAGAAGAATCCTTAAACCTCACTTTATATTTTCCTTGGCTTGCCTTTTCTTACTAAGGTCGAAGAGGATACAGTGTGCAAAAGTGCATGCAACGTGGAAACTGGAGAGTTTGCCTCTGAAGTGAGAGTTTGTTTTTAGTGCTCTGGCAGAAAACAGCAGTGGTCTTGACACTTTGAAAATGTATTCCCACAAGTGATCAATGTCAGAGACACACACAATGGATTCTGTAAGCCGAAATGTCTCTGAATTTACCCATGTGTGTATGAAGGACACATGAAGCTCTCTCTTGCACAGTGGTGGAGCTCTACATCCACAACTAGTCTTCTGTGTTCTGGAGGGATTATGCGGACTAGCATGTCAACATGCCACTCGTCAAAGGTGTTGCTGTGCTCTTGATCTGACAGGTAACACGTTGCCATGCCACATGAGCTGAATCGACAACTACTCTCTCCTTTGTACTTTCATATTTGAAACCTGAAAGTCTGTCAGTGGACAGGACTCTGAGGACCCTGCCCCAGCCTCTCAATGCATAACAATCAATCTCAGAGTTTTAACCCTTTCAAAGGAAAACATCCAATAGATCAGATCTCGGTAAGGTTAACTGAGATATCAATATCTGATTTAGATGGATTCTTTCATAAGCCTTCAGTGTTTCTTCGATATTCATTTAGCAGTGATGGGAGCGCTGCCACTGCTAAATCGTTGCCGCTAAATTGTTGCCACCATTTAAAGAAAATAATTTTCAGGATGATAAAACGTTTTTAGTGCAAACTTAAATGACTTAGACCAGATATAAAGTATGTAAATGGAACTATATGCTTTTTAAATAAGATAATCTTTGAGAACTAACAGTCACCAAAATAAAAACTAGACTGTCAGGGGGAATCTTAAATTCCCAAAATGTCATGGCTTATGCCCCCATTGATTTTGTTATGTTTGAGACACTCAGATAGCACAAGAACACAATGTAAGCCAAGGCAAAATGTGTAGAATTGCAGGAAATTAGCTTTACAACTGTAAAATGTTCTCCCTAGCCCCATGGCAAAATGTGTAGAATTGCAGGAAATATGTAGAATTTCAGATAACTAGCTATAAAACACCAGCAAATGTATCTGCAGTGAAGAGGGCATCTAAAATGGGAATGCATCTAAAATGGGAATGCTGGGAATGCATTTCCTGCCACTCGCCACTTTTGTTTTGAAGATTCATAATTTTTCCCTCTCACCTTTCCATCTCTCTCTCTCTCATTCCCCCCCCAAAATCTCCCTCCCTCTTTCTCCCCCACCCTCTCTCGCTCATTCTCTCTCTCAACCTGTCTTATCTTCTTAATGTGACGGAGATCTGTAATAGAGAATAACTTTGGGGTTTTACACAATACATTTTGAGATGTGTTTGATTGCAAACTGGCCTTTTCCCAACTGGCTAAAGTATGTGACTTTATTTTGACCACTGTAAGTGTGATAAGTGTGATGCCATCAGTGCTGCTGAACCCTGCGAGTCCCATGAGTCCCAGAGATGCTGAAGGAAAAGGAAGGTCTGAGCAATTTGATGCCTGCCTTCCCACTACCTGGCCCAGGCAGGCTCCATAACCAGAGCAGTGTTTCTCTCAAACAAGGCATTTTTATTTGATAGGTCACAGTGGTGGATTCAGAGGTGGTGTTAAACACTGCAGTTGAGATAGTCTCTCTTCCCTCTCACTATCTTGGAGTGCTGAGAGAGAGAGAGAGAGAGAGAGAGACTATCCTGGAGTGCTGAGAGAGAGAGAGGGAAGAGAGACTATCCTGGAGTGCTGAGAGAGAAAGAGAGAGAGAGAGCGAGACAGAGAGTAAAAGGGAGGGAGGGGGAGAGAGAGAGAAAAAAGGGGAGAGGGATGGTTTACTGACTCTTGGAGTGGTGCTGAAAGAGAAAGGGCCCTGTAATTACCTGTAGAGAGATTTGTGTGTCTGACACGGTGGATTGACAAATCGGCACTCAACCTCCACAGATTAGTAATATTACCGCTTCTGCTGCTTAGAGAAGGGAGATAGGAGGCAGGGGGAGGCAGGGGGGAGGCAGAGAGGAGGCAGGGGGGAGGCAGAGAGGAGGCAGGGGGAGGCAGAGAGGAGGCAGGGGGAGGCAGAGAGAAGGCAGGGGGAGACAGAGAGGAGGCAGGGGAAGGCAGATAGGAGGCGAGAGGAGGCATGGGGAGGCTGAGGGAGGCAGAGAAGAGGCAGGGGGAGGCAGAGAGGAGGCAGGGGGAGGCAGGGGGAGGCAGAGAGGAGGCAGAGAGGAGGCGAGAGGAGGCATGGGGAGGCAGTGGGAGGCAGAGAGGAGGCTGGGGGAGGCAGAGAGGAGGCAGGGGGAGGCATGAGGAGGCAGGGGGAGGCATGAGGAGGCATGGGGAGGCAGAGAGGAGGCATGGGGAAGCAGGGAGAGGCAGAGAGGAGGCAGGGGGAGGCAGAGAGGAGGCAGGGGGAGGCAGAGAGGAGGCAGGGGGAGGCAGAGAGGAGGCAGGGGGAGGCAGAGAGGAGGCAGGGGGAGGCAGAGAAGAGGCATGGGGAGGCAGAGAGGAGGCATGGGGAGGCAGAGAGGAGGCATGGGGAGGCAGGGAGAGGCAGGGGAGGCAGGGGGAGGCAGGGAGGAGGCAGGGGGAGGCAGAGAGGAGACAGGGGAGGCAGAGAGGAGGCAGAGAGGAGACAGGGGAGGCAGAGAGGAGGCAGAGAGGAGGCAGAGAGGAGGCAGAGAGGAGACGGGGAGGCAGAGAGGAGACGGGGAGTCAGAGAGGAGGCAGGGGGAGTCAGAGAGGAGGCAGGGTTAGGCAGAGAGGAGGCAGGGTTAGATAGAGAGGAGGCAGGGTTAGGCAGAGAGGAGGCAGGGTTAGGCAGAGAGGAGACAGGGTTAGGCAGAGAGGAGGCAGGGGGAGGCAGAGAAGAGGCAGGGGGAGGCAGAGAGGAGGGAGGGGGAGGCAGACATAGTGGAAAACAGAGAGAGAGTTGAGGGAAGTGACAAAGAGGAAGAGAGAGAGAGAGAGAAAGAGAGGGAAGTGATGAGGGAAGTGTAATTAGTAGTCGAAGGCGAATACAATTACAGGGGAGAGACAAAAAGAAAGGGGGAGAGAAAGGGAGAGAAATAAGGAGAGAGAGGGAGAGAAATAGGGAGAGAAGGGGAGGTTAGATAACAGTACATAGCTTTGTGTTGATTGTCGAAGCTCTCACAGCCATCTTTGTCTGTCCTTTTAATGTGAAACCACTTTTTGTTTCCTTTACATAGATTTTATTCAATATAGAATGGTGTGTTTTTGTCTTTTTTATTTGTAGCTACAACTTGATCAGTCTTTGATTGTGTGAGGCATTCAGGCTGTAGTACCCCTCTACAACTCAACAAGTCATAGATCCGATAGCAGCGTTATGGTCTCTGATTATTTTTTATTTTTTTATTTTTGCTGTTCACATATGACAGCCTCGATCAGATTGTCAAGATCTCTATATCTTATAATTAATATCCATATCCACACACACACACACCCTTGTGAAGCTTAAGACCGGCACTAGCTAAATTAGCTCCATTTTAACTCCAGCTGAACTTCCATATTGTTCAGGGTGGGATTATCCCTGCAGAATTTTCTTCACAAAGTTTGAATGACTATTTTTGAATGACTCCCCATTTTAAAATATATGTATTGTAAGGCAATGACAAACAGGTAAATTATTCTCCTCGGAGAGAGAGAGAGGGAGAGCGAGAGAGAGGTCAAATAAATAAAAGGTTGGAGTTGGATCGTTATGAGATCGGCTCTGCTGGCTCTCCCTCGCTAGGGCTGGAAGGAGATCTGGATCAATACTCCTGGTCGATGACTGACTGCATCCCAAATGGCACCCTATCCCCTATATAGTGCACTACTTTTGACCAGAGCCTTATTGGAATAGGGTGCCATTTGTGACGCACATGTGGGACTGGCCTGAAAATAAAGGAATGAATGAAGAATCTGAGCAGAAAACTGATAGAAGAGAGTCACAGGGATAGGATAAGAATCCATCATCCACCCTCCATCCTGTCTGCATGTCTCTTCATTTATTTATTTAAAATGTTCTCCTTTCTTCTCTTCCCTTCTTCCTGGCTTTTCGATTGTTACAATAGTGCCTTGAATGTAAATAAAAACTACAATCTGGTATTTTTTGTATGTACATTACAAGGTCTTATTTCATGATCCTTCAGCGACTGGAATGATACCATAAACACTGTTGGAATGCACCTTCAGCCGATTTTATTTCTTGGTGGGTAAAATAGCATACTAACTTTGATGTTGTCAATTGGATATTTGTAATCAAACAACTTGTATACCACTGCAGGATCTGTTTTCGTTATGCAGCGTGTAGTTTGGCTTGCATTAGTGATGTTTAACAGTTAACTCTTCAGTGGCTTTAATTAGTGGTGTAGTTGATGACTGAGAGGAATTGCTTGCAAAGAGAGTCTGTGATTTTTGTTCTAGTTTCATTTTTGCCCACTAAGCCCGCTTATACAGTATGCATACAGTATGACGACAGCCTTATTGATTTGAACTGGATAAGGAGAGAGGGAGAGAGATCTCGGAGAGAAAAATGAAGAGAGATCTCGGAGAGAAAAATGAAGAGATGTCGGAGAGAGAAATTAAGAGAGATCTCAGAGAGAAAAATTGAGAGATCTTGGAGAGAGAGAGATGAGGATTTAGGGAGCGAGATCTTGGAGAGAGAGAGGAAAATAAGAGAGTATGAGTGTAGAGTATGAGAGTAATTTCATGCTGAATGACTCACAGAGTGGAATAGTAATACATATTTATCAGCCTGCCTATGACTCTTGGCCTGGCGGTTCACTGTGCCATATAAGACATACTGAGCAGTAGGAAGAAAACAAACAAAGATTTGCCACAAGTAATCGCAAGGCATAGGTGCCAATCATGCTTTTAGGAATATTTTTGTTGCTCTCTTTTCTCTTGCCAGTTCAATGCTATAATTCAATTCAAACCTATACATGACACCTTGAAAATCGAAGGCATTTCAAGGGGTTTTATTCTGTCATTATAATTTCAAATCATTTTCAAACTATAATTTGAATAGCATAATCATGTAAACAGTTGTTTGGATAGTAGTTAGACATTAGTAGTTAGGTGTTAGTAGTTAGACATTAGTAGTTAGACATTAGTAGTTAGACATTAGTAGTTAGGTATTAGTAGTTAGGTATTAGTAGTTAGGTATTAGTAGATAGGTATTATTAGTTAGACATTAGTAGTTAGGTATTAGTAGTTAGGTATTAGTAGTTAGGTATTAGTAGTTAGGTATTAGTAGTTAGACATTAGTAGTTAGGTATTAGTAGTTAGGTATTAGTAGTTAGGTATTAGTAGTTAGACATTATTAGTTAGGTATTAGTAGTTAGACATTAGTAGTTAGACATTAGTAGTTAGGTATTAGTAGTTAGGTATTAGTAGTTAGACATTAGTAGTTAGACATTAGTAGTTAGACATTAGTAGTTAGACATTAGTAGTTAGACATTAGTAGTTAGGTATTAGTAGTTAGGTATTAGTAGTTAGACATTAGTAGTTAGGTATTAGTAGTTAGGTATTAGTAGTTAGACATTAGTAGTTAGGTATTAGTAGTTAGGTATTAGTAGTTAGGTATTAGTAGTTAGGCATTAGTAGTTAGGTATTAGTAGTTAGGTATTAGTAGTTAGACATTATTAGTTAGACATTATTAGTTAGACATTATTAGTTAGACATTATTAGTTAGGTATTAGTAGTTAGGCATTAGTAGTTAGGTATTAGTAGTTAGACATTATTAGTTAGGTATTAGTAGTTAGACATTATTAGTTAGGTATTAGTAGTTAGACATTATTAGTTAGGTATTAGTAGTTAGGTATTAGTAGTTAGACTATTAGTTAGGTATTAGTAGTTAGACATTATTAGTTAGGTATTAGTAGTTAGGTATTAGTAGTTAGACATTATTAGTTAGGTATTAGTAGTTAGACATTATTAGTTAGGTATTAGTAGTTAGGTATTAGTAGTTAGGTATTAGTAGTTAGGTATTAATAGTTAGACATTATTAGTTAGACATTATTAGTTAGACATTATTAGTTAGACATTATTAGTTAGGTATTAGTAGTTAGACATTATTAGTTAGGTATTAGTAGTTAGACATTATTAGTTAGGTATTAGTAGTTAGACATTATTAGTTAGACATTATTAGTTAGGTATTAGTAGTTAGACATTATTAGTTAGACATTATTAGTTAGGTATTAGTAGTTAGGTATTAGTAGTTAGGTATTAGTAGTTAGGTATTAGTAGTTAGGTATTAGTAGTTAGACATTAGTAGTTAGGTATTAGTAGTTAGGTATTATTAGGTAGGTATTAGTAGTTAGACATTATTAGTTAGGTATTAGTAGTTAGGTATTAGTAGTTAAGTATTAGTAGTTAGACATTATTAGTTAGGTATTAGTAGTTAGGTATTATTAGTTAGACATTGATATTGGTATTGAGATCTGTACACGGAAACCATTTCCTCTGGATTTTTTTGTTTTGTTGTAAAGGCCAAGAAAGTGAATGTGTTTGCAATGAGGCATGCAGTGAAATGGCAAGGCTCCCTGTGAGAAAATGGAATAGGCAATTTCAAATCCTCCCTGCCCTGGAATATCCACCTGGCTAGCGACAATTTGTCTCAGGAGGCATACATACACACTCAAAGAGGTGTACACGCGCGCATGGACATTCACACAGATCCTTATGCGCACGCACACGCACCACACACACACACACACACACACACACACACACACGCACACACACCTCTTGATGCAGAGCCCAACCTAGACAATTAAGCACTTGGTGTTGTCATAATAAACCATATCCCTGTTAACCTCTTTGGTTGTGTACAGATATCATCCCATCCCTGCTTTTATAAATAGCCTCGTCCCATCTTTAGTCACAGACAACGTGTCTGTCTACGACAGTGACAGGCAGAGCCTGCGTTCCCATGTTCCCTGGTCAGAAGTGGTGCACTATATAAAGAATAGGGTACCATTTGGGATGCAGATAGACATACAGTGGTGGGGGAGAGACTGATGCCTCTCTGACTCGGGTTAAAAGTGTCATGAATCACAGTGTGGCGAAATGTGACACTAGTGCGTCCCAAATGGCACCCTATTCCCTTATATAGTGCATTACTCTCATTATTCTCACTGTGTGAGAATGCTATTCATTGATTACAGCTCAGCGTTCAACACCATGGTACCCTCAAAGCTCATCACTAAGCTAAGGATCCTGGGACTAAACACCTCCCTCTGCAACTGGATCCTGAACTTCCTGACGGGCCGCCCCCAGGTGGTGAGGGAAGGTAGCAACACATCTGCCACGCTGATCCTCAACATTGGAGCCCCCCAGGGGTGCGTGCTCAGTCCCCTCCAGTACTCCCTGTTCACCCACGACTGCATGGCCAGGCACGACTCCAACACCATCATTAAGTTTGCAGACGACACAACAGTGGTAGGCCTGATTACCGACAACGACGAGACAGCCTATAGGGAGGAGGTCAGAGACCTGGCCGGGTGGTGCCAGAATAACAACCTCTCCCTCAACGTAACCAAGACTAAGGAGATGATTGTGGACTACAGGAAAAGGAGGACCGAGTACGCCCCCATTCTCATAGACGGGGCTGTAGTGGAGCAGGTTGAGAGCTTCAAGTTCCTTGGTGTCCACATCACCAACAAACTAGAATGGTCCAAACACACCAAGATAGTCGTGAAGAGGGCACGACAAAGCCTATTCTCCCTCAGGAAACTAAAAAGATTTGGCATGGGTTCTGAGATCCTCAAAAGGTTCTACAGCTGCAACATCGAGAGCATCCTGACCGGTTGCATCACTGCCTGGTACGGCAATTGCTCGGCCTCCGACCGCAAGGCACTACAGAGGGTAGTGCGTACAGCCCAGTACATCACTGGGGCTAAGCTGCCTGCCATCCAGGACCTCTACACCAGGCGGTGTCAGAGGAAGGCCCTAAAAATTGTCAAAGACCCCAGCCACCCCAGTCATAGACTGTTCTTTCTACTACCGCATGGCAAGCGGTACCGGCGTGCCAAGTCTAGGACAAAAAGGCTTCTCAACAGTTTTTACCCCCAAGCCATAAGACTCCTGAATAGGTAATCAAATGGCTACCTGGACTATTTGCATTGTGTGCCCCCCCCAACCCCTCTTTTACGCTGCTGCTACTCTCTGTTTATCATATATGCACAGTCACTTTAACTATACATTCATGTACATACTACCTCAATTGGCACGACCAACTAGTGCTCCCACACATTGGCTAACCAGGCTATCTGCATTGTGTCCTGCCACCCACCAACCCCTCTTTTACGCTACTGCTACTCTCTGTTCATCATATATGCATAGTGACTTTAACCATATCTACATGTACATACTACCTCAATCAGCCTGACTAACCGGTGTCTGTATGTAGCCTCGATACTTTTATAGCCTCGCTACTGTATATAGCCTCGCTACTGTTTTTCACTGTCTTTTTACTGTTGTTTTTATTTCTTTACTTACCTATTGTTCACCAAATACCTTTTTTGCACTATTAGTTAGAGCCTGTAAGTAAGCATTTCACTGTAAGGTCTACTACACCTGTTATATTCGGTGTACGTGACAAATAAACTTTGATTTAATTTGGTTTACTGAGGGACAAAACAAGTCTTTTAAAGGGGCACTCGTACTCTCCCTCTCTCTCTCTCTCTCTCCTCTCTCTCTCTCTCTCTCTCTCTCTCTCTCTCTCTCTCTCTCTCTCTCTCTGTGTGTGTGTCTCTCGCTCTCTCGCTTGCTCTCTGTCACTCTCTCTCCCTCTCTGTCTCTCTCTCTCTCTCTCTCCCTCTCGCTCTCTCCCTCTCTGTCTTTCTCTCTCTCCCTCTCTCTCCCCCTCTCTCTCTCCCTCTCTCGATCTCTCTCTCTCTCGCTCTCTCTCTCTCTCTCTCACTGTCAATCTCTCTCTCTCTCTCTTTTCCCCTCCTTCTTTTTCCATATTTTTCCACCATCCTCTCTCTATTGTCAGCTTCCACTTTCAGCTAAAATCTCCATACCTTAAAAAATCATGCATACCGCATGAATCATGCATTGCATAACAGAACACTAACTCTACAGTATTTCAAAACACGAAGTTCAAAACATGAAGGCCATGATTCATATTTTCATATGCATATGACTCACACACACACACACACACACACACACACACACACACACACACACCCCCCCCCCCTCTTGATGCAGAGCCCAATCTAGACAATTAAGCACTTGGTGTTGTCATAATAAACCATATCCCTGTTAACCTCTTTGGTTGTGTACAGATATCATCCCATCCCTGCTTTTATAAATAGCCTCGTCCCATCTTTAGTCACAGACAACGTGTCTGTCTACGACAGTGACAGGCAGAGCCTGCGTTCCCATGTTCCCTGGTCAGAAGTGGTGCACTATATAAAGAATAGGGTACCATTTGGGATGCAGGTAGACATACAGTGGTGGGGGAGAGACTGATGCCTCTCTGACTCGGGTTAAAAGTGTCATGAATCACAGTGTGGCGAAATGTGACACTAGTGCGTCCCAAATGGCACCCTATTCCCTTATATAGTGCATAACTTTTTACCAGAGCTCATAGTGCACTCTGTAGGGAATGGGGTACCATTTGGAAGACAGTGGCAAATGGGGGGGGGGTGTGTTAGTATGACCAACAGGATGACTGGTAAAATCATTTGTTTGTTTTCGTCGCAAAATCGTTCCCATTTTCTGCTCTCTGTTTTCCCCCGTTTTATTTGAGCTAGACGCCACAAATCCCTGTGAGGGAGGCCTTGGTATTGAGGGTACAGTATGGTTGTTATGGGATTTTCTGTGTGTTATACTCAGATACTACTACCGAGGACACATTGTGTATCCCAAATGGCACCCTATTCCCTCTATAGTGCACTAGTTTTGACCAGCGCTATGTGGTCCCTGGTAAAAAGTAGTTCACTATAAAGGGAATAGGGTGTCATTTGGACGCAATTATTGCAGTTCTGAGAGCGTCGTTCTGCTTTTTTAGCAATGTGGGTGTCGTGTGTGGAGAATACCCTGAGGCAAAGATTTAATGTTATACAATATTTACCCATTTGCCTGAAGTAGAATAGAAAAAAAATAATTTGAATGAAATGTAGGATTAACGGTTAAAGCCTCGCTTTTGAAGCATCATTTTTTTCCCCCTCTCCTCTACCACATCTGTGTAACTAAGGGGCAACATTGTGTTTTTCACCCACTGCAGAGGCTTTCTTTCTCTTCCTCTTGGCTATTTCTCTTATTCCCCTGCATGAACTTCTTCTGAACATGGCATCACCGACAGTCATTGTGCAGAGAGAGATATTTGAAATAGAACGAGAGAGAGAGAAAGAGAGAGAAAATTTGAAGTCAAATGTCTACTATTTGCTGATGATCCGGTGCTTCTGTCCCCAACCAAGGAGGGCCTACAGCAGCACCTAGATCTTCTGCACAGATTCTGTCAGACCTGGTCCCTGACAGTAAATCTCAGTAAGACAAAAATAATGGTGTTCCAAAAAAGGTCCAGGTGCCAGGACCACAAATACAAATTACATCTAGACACCTTTGCCCTAGAGCACACAAAAAACGATACATGCCTCGGCCTAAACATCAGTGCCACAGGTAACTTGTACAAAGCTGTGAATGATCTGAGAGACAAGGCAAGAAGGGCCTTCTATGTTATCAAAAACAACATAAAATTTGACATACCATTTAGGAGCTGGCTAAAAATACTTGAATCATTTATAGAACCCATTGCCCTTTATGGTTGTGAGGTCATGGGTCTGCTCACCAACCAAGAATATCCTCCGTGTACAACGTAAAACACCAAATAATGCATGCAGAGCAGAATTAGGCCAATACCCGCTAATTATAAAAATCCAGAAAAGAGCCGTTCAATTCCACAACCACCTAAAAGGAAGTGATTCTCAAACTTTCCACAACAAAGCCATCACCTACAGAGAGATAAACCTGGAGAAGAGTCCCCTAAGCAATCTGGTCCTGGGGCTCTGTTCACAAACACAAACAGACCCCACAGAGCCCCAGGACAGCAACACAATTAAACACAAACGAATCATGAGAAAACAAAAAGATAATTACTTGACACATTGGAAAGAATTAACAAAAAAACTGACTGACCCAAACTTAAGGAAAGCTTTGACTACAGTATGTAAAGACTCAGTGAGCATAGCCTTGCTATTGAGAAAGGCCGCCATAGTCAGACCTGGCTCTCAAGAGAAGACAGGCTATGTGCACATTGTCCACAAAATGAGGTGGAAACTGCACTTACTAACCTCCTGCCAAATGTATGACCATATTAGAGACGCATATTTCCCTCAGATTACACAGAACCACAAAGATGTCGATTAACTCCCGTATCTATTGGGTGAAATACCACAGTGTGCCATCACAGCAGCAAGATTTGTGACCTGTTGCCACTAGAAAAGGCTAATCAGTGAAGAACAAACACTGTAAATACAACCCAAATTTGTACTTTAACTATTTGCACCTGATATGACATTTGTAATGTCTTTATTCTTTTGGAACTTTTGTGAGTAATGTTTACTGTTTATTTGTATTGTTTATTTCACTGCTGTTTATTATCTATTTCATTATCTTGTTTGGCAATGTTAACATATGTTTCCCATGTCTCCATGAGTGTCTGGTTGATGGTCTAAACAGTATTTGTGTGTTTGGCATTATTCTATTCCCTGTTCCTGTCATTTTGTCTGTCGGCAAGTGTTCTTAATATCCTCACATAAGTGCGGCAGGTAGCCTAGTGGTTAGAGTGTTGGGTCAGTTACCGAAAGGTTGCGAGTTCGAATTCCCGAGCCCTTGAGCAAGGTGCTAAATCCTAGCATTGCCTTTGATAATGGCAGGCCCTGGCTGTGACTCCACTCTCCAAGGGTGTCTCAGAGAGATTTCGCGTATGATACACAGTTGTACATGTATGAAATAGGACAAATATAAGCATCCACAAAAATATTATTACAGCCTACATAGGCTTCACATCCCAGTTCGTGTGGAGAAGGTTACAATATTTGTGACGGTTTAAAGAGATGTTCTGCAAGTGTTTACAATGTTCTAACAAATTGAATAATATAAATGGAGTGTTATGTTATGTAAGATATTGGAACAAGTCCTATAGAACCAGTGGGTGTGGTATAATGGTATGTGATGGAGATCACATAGAGGACCTTGTGGGCTATGTTAACATTGAATAACATACTGTGATATGTGAGTGTTACTAAGAGACATTTCCTGCTGGCATCATGCAGCCCTGTTGTGGCAGAAGAGAAGACACTGCATACTGACATAAGTTCACATAACCTCCCAGTTATAATGAGGTGGATAAAGATACACACACACACACACACACACACACTGGACATAGCGACGGGGAGGAGGAGACAGTGGAATTAAAAAACCAAGGTTAGCTTCACGGGCGCTTGGCTTTGAGCTCGCCCACAGCGACACCTCATAGGTCAGACAGATAGAGAGAGAGGGATGGGAGAGGGAGGGTGAGAGCGATGGAGAGAGGCTGTCCGGCTGGCTGGGAGACGTGGAGGCACTCATTAGCCCAGCCTGCCATTGACAGGTCACAGGGACACAGAGTGTGTGTGTGCGTGTGTGTGTGTGTGTGTGTGTGTGTGTGTGTGTAAACAGGCCTGCAGACACCTCTACTCTCCTTCCTTGCCCATGAACCACAATGACTCTGGCTGTACTGAAGCTAACTATAGTACACTGGTGGAATCATTTGTGTTGTTCTGTGTCAATCACACAAGCGTAGTTGCGTGTTTGCATGCTAATAGAGAATCAACCTAATGGCATTGTTATGAGCTTATGAACAAGACCGCTAGCAGTGTAGTTAATGTGATGTGAATGCATCTTTGATATGGAGAGAGGCTGTGTTTTGTGGGAAAGGACAATGGCATTTTGCAGGCTTTTTAGCACGGGAAGCGACCAGATATTAGGCCTAATATATTTAGGCAG
The DNA here is from genome assembly GCF_965601325.2 of Salmo salar. Taxonomy (NCBI): domain Eukaryota; kingdom Metazoa; phylum Chordata; class Actinopteri; order Salmoniformes; family Salmonidae; genus Salmo; species Salmo salar. Next base: position 26,430,409 of record NC_138318.1, on the reverse strand, counting down.
GGCTATTCCGACCTCAGGTAATAATAGGAGTATATGTTTTGAATATCATCATGTAAATCATATTACAATTATTAATTTTATTCACCATAGGACATAGGATGATAACAACATGCAAGCCAAGTTATTTTAGTTTAGTATGAAAACTTTTCTGATTAATTCCATTCCAACTTTCACTTGCGTTGCCATCTTCTCATCTCACTGGATATTACAGAGTGCAGTCTCTGACTCTTCGCTAATAGAAGTGAGATATAGAAATACAGGCCAAAGATCACCTAGTCTAATTGTATTTGGAGATCTCAATGCTGCTGGTCTGTAAAAAAATATACCTAAAAGAAATATACCTACAATTCTGGAGATGAAAAAGATGAATGAACCTGGTAATGGGTTAAATTACACAGGGGAATCAGCACAATACAGACAATTATCTTATTCATGAAGAGGTGCATGTCTAAATCCCAAATAACAACCTATTCCCAATATAGTGCATTACTTTTGACCAGAGCTCCATGGGGTAGTGCACTATGTAGGTAATAGGGTGCCATGTGGGATGCATTCCCATAAATGTCACCCGAGACTAAGAAAGTAGGCGATGCATTTATATGGTGTTATTATTATAAGGAAGATGTTTTCTAATCAATTTTATTTTAGAGTAATAGAATTCCCTCGTTTTTTTATGTGTCCAATTTTATAAGGAGACAGGATAACAATGATGGTAAATTCTACTTGCACATCATCATCTGCTCATTTATCACTCCAGTGTTAATCTGCTAAATTGTAATTATTCTCTCCTATGGCCTATTTATTGCCTACCTCCTCATGCCTTTTGCACAAACTGTATATAGACTTTCTTTTTTTTCTTTCTACTGTGTCATTGACTTGTTTATTGTGTTATTAGCTTGTTTATTATTTACTCCATGTGTAACTCTGTGTTGTTGTCTGTGTCACACTGCTTTGCTTTATCTTGGCCAGGTCGCAGTTGTAAATGAGAACTTGTTCTCAACTAGCCTACCTGGTTAAATAAAGGTGAAATAAAATAAAATAAAAAATAGGATGATGTTGTCTCATTGTTTTGCCTAAATGAAGGAAGGAGGGGAATCTTATGTATGTCTGTTGCCATGGTATTTTTTTGTGGATGAAGTCTAATTATGGCTTGACTGACTGACGCACTGACTCACAAATTCACTGAAATACCCTGACTGTAGAATGAATGCATAGTTGCTTTTTCATTTTTTTCTATATTTGTGGCCTTTTTGAAAGTAAAGTTGGCCTGAATTGGAATGTGACTTGTTTTGTCTTATCTGGTTAAGGATCGTACACTATGGATGAAATCACAGATGTAAAGTCTGTATTAAAACGTGGCGCCACAAAACCAATAAAACTTTATTTGTGACCGAGAGCATTACTTTTGTCCATAAAGCTCAGTTTTAAATCTGTGCAGTACACTATACTTCTCCCCTGGTATTTCCCTCCTGTGGAAAGATCCCTTTCATAACGACCACTGTAGTTCATGCATACCTGGAATGAAACAGATTAACCTTTTGTTCGTTATGAGAGTTCCAGGCTAGAAGCCTTAACTCCTCTGCCTGTTGTGCCTATGGGAAAATACAGTTATGAACTCTAAATATATTACCTCCAAAAGGCCACAATTCCCTTGGTACTGTTACGTCCCAGAGCTCTGATGAAGGTCATATAACAAAACTGTCAAAGGGCTCCATAGTCCCTGTTCTGTGTTCCATGGGTTCCGTGCCCTGTGTTAATATAATGGGGTTGCTCCAGCTAGGCTCCTCCTCCTGAGACATAGGTCATCCCTGTGGACGATGGAGGTGAGGATTATGGATTCTGGGGATAGTCTGCCTTGACTAAAGTAGCTAAGATGGGAACAGCAGGCTACAGTCCATGTATGGTGTATATGTAATGTACAAACGCAAATCTAGATATTGTGGCGTTGTCAGTAAATTTCTAAAGCTGATTATTCACTACACAACATTCACCACAGATTGTAATTTTTATACGATGCCCTGATATTCATAAGACATTTGAGACATCAGAAGACGTCTGGTACACAATGAATTAATACTTTTTATGAATTTTACATGCGAATTTCCAGAGTACTAGCATTAAATGAACACTGAATATTGCCTGTTCCAGTGAGGATTCTAGTCTGCTATACTACAGTGAGCGGATAAAGGTCGCAGTATCAGACAAAGCTCAGAGGACCCTGATGTAGACTGACATGCCACGCTGTTCTTCAAGCAGACAGGCAGCCAGTCACAATCATCAACACTGGTTTCCACTACACCCTGATCAGTGTGACATGGACTAATGTGGACTAATGACTTCAGGGCTAGTCAGTTTCTTACCAGGGACCGGTCTTGATAAAGGCCTTGTGCTTAAACCATTTATATTAAACAGTCTCCATTAGGCCTACAGTATATCTCTGCTCTGTATTTTCTCTCTGTAATTATAGCGGGGGGAAAAAACTGTTTTGATCTTCAATGTGAATGTGTCACTCATTTTAGTCTCCACTCTCCAGCTGCCAATAGTTGATAATTACATAGCAAATTGAGTCCATGCTTTCTCTCATACTAGTGCTAGTGTTATAGCGTTTGATCTCCAACATGAATATGTCTCTATAGTTTCCAGCTGCAATTCACTAATGCTAATCATTAGCTAATGCTAATCAAATCACATTACTGTCACACCTCTGTGAGGAGCATGAAAGACAGGGTCGTCATGGTAGCAACACATAGAGTATGTCATCGTGTGACTGAGTGTAGCATGTAATACCTTTTAATTGAGAGTGTCTGTGATTCTTGATCCACTGCCACACCATCATACCAGCCAGCAAAACCTGGGTTGAAATACTATTTCAAATAATTTCAATTAATTTATCTCTACTTGATTGTGCTTGCCTGGTGCAATTTAATTGATAAAAAGGTCCCAACATTGCCAACCTCACCCACCTGCAGTTCAGGGCAGGCAGGCTAAAGCAAATGCTAAAAATATATGAAAGAATTCAAATAGTATTTGATCTCAGGTCAGACAATCTGTCAGCCTGCCTTCAACCCAGCCGCTGTCATTTACACAGCTGCGTCACTGACCCCTATGTCCCTACAGACTGAGACAGGAGGGGAAATGTCACTGATATCATGCAGGGCAGTAATAGAGGTCCCGATGGGTCCATACACTCTGCTTCACCTATATGCTGCAGACTCTTTGTTTGATTGAAAAGAGGTTACACCCTAAAGAAGTGGGCGCTCGACGTGAACAAGAGCTAGAGATGGAGAATGGTCCTTCCTTCCCTTGTTGTGTGGCTAGCTATGGTACTGTGGATGATGATCCATCCTTCCCTCGTCGTGTGGCTAGCTATAGTACTGTGGATGATGATCCATCCTTCCCTCGTCGTGTGGCTAGCTATGGTACTGTGGATGATGATCCATCCTTCCCTCGTTGTGTGGCTAGCTGTGGTACTGTGGATGATGATCCATCCTTCCCTCGTTGTGTGGCTAGCTATGGTACTGTGGATGATGATCCATCCTTCCCTCGTCATGTGGCTAGCTATGGTACTGTGGAGAATGGTCCTTCCTTCCCTCCTTGTGTGGCTAGCTATGGTACTGTGGATAATGAGCCTTCCTTCACTCGTCGTGTGGCTAGCTATGGTACTGTGGATGATGATCCATCCTTCCCTCGTTGTGTGGCTAGCTGTGGTACTGTGGATGATGATCCTTCCTTCCCTCGTCATGTGGCTAGCTATGGTACTGTGGAGGATGATCCTTCCTTCCCTCGTCATGTGGCTAGCTATGGTACTGTGGATAATGATCCTTCCTTTCCTCGTCGTGTGGCTAGCTATGGTACTGTGGAGGATGATCCTTCCTTCCCTCGTCATGTGGCTAGCTATGGTACTGTGGAGAATGGTCCTTCCTTCCCTCCTTGTGTGGCTAGCTATGGTACTGTGGATAATGAGCCTTCCTTCACTCGTCGTGTGGCTAGCTATGGTACTGTGGATAATGGTCCTTCCTTCCCTCGTTGTGTGGCTAGCTATGGTACTGTGGATAATGGTCCTTCCTTCCCTTGTTGTGTGGCTAGCTATGGTACTGTGGATAATGATCCTTCCTTCACTCGTCGTGTGGCTAGCTATGGTACTGTGGATAATGATCCTTCCTTTCCTCGTCGTGTGGTACTGTGGAGGATGATCCTTCCTTCCCTCGTCATGTGGCTAGCTATGGTACTGTGGAGGATGATCCTTCCTTCACTTGTCGTGTGGCTGGCTATGGTACAGTGGATAATGATCCTTCCTTCCCTCGTTGTGTGGCTAGCTATGGTACTGTGGAGAATGATCCTTCCTTCCCTCGTCATGTGGCTAGCTATGGTACAGTGGATAATGATCCTTCCTTCCCTCGTCATGTGGCTAGCTACGGTACAGTGGATAATGATCCTTCCTTCCCTCGTCGTGTGGCTAGCTATGTGACTGTGGAGGATGGTCATTCCTTCCCTCGCCGCGTGGCTAGCTATGGTATTGTGGTGAAAGCTGATCCAATAGTTCCCTGTTCTTTCTATCCGGACAACAGATTTCTAGGTTTTTGGTGCAAAAGTAGCACACTGAACTGCTAGACCAAACAAGATGTGGACATTTACTGTAGAGTGTAGTATTCTACCTAAAAGATTATGGGCTATAGATCTAACAGAAGAAGCTATTGAATTGTGCAGCATGTCTTGAATACTTGATGATTGGTATGCCAGTACAGTAACACATTAAAATACTAGATGTCCTGTAGTAGATTCTACTGAAACATGTATTACCATTGTCTGACTGCAACCTTGGCTTTGGATTGAAATCGTTTTTTTATCTAAGGAATATTTGAAAATATATATTCATCATATCCAATTCAAAATACTTTATTTTTCCAACATGGGGCAAATTCTACATTGATTATCTCTATGATATATACATTACTGAACGCTATATGTATATATACAATATGTTCACCCTTAAAACATGTATCATTTAGCCCGGCTATGTTGTTGCAATTTTTCAGGCAGTGTCAAGTACAAAAATAGGTCTGAAATGTGTTCGATTTGGCACCCTATTCCCTGCATAGTGCACTACCCATAGGTCTCTGGTCAAAAGTAGTGCACTATGCAGGAATAGGGTGCAATTTGGGACGCATCCCTGCAGATGGGAAGGGCTCTCTGGATCCCTCACACATCATTAAGTGTTATAACAAGCCTTGTTTCTTTCCTTGAGCTAGGTAGCTGCCTACAGTTCTGTCTTGTCTCCCTGGAGAGGCTAGAAAGGGGCTCTGCACGATTATCAGTAGCAGAACAACACTGTAACGACAACAACATCTACCCCGTACTAACAATGCAATTTGTACAATAATACATAGAGACAGTACGGAGCCAAATACATATGTTATAGTCTAATAAGGGGTTTAATATGTTACAAAAGGACATAAGTATTAGATAATTGGATTAATAATACAATCAAATTATTATAAAACTACAATACTCAGAACACAACAATTGTTGGCTGTCTATGTCAAATAGCTTGAAGTGTAATCGATTTAAACTCCGAATATCATCAAAGTTATTTTCCTAGAATAAGCCAGAAACATTTCAGGGCAACTGTTTTATAATGCCAGCCATGCTATTGCAATTCCCCAGGTTAAGCAAGGGAGAGTCTCCTCCTCTCTCTCTCTCTCTCTCTCTCTCTCTCTCTCTCTCTCTCTCTCTCTCTCTCTCTCTCTCTCTCTCTCTCTCTCTCTCTCTCTCTCTCTCTCTCTCTCTCTCTCTCTCTCTCTCTCTCTCTCTCTCTCATCCTCCTCCTCCAAAATCTTTGTAGCAGAGAAATAAGTAGCAGACAGACAAACATGCAGGCAGAGAGGGCCTTGGGTACAAAGTGTAGGCAGTTAGGGCCTAAGGTACATAGTGCAGCCAGAGAGGGCCTTGGGTACATAGTGCAGCCAGAGAGGGCCTTGGGTACATAGTGCAGGCAGGATATTGATAAAATAATTCCATTCCACTCAAAACAAGCCCCTGAAACATGAAATAAATTAACCATTAGTTAGAGAAGACGATATTGCAACAGGGCTGGGGAAATTGAAATCTGAAGCATTCTGTCTCAATTGGAGTGTTGTGTATGCGTGCATGCGTGCATGTTAGCGTAGTCAAGCTGTCTCTCTGCCTCGTGCTGGCTCGATGTGATAGTGAGTGACAATCTCTCCATTTGCCTGAACGGGCTAAATTGCTTTGGTGTAGTTAAATTACATGTCTGCTTCCCAAGCAGCACCCTATTCCCTTTACAGTGCACTTTTTTTGACCATGGCCCATACTGCACTAAATAGTTGATAGGGTGCCATTTGAGACTGAACTAAATGCTTATTTTAGAGCGAGCTATCTGTGGCTGTCTGAGGGGTTTTGGCAAGGTAGTTTCATTGCCACTTAGTCCGATTCACAACATAATTAAATGGTGCTTCAAAAGTGAGGCTGGTTAATAATAATAATGATGAATTGTGTTGAATAGTTTTTTAGGTAGAATCGAATTAGAGATCACACATACTGTAAGCCCAAGCATAGCTCTGTGATGTATTATAGAAAAGCCATTTCATAGAAACGCTCTGATGTATTATTAATGATGTAGAATATGCACAAAAAAATAAATATATATTATTATATTTTTTTTTAGGGGGTGGTAGATAGATTGTAGCTTCCATCAATGTAATTGTCGGCATCATTTCCAATCCCCCATATATATTTTGTAGATATATTTTCCTTTATTTTCCCCCTAACCCTACCACCCTTCCCCTAATTGGAGTAAACTAATGGACAACAATACTTAGGCTTCTACTTCCAGTTTATACATACTATATACATTTTACGGACACAATGTATTTTGCAATAGTTATCTTTTGTTTATTTTTAATCCCATCCTTCAATTTTTTTTTTTTTCTTAATTATTTTTCTTCACTATAGGCTGGAGCAGAACCCAATGCCTGTATTATCAAGGTCTCTGCACTGAACCCAGCACCACATAAATCTCTTTCAGCGAAGCGACATCAGAATAAATAGACAATGAAGAAGACTTTATTATGTTTAAAAACCAGCAGCAGATGAAATGTTGACACAGGGATTTTCAATTCTGATTTCCCAGACATCCCCTCCCTCTCGCAAAACCCTGCGGATCCTATTGAGAGGGGAAAAAGTATTCGTCTTTCGAACATGGTGGTTTTGTGAGTGCTGACAAACTGTTCCTTGGCTATTAAAACCATTTGTCACTGTCACTGGATCTGGTGGGGTTAGATGGGAGTGCCAGAGACGACGGTGCTTTGGGACCTGCGATAGGGTCTGGAGGACTGGTCTGGGATGGCTGGTGGGGACAGAGGCAGCATATAGGTACTGGCCCACAGTGATGTATAGTACAGAGTAGAGAAGGGGTGATGTCCTTATTCTCAGTGGTCTACATGCCCTACTGTATGGTCCAGTGCTTTAACAAAGTCCAGAAGAGCATGTTATAGACATAGAGCTGTAGTGTTGCACAACATCTTCTGTCTGTTTGAAGGGCTGGGGATTTTTTTAAGTTCTTCCCCCATGGCCGTATGTATGTAACATCATGCCAAATGTTATATTATGTGGTAAACAGATTGACCTTTTAAAATTAGATTAGATTTGGTTTAATAAGATTGTATTGGATTATATTTTAGATTAAGATTAAAATGGAAGTGATACAGTTAAGTGAGACAGGCTTGTCTGTGAGGGTGAATGTGGCTTTCATTAATAGGCATATTATAATGTCTGCATTTGGCTATCCTGACTGAAAGGGCTGAAGAATGGGAAAACTATGTAGCAAAGATTTACAACCAGGCAAAGTCTGGGAAGAATAATGTTACTCTATTTGTCTTCCTGTGTCCTTAAATGCCAGTGGAAGCTGCCATTGCAGACACTTGGTCATTGAAAACATGTTGCATGCAGTGACTGATTTAGATCTGATACCAAATACCGTTTTATTGACTTGTCTCGATGTGAAGATAAATCGACTATCTCTCTTCTCCCTAAAAAACAACAACAAACAAAAGACAAAAGATACTGAGGGGCATAAACGTGAAGCGATGTAAAAAAATATAAAACGTTGACAAAGGGGTTTTGTTATCAAAATGATTGTTATGAACTTTATCTCAAGTCGTGCCTATGCGAAACAAATGGCCCTGTCAACGGGAACACATCGTCCATAATTCTACATCCATCCTTTTTATTTTTTCCAGCCAACACCTGGCACCCTCATTCCTACATAGTGCAATATATAGGGAATAGAGTGCCACTTGGGACACATGCCTGGTACTGGGTGCCTCGTACTGGCTGGCCTTGGTTCCAGAGATAAATACAAATTATTAATTTGTAGCAGGGTGACAGGGAGAGGCGATGCTCAGGATGGCGAGGCGGCGAAAACAGAGCAGCAAGCGTTATTAATGACCAGTCGGGTGAACCACAAGGACCACAGTCACTCAGGAGGTTAGTAATGAGGGATTGAGGGAGAAGAGGGATGGGACAGCTCAAATAAGCAAAGAGAAACGACAGTCCGTCATTACCTTAAAACCTCTTAAGGATACGCCCCCCCCCCCCCCCCCCCCCCTTTTTTTTTTTTTTTCTTCGACTAAAATGACATACCCAATTCTAACTGCCTGTAGCTCAGGCCCTGAAGCAAGGATATGCATATTCTTGGTACCAATTGAAAGGAAACACTTTGAACTTTGTGGAAATGTGAAAGGAATGTAGGAGAATATAACAGAATAGATCTGGTAAAAGATAATGCAAAGAAAAAACCAACCCTTTCGTATTTTTTTTGTACCATCATCTTTGAAATGCAAGAGAAAGGCCATAATGTATTATTCCAGCCCAACTATTTGACCAGGAAGGAGCGTGATGGAGTGTTGCATCAGATGACCTGGCCATTCACATTCACCTGACCTCAACCCAATTATGATGGTTTGGGATGAGTTGGACTGCAGACTAAAGGAAGAGCAGCCAACAAGTGCTCAGCATATGTGGTAACTCCTTCAAGACTGTTGGAAAAGCATGCAAGGTGAAGCTGGTTGAGAGAATGTCAAGAGTGTGCAAAGCTGTCATCAAGGCAAAGGGAGGCTACTTTGAAGAATCTAAAATCTAAAATATATTTTCATTTGTTCAAAACTTTTTTGGTTACTACATGATTCCATTTGTGCTTTCATAGTTTTAAAGTCTTCACTATTATTCTACAATGTAGAACATAGTACAAATAAAGAAAAACCCTTGAATGAGTAGGTGTGTCCAAACCTTTGACTTGTACTGCATATAAACTCAGCAAAAAAAGAAATGTCCCTTTTTCAGGACCTTGTCTTTCAAAGAAATTTCGTAAAAATCCAAATAACTTCACAGATCTTCATTGTAAAGGGTTTAAACACTGTTTCCCATGCTTGTTCAATGAACCATAAACAATTAATGAACATGCAACTGTGGAACGGTCAATAAGACACTAACAGCTTACAGACGGTAGGCAAATAAGGTCACAGTTATGAAAACCTAGGACACTAAAGAGGCCTTTCTACTGACTCTGAAAAACACCAAAATAAAGATGCCCAGGGTCCCTGCTCATCTGCATGAACGTGCCTTAGGCAAGCTGCAAGGAGGCATGAGGACTGCAGATGTGGCCAGGGCAATAAATTGCAATGTCCGTACTGTGAGACGCATAAGACAGCGCTACAGAGAGACAGGACGGGCAGCTGACTGTCCTCACAGTGGCAGACCACATGTAACAACACCTGCACAGGATCTGTACATCTGAACATCACACCTGCTTGACAGGTACGGGATGAGTGTTAGAGTGTTAGTGTCAGTGTTAGAGTGTTGGAGTCACTGTTAGAGTGTTAGTGTCAGTGTTAGAGTTTTAGTGCGCTAGAGTGTTATTGTTAGAGTGCTAGTGTTAGTTTATTTCAGTGTTAGAGTGTTAGTGTCAGTGTTAGAGAGTTTGTGTTAGAGTGTTAGTGTTAGTGTTAGAGTGTAATTGTTAGAGTGTTAGAGTGTTGGAGTGTTAGTTTATTTGAGCGTTAGAGTGTTAGTGTTAGAGTGTTAGTGTTAGAGTGTTAGTGCGTTTTAGTGTTAGTGCAGGAGTGATAGGAGAATATAATATGAGTGTAATTGTTAGAGTGTTATGGTGTAATTGTTAGAGTGTTAGTGTCAGTGTTAGACTGTTAGAGTGTTAGTGTGTTAGTGTAATTGTTAGAGTGTCAGTGTTAGAGGGTTGGAGTGTTAGTTTATTTGAGTGTTAGTGTTAGTGTCAGTGTTAGTGTGTTATAGTGTTAGTGTTAGTGCGTTATAGTGTTAGTGCAGGAGTGATAGGAGAATATACAATGAGTGTACAAAACCTTCCTGATATTGAGTTACACCCCCTTTTGCCCTCAGAACAGCCTCAATCATCAGGGCATGGACTCTACAAGGTGCCGAAAGCATTCCACAGGGATGCTGACCCATGTTGATTCCAATGCTTCCCACAGTTGTGTCAAGTTAGCTGGATGTCCTTTGGGTGGTGGACCATTCTTGTTGCACACGGGAAACTGTTGAGCGTGAAAAACCTAGCACTGTTGCAGTTCTTGACACACTCAAAGCTTCAGTTACAGGGTCCCGACCTTGGTGACAAGCTCGGAGAGCACTATGGTGTTGATGAACAGCATCCTCACATAGGTATTCCTCTTGTCCAGGTGTGAGAGTGGATTGCAATTCAGATTACGTTGTCAGTGGATCTGTTGGGGCGGTATGCAAATTGGAGTGGGTGGATCTGTTGGGGCGGTATGCACATCGGGAGGCATAAGCCAGCCTTGTGGTCAGCTGGGACCAACTAAAGTTATAGGACAGCCTCTTGGTCAGCTGGGACCAACTAGAGTTATAGGACAGCCTCTTGGTCCCAGCTGACCACGAGAGTAGCCTATAACTCTAGTTGGTCCCAGCTGACCAAGAGGCTGTCCTATAACTCTAGTTGGTCCCAGCTGACCAAGAGGCTGTCCTATAACTCCAGTTGGTCCCAGCTGACCAAGAGGCTGTCCTATAACTCTAGTTGGTCCCAGCTGACCAAGAGGCTGTCCTATAACTCCAGTTGGTCCCAGCTGACCAAGAGGCTGTCCTATAACTCTAGTTGGTCCCAGCTGACCAAGAGGCTGTCCTATAACTCTAGTTGGTCCCAGCTGACCAAGAGGCTGTCCTATAACTCCAGTTGGTCCCAGCTGACCAAGAGGCTGTCCTATAACTCTAGTTGGTCCCAGCTGACCAAGAGGCTGTCCTATAACTCTAGTTGGTCCCCGCTGACCAAGAGGCTGTCCTATAACTCCAGTTGGTCCCAGCTGACCAAGAGGCTGTCCTATAACTCCAGTTGGTCCCAGCTGACCAAGAGGCTGTCCTATAACTCCAGTTGGTCCCAGCTGACCAAGAGGCTGTCCTATAACTCTAGTTGGTCCCAGCTGACCAAGAGGCTGTCCTATAACTCTAGTTGGTCCCAGCTGACCAAGAGGCTGTCCTATAACTCCAGAACCAGTGTGTATCTTCTCTTCTTCTTATGTCGCTTTGGGGAATGATGCAGGTGAGACTGCTAATATACTCCCTAGGAGAGAGATAGGGAAGAGGGAGGGAAGGAGTGAGACAGGAAGGAGACAGGAAGAAAAGTTGGAGGAAAGGGGGTTGGAGATAGAGAGAGGAAGGGCCTGAAAGAAAGAGGGAAGGAAGGAGAGAGATGTGGAAAAACAAAGGGTTGGGGGACAAGAGGGAGTGGGCAAATAAAATAAACACGGATTTGTCACATGCGCCGAATACAACAGGTGTAGACATTACCATGAAATGCTTACACACTGTATGAGCTCTTTCCCAACAATGCTCCATTATTCAGGTGTTAGTGTTGGAAGAGAGCCATGACATCAGCACCTCAAGTCGTTCACATTGTGCTAGAGATACAGTATCTGTTTGTTTGCATGGGCTACGTCTCAATTCATCGCATCAGCCAATGTTGGCCTTCCGCATCTGCGGTGGAAGGTGGGCGAGCTACAGCGGTGTTTGTCATACCAGGAGATATCCCGAAAATTAGTCTTCTCACAAAAACGTCTGTAGTGTCCGAATGGTTTGGCCTAGAAAAAAAATTACCACTCTATGGAAAGATGAGACAATCACAAACCCGATGGTGTTCTCCGTTTTGCTGCAGCATCACGGGACTCGTCTTAAGGTAGCCCGGTACCCGGATTAAATTTTTTTTTGAAATATGCTGTACATGGAGGTAGTTTAGTGGCAAAAAAACGAGTTACATTTGGTAAATAAATAACATAATAATGTCCTGATCTTTCTTCTATCTCTCAGATAGAGGACAGACACTTTAAAACAAACTTCCTGTTGGTGTATGTTTTGACTATCTATTTTTCCATGAATGAATCTGTTATTCAATATGCGTTTCTATGGGCTAATAGCAGTATGGCTTAGACTCTTAAGGATTAAACTGCTGTTTTAAGTGTAGAAAAAAGATAGAAGTTATTAAGAGAGAGCAGTTTTATGATCATGTTGCATACTGATGTGTAGTGCAGTCGGAGACTTCGTGTGTGTGTGCGTGCACAGGATTTTGTATTGGTTTTGTGTTTAAGTGAGCGAAAAAATTTAGGTCAGCCATCAGAAAAGACTCTGTACAGCCATTAAACCCACCTTGACAACATACATACACACACACACCACATACACACACTCCCATTTCCCACCCACACACTCCCATTTCCACGATATCACTCTGAAATTGTCACTAATCTATTACCAATATCAAGAGAATGACATCTAATTTATTTTATATGTTGTAAAGGGACCTCTTCTCCTCATTAATCAAACCAACCACACTTTTCCTCTTCACTCTCACCCTATTAAACTGTCCAGAACAAACTGTTGAGTGAACTGTGTGTAGGTAATTAAGGAGGGTGGGTATTGTGTTGCTGCTCGACAGTGACAGGAGATGGTGGTTTACACATGTACGCACACACAGACACACACACACACACACACACACACACACACACACACACACACACACACACACACACACACACACACACAGTCTCTCTCAGTGACAAAGGGTGGTGGTTTACATACACTAGCTTACAGGGGGCTTGACAAACATATGATTCTTTCTGGGTAATTAGCCCCATGGTGTCCCCACGGCACTAACAGGGCTGGTATTTATGAAGAGGGCGCCTCGTTGTGTGTGTGCACGTGTGTATGTGTGTGCGTGTGTTTGTGTAATTATAAAGAGAGAAAGCCTGGGGACGGTAGTCTGGTAATCTATAACTCTTCAGCTCTACCAGGGACATAATTCACCCTGGGATGAGATGTGTGTGTGTGTGTGTGTGTTGGGTGATGTGTGTGTGTGTTGAGGAGTTTGATGGGTGAAGGGGATGGAGGGGGGATAAAGAGCGAAGAGAGGGAGGGAAGGATGGATGGAGGAAGAGAGGGAGGAAAACATGTGTTGGGTGGGTCCATGCTGTCATGAGAAGAAACAACAGTCGAGTAATTACCATAGCAAGGACTCAGAGAGAGGTCTGAAATGAGGCGTAGAGAGAGAGATGGCGAGAGAGAGGGAAAGAGAGAGGGAGAGAGAGAGACAGCGATGGAGACGAGGTGAGATGGAATTAAACTGAGAATGCATTCACTCCTCTACTTCCCTTGTCTCTCAGAAGGTGGGTGTCTTTGGGATGGCATTGGGAGAGTGGAGTGTTCAGTTTAATAAGGAAATACACTTCAGAATGCACTGTGTCAGGCAATTATATCATGTGGGTGTCTAGAATGTTGAATGTTTTCAAGAGAGAGGCGCCATCTCTGACAGTTGCATAAGCATTATATCATAGACTACGAACAAAGAAATCCATTCAGTTCTAAATCTATGGGTTATATGTCCTCTGCTAGTTTGTAATGGCGCATACAGTATATCAGTGTATTTACTTCTTACACGGACTGGCATTCGTGGCCCTTTATCCCAGGGGTTTCAGTATATAGAGATATAGAGGTACACAACAGATCTGTATCACCTGCCGAGGCATGCCTTCAATGAAAGGTGTGAGAAAAAACATTTGCATAAAGTGTTTTGCGTTATTGTTGCTCCTTTCCAGTGGTCTGTTAAATAAAGGGAGGTAAGCTCTATCACCTTGTCCTTGTCTAATTTTGCTTAAATTTGGCTAACAGTATTATTTGGCCAAGGAAAGACCCATTGTCAAACATAGTTTGGAATGCAAGTAGTTAATTGCCCATAGACAGGCACATTTAGTACGATGACATAAGTGGTCTGATTCTAAATAGATCGTGGCCATAAAGATATTTAGCATGGTGATGTAATGTTGGTCTGATGTTTTAAATAAAACAGAGTGGGATATTTTAGCCTGTAGATGACTGTAGCTAAATTATCTGTGTTCTAAGGCTCAAGGTCACTGGCTGGGCGATGTGGCAGTGGAGTGAATTATCATGGCGTCTGCGTATGATTTAAAGTCACGCAGGCCTCTCAGTTGGCCGTCTGTCTGTTTGGATGGGGTTTGTGTGTCCTTCGTGTGTGTCTACGTGAGTGTAGCCTAGCGGTTAGAGCATTGGGTCAGTAACTGAAAGGTCGCTGGTCCGAATAGACGAGCCGACAAGGTGAAAAATCTGTCAATGTGCCCTTGAACAAGGTACTTAACTCAAATTAGCTCCAGGGGCGCTGTACTAGTATGGCTGACCCTGTAAAGCAACACATTAGACTGCACCAATCTAGTGTGTGACAATGAAACACATAAAAAAAAAAAGTGCTCCAGTTTGGGGGTGATGGCGATAGGCTGAGAGCCATCAGAGCGGTTTAGCCAACATCTGGTGCTAGCTGGCTCAGAGTGGACTCTCTCACACTGGCCACCTCTGGACCCCTAGGGCCTAGATTGCTACTGTTGCCTGGCAACCCTGTGCTGTAATTAGCCCTGAGAAGTAGTGCCTTCAGTCAGATCACTCAGCCTCCTCCTTGCTAGGTTGGGATATATCACTCTGCCTCATGTCTCTGCCAGGTTGGAAGGTATCACTCCGCCTGCCTCTTCCCTGCTGCCAGGTTGGGGTGTATCACTCCACCTCATGTCACTGCCAGGTTGGAAGGTATCACTCCGCCTCATGCCTCCTCCCTGCCAGGTTGGAAGGTATGACTCCGCCTGCCTGCCAGGTTTGAAGGGATCACTCCACCTCATGTCACTGCCAGGTTGGAAGGTATCACTCCGCCTCATGCCTCCTCCCTGCCAGGTTGGAAGGTATGACTCCGCCTGCCTGCCAGGTTGGAAGGTATCACTCCGCCTCATGCCTCTGCCAGGGTGGATCTGGGAGAGAGTACCAAACCACACCCCACAGACTGTTTGTCAAATGTGTTTACATCCCTGTTAGTGAGCATTTCTCCTTTGCCAAGATAATCCAACCGTCTGACTGGTGTGGCATATCAAGAAGATGATTTAAACAGCATGAATATTACACAGGTGCACATTGTGCTGGGGACAATAAAAGGCCACTCTAAAATGTGTCACACAGCAAAATGCCATAGATGTCTCAAGTTTTGGGGGAGCATACAATTGGAATGCTGAATGTAGGAATGTCCACCAGAGCTGTTGCCAGAGAATGCAATGTTAATTTCTCTACCATAAGCCGCCTGGATCAACGTGTACGACATCGTGTTCCAGTTTCCACCAATATCCAGCAAATTCACACAGCCATTGAAAAGGTGTGGGATAACATTCCACAGGCGACAATCAACAGCCTGATCAACTCTATGCGAAGGAGATGTGTCGCTCTGCATTTGGCAAGTGGTGGTCACACCAGATACTGACTGGTTGTCTGATCCACACCCCTACCTTTTTATGTGACCAACAGATGCGTATCTGTATTCCCAGTAATGTGAAATCTATAAATTGAATGAATTTATTTAAATTGACTGATTTCCATATAGGAACTGTAACATTTGTGCATGTTGCGTTTATATTTGTGTTCAGTGTACATTTATATATTAGTGTGGTATTTAATTATCTGTTGTCTCTCTTGTCTTCTCCTCAAAATAGCAAATACCAAGACTAAACCATAACCCATTTCCTCAGAACATTTCACAGAGACTGTTGAAACTATGTACATTATCTAAAATATATTTTAATGATTAAAAGGTGTAGTAAACAGGGATATTTTAGGGCCCATGAAATACAATTTCATCATCCCAGAAGTTATGATGTGATGAAGAGAGAGCTGGAGACATGTGGCTCAGTTGGTAGAGCATGGCGCTTGCAATGCCAGGGTTGTGGGTTCAACTCCCACAGGGGACCAGTGTGGAACATGTAAAAAAATGAAAGTATGCATGGCCAACTATAAATTGCTCTGGATTAGGGTGTATGCTAAATCATGCAAATTATATTGGGAATAAGCTAGAAAAAGACAATATTCTATGATAATTACCTAAATATGCCACAAACTGGTTTAATAATATACATTACAATATATTTTCCACATTCTGAATCATTAAGTACAAGGACTCACTCCATGTAGGATTTGAGAAGCAACAACAAGATAAATTGTTGTTATGTTTGTGATATATTTTCTGCAATGTGCTATTAATTCAACTTAAGTGTAAAACATTACTAATAGCCTACTGAAGGACCTAAAGGCCACTGTTGTTGGCAGGGGAGGCGAGCGTGTATGTGTGTGTCTCTGTGTGTGCATGTGTGCATGTACATGTGCATTTATGTGTGTGCGCGTGTGCCTCTGTGTGTGCGTGATGGAGTGCGTGTGAATGACCCATGGTGCCTGTGCCTCTGGAGGCAAATAGGGGTTTAAATAATGACAAATGGCCATAGCAATAGCGTGGCGAGATTGCATTTACTGATGGAGGGGGAATAACAGCTCACAGGCCTGGTTAAATAAATCACACTGCAGCATGGAGACTTCCTGTTTCCTCACAATGACAGAAGGAAAGAAGACTTCATACTACCATGGAGGAGGTTAAGAGAGAGAGGGATGAGGAGAGAGAGAGGGATGAGGAGAGAGAGAGAGAGGGATGAGGTGAGAAAGAGGGACGAGGAGAAAGAGAGAGAGATGAGTGAGAGATGAGGAGAGAGAGAGGGATGAGGAGAGAGAGAGAGAGGGATGAGGTGAGAGAGAGGGACGAGGAGAGAGATGATTCTTTTTTTTAAATTATACCGTTCTTTGTTATTATGCTTCATTATTTTGTTACAATGAATTGACGCAATGTTTTTCATGCCAATAAAGCAGCTTGAATTAGAATTAGAATTTGAGAGAGACCTGGGTGGTATCCAGGTCCTCCGGATGGCCCAGACTCAGGCCCAGACTCGGCCCCAGACTCGGCCCCAGACTCAGCCCCAGACTCAGACTCAGCCCCAGACTCAGGCCCAGACTCAGGCCCAGCTCCCTCTGGACAGGGCCCGGGCAGCGTTAGCATGGCGCTGGCCATCCGCTCTGAGCCACACTCCAGCCTGCTTCCGTACACTCCAGTCTGCCTCCGAGGACTGAGATAAGAGAAGAGGGACAAGTTGACCAAGACAAATAAGGGTAGATAGCAGCAGAGAGTGATAGGATTGGCATATTGATCAGGGTAAAAGGACAAGTTTGGGTAAAAGAGAGAGACAGTGATATGTTGGAAAGGATAGGACTACTTTATGTTCAGAAAGCATTTTCTTGTTGTAATTGACTTGTTAATTAACAAGGCTAATCATCATCTCATTGCTTTCAGTTTAGACAATAACGACTATTGCACAGTTGCCAGCATCATTGCTCAGCAATATTGCTTCGACAGATTGTCTTAACAAATTACTTTTTTATTCTATTGTGAGTTATTGAGTGGCCCAGATGTCCAAATATTGATGCATTCATTGGTCAGGTCAGCATGCATGTAAATCTAGCCTGGTCCCAGATCATTCTGTGCTGTCTTTCCAACTCCTTTGGTCATTGTCTGGCAGACTAATGTAACCAGTCTAATGTAAGTATGTGAGTCTGTGAGTCCTGGATGTGTCAACAACAAATATATATATATTTATGATCAGCTTTATTATTGCAGACAAGTTGTGGCGTCTATCAATGTAATTGTCTGCATCATTTCCAATCCTCAATATCAATATATAATTTAAAATATATATTTTTTTTTATATTTTTCCCTTCTTAATTATTTCCCCCTTCACCAAACACCCCTATCCTAATTAGAGTCAACTAATGGACAACAACACTTAGGCTTCTACTCCCAACTTATACATAATATATACATTTTACGGACACAGTCAATTTTACATTTAGTTATCTTTTGTTTGTTTTTAGTCCCAGCCTTCAGCTCCCCTCAACGCCTCCCATTTATCTCTGAACACCATCCAGTTTGGATTTCTAGCTGCCATATATTATTTCAACTGTGCTGTGATGTTTCACAAAAGATCTGAACCTTTCTATTATCCTAGTTTCTACAGATTGTAAATTAAAGAGAAACATTTTTGCTAGGAGTATTATTATGTCATTGATCGATTGACTATGACTTTTCAAATCACCCAGCAGTGCTATTTGCAGAGTTCGCTCCAAGTAAATGTTGCAATTATTATTATTATATATATATATCTTTTTTACTTTTTGTTGAGGGAATAAGTACAAGGCTTGATTTGTGGCCTCTTGTGGGCAGAGTAAATCACTGAGTAAGACATCTGGATCCTCTAGCTCATTCAGCCAGCCTGCAATCAAATCAAATATTAAGTGAAGAAGTCTCTCTTTCCATCTCGCTGTCTCTCCCTCTTTCCCTCGCTCTCTCTACATCTCTCTCTTCCCCCACTCTCTCTCTCTCTCTCTCTCTCTCTCTCTCTCTCTCTCTCTCTCTCTCTCTCTCTCTGCCTACTAATAGCTATCTTATAACCGCTACTTTACATCGAACAAGGGGCCAATCTCATGTTTCATAATTGAGCAAAATGGCAACCGCTCTAAAAGGAACACAAACAAAAGTGGGAGTTGATCTGTGGTTCCCCATTTACTGTGTTACGCTGTTCAAATGTCATCCGAGGAATGAGATCTGAAGGCTATCACAGAAAGACACAGACAGACAGACAGACAGACAGACAGACAGACAGACAGACAGACAGACAGACAGACAGACAGACAGACAGACAGACAGACAGACAGACAGACAGACAGGACAGACAGACAGGGGTGTAACCAGACCCCCTTTTGCCCTTTTTGAGCGAGATGATGAATGCCACTGGAAAGGATGATCGGTAAAAAGCCTTTGTAGAGCAAACGCAAATACATACACACACACACACACACACACACACACACACACACACACACACACACACCACACACACACACACCACACACACACACACACACACACACACACACACGGTAAACGCCTTTGCACTAGAGCTATGGCTCTATGAGGATATAGGATAAGATCGCTGTGTATGAAATGGTTGTGTGAAAGCGGTGGTGCTGCCGTCAGAGAGACAGCTGCTTCCATTATCAGGATTAGGACTATCACCAGACAGGGATTTGATGCTGTTGGTTTTATCAAGGGGTTACAGATCTTGTTTGGACACAAACTTTGGATTTGGTCTTGGATTTGGCTTGTGCTTTTTTCTCTCTATATATTTTCCCCACGGGTCTATCTCAAACTATTTATTGCTCTTTTTAGATTTCTCTCTATCTTGCTCTTTCTAATTAGAATGAACTCATTCCGAAAAGTCCTACATTCTAGTAACTCCTACACATATATTATGCATTTTGTAAATTCAAATCCAATTTTTACAAGGCTATCAAAGAACATTCCTTGTCTTGGTCAATTAGACTCTAACTCATGTTAGACATTGGGTGGAAGTATGACAAGTTTATTTGTGGCCTTTGGCCCGAGATGGATAACAACCCATCGATGGCGATTTGTTGTGTGTGTGCTTGCATTCGCCGCACGCGTTTGTGTGTCTGTGTTATGTTGAGTGCATGTGCTCGTTCCTGCGATTGTGCGTGCACTTGTGCATCCCTTTGTGTGTGTGTGTGTGTCTGTTTGTTTCTGTATAATGTTTGTGTGCATATGTGCAAGTTGCTGTGTTTGTGCGTGTGCATCCCTGTGTGTGTGTGTGTGTGTGTGTGTGTGTGTGTGTGTGTGTGTGTGTGTGTGTGTGTGTGTGTGTGTCTGCTTATTGGGTAGTAATTCATGACTTTCAACCCATTAAAACCACCATAGAGTATTGGGAGGTCACTCTAACTCCATAAATCCCAACTCCCTAGAGACCCCAGATAGGACCGCCATAAAACAGATACACCTCGTAAAAGCGGGTAAACCTGGTCCTGTCCATTCAAATAGAAAATAAATAACAAAAGACTGATGGCACCCTATTGAATTCCCTTTACAGTGCACTAGTTTTGACCAAAGTCTATGGGGCAACCATGTCATGTTGTGGCCTTCTAACTGATGAAACTATCCATCCAGCACAATGTCTTCTGAACTCTGAATGTGTCCAACACTGTCCTTTTGTGGTACTTTTCACACTTCATTAACTCATCACGTGGCCTTTATAATATTCACAGTGACAGTAACCGACATTGATTCTGCTCTATTTTGGTCTATTTTTTAAGATACATTAAACACATTTTTCAAATGTCTGTGAGCATTAGGTCTTAGTATGACTCTCAGTGTGACACTCGGTGTGTGTGTGTGTGTGTGGGTGTGTGTGGGCTTGTGCGTATGCGTGCCCTTATCGTGCATGGTGTGTGTGTGTGTATGATATGGAGCGCGGTAGAAGCTGTGACCCACATGGCAGACGAAGTGTTGCTGCCTGGAAGCCACTGGGAAGCTTTGACATTTCTCTCTTTTTTTGAGTTCCTTTTTCTTCTTCCCTTCTCTTTCCCTTTCTCCTCCCTCCATGATGCCATGCACCTCCTGTAATTTCTCTCTTTCTTTTTCTCCTTCCTTCCCTTTTCCTTCCATGCAAATGCCATCATGCCCATGAAGCCACACTCCCACTCTCCTGTCAGCTCTGGCTCCCTCGTTATTTCAGAGCATTGTGGGACAATGCTCTGCTTTCCTCCTGCCCTCCTTTCTGCATACTTTTTTTTTCTTGTTCCCTTTTACTTTTTCTAACATCCCACTTTTCTGAATTCCGACTGACACCTCTGTCTATGACGCCCGCCTGTGTGTGAGTGTGCACGCGTCTGTGTCTCTGTCTCTCTGACACCCGTCTGAGTACGGCCTATTTAAGTACGTTGACAACGATCTCCATATGGAGTGGATTTCTATGAGGACCAAGCCTTAATAAAGGCTGACCCTGAGTAGCGCTAGCTGCCATTAACTGTCGTGTCAGATCATTTACAGCTATGAGCTTCTGGGCATGCCATAGCTCTGCTCTCACTTCTGTTTCGTTGTGTGTGTGTGTGCGTGTGTGTGTGTGTTCTCCGCCCCTTGTCACTTTGCATTTTCTTTCATATACAGTATCTGTTCAGGGTGATCGATAGGCAGACCATGAAAAATGTAAGGGCTGGAAATAGAGTTGTAATTTATTAATGTGCCATGGAGGTCGAGTCGGGTGGAGGGACAGGGTGATATTTAGGTTGCCTTTTTAATGATATTGGCAGATAGCGGGCCATGAATCTTGGGTAAATTGTTGATAAAAATTGTGGATGTAATTTCTGGATGTTATTTAGACATCCAACCACTACTCAAATGACTCTACATAGAGTTGCATATCAGCTTTTCTCGTTTAGTTGAATCTAGAACCGTTTTCTTTTTTTGTGATTGTTTGTGATGTCAGTTTTACATTTTAAGACATAGAACAAATCAAATATGCAAGTGCATTTTATGCCCAAGACGAGCACTAAAACAGTTTTCTGGCTAACTCTGCTGTTGGTAAAACAGTTTTCTGACTACCTCTACTATTAGTAAATACAGTGAACTTCTGCAGTTATTTAAACAACAACAAAAACATTCTGATTGATCTGTCCTTTAGCTATGGACTCACATTAGAATCTGGACAGCTTTTTAATTAGATTTTCACCGAACCAATTCTCGGGGCGACTACAGGCATCTGTATTACTCTCGTACCTCGCACAGGTAAAGAGGGAAAGTAAGAAAATAATGAAATGAATGTTTTTTATACTTGGGCAGGGCAGCTGCTGAAATAACCTTTTGAGATATTACTTGTGAATGGGTGGCAAAGTGGCTGGCATAGAAAATAAAACAATAATAACATGATAAACGAGGTAGAAGAAAAATACATATTTTCATGTAGAGGATATAGAATAGGTTTTGTTATGGGCAAATTTTCACATTCTGGCAGCCTTTCAAATACTATAGTGTATGTAGAGAGCAACTTCAGATGTTTTACTCTTGGCTGTTGCCAACATACACTGTAAGCTACATGTTTCTTGAAGTCCCCCTCTATCATATTCATTTACTAATTGAACCTTGCTTTTACACGATAGTTTGGGTTCAATATTTATGCCAAGCAATTTAAGCAGCCTGGAAACACCATCATAAAACATAATACACTGCTCAAAAAAATAAAGGGAACACTTAAACAACACAATGTAACTCCAAGTCAATCACACTTCTGTGAAATCAAACTGTCCACTTAGGAAGCAACACTGATTGACAATACATTTCACATGCTGTTGTGCAAATGGAATAGACAACAGGTGGAAATTATAGGCAATTAGCAAGACACCCCCAATAAAGGAGTGGTTCTGCAGATGGTGACCACAGACCACTTCTCAGTTCCTATGCTTCCTGGCTGATGTTTTGGTCACTTTTGAATGCTGGCGGTGCTTTCACTCTAGTGGTAGCATGAGACGGAGTCTACAACCCACACATGTGGCTCAGGTAGTGCAGCTCATCCAGGATGGCACATCAATGCGAGCTGTGGCAAGAAGGTTTGCTGTGTCTGTCAGTGTAGTGTCCAGAGCATGGAGGCGCTACCAGGAGACAGGCCAGTACATCAGGAGACGTGGAGGAGGCCGTAGGAGGGCAACAACCCAGCAGCAGGACCGCTACCTCCGCCTTTGTGCAAGGAGGAGCAGGAGGAGCACTGCCAGAGCCCTGCAAAATGACCTCCAGCAGGCCACAAATGTGCATGTGTCTGCTCAAACGGTCAGAAACAGACTCCATGAGGGTGGTATGAGGGCTCGACGTCCACAGGTGGGGGTTGTGCTTACAGCCCAACACCGTGCAGGACGTTTGGCATTTGCCAGAGAACACCAAGATTGGCAAATTCGCCACTGGCGCCCTGTGCTCTTCACAGATGAAAGCAGGTTCACACTGAGCACATGTGACAGACGTGACAGAGTCTGGAGACGCCGTGGAGAACGTTCTGCTGCCTGCAACATCCTCCAGCATGACCGGTTTGGCGGTGGGTCAGTCATGGTGTGGGGTGGCATTTCTTTGGGGGGCCGCACAGCCCTCCATGTGCTCGCCAGAGGTAGCCTGACTGCCATTAGGTACCGATATGAGATCCTCAGACCCCTTGTGAGACCATATGCTGGTGCGGTTGGCCCTGGGTTCCTCCTAATGCAAGACAATGCTAGACCTCATGTGGCTGGAGTGTGTCAGCAGTTCCTGCAAGAGGAAGGCATTGATGTTATGGACTGGCCCGCCGTTCCCCAGACCTGAATCCAATTGAGCACATCTGGGACATCATGTCTCGCTCCATCCACCAACGCCACGTTGCACCACAGACTGTCCAGGAGTTGGCGGATGCTTTAGTCCAGGTCTGGGAGGAGATCCCTCAGGAGACCACCTGCCACCTCATCAGGAGCATGCCCAGGCGTTGTAGGGAGGTCATACAGGCACGTGGAGGCCACACACACTACTAGGCCTCATTTTGACTTCTTTTAAGGACATTACATCAAAGTTGGATCAGCCTGTAGTGTGGTTTTCCACTTTAATTTTGAGTGTGACTCCAAATCCAGACCTCCATGGGTTGATAAATTGGATTTCCATTGATTATTTTTGGGTGATTTTGTTGTCAGCACATTCAACAATGTAAAGAAAAAAGTATTTAATAAGATTATTTCATTCATTCAGATCTAGGATGTGTTATTTTAGTGTTCCCTTTATTTTTTTGAGCAGTATATTATTCTTTGTTTTTCTTATGTTACTAAGTCCATTCTTTACAAACAGTCTGAACCAGTCAGGACAATGTTCGTCTATTTTGGAGTGGAGCACAGAGAGAGAGAGAACAGAGCCAAGGAGTGGATTTGTGAGCTAATTCCTGTTCATGCAGAGTACACAACAGTATATCCCTGTTATTTCCTGATGGGCTTAACAACCTATTTGTTTCCACTCTGTACTCATTAAAAGCCAGGTTTTCCCTGCTTTGTTCCCCATTAATGGAGAGAATAGAGAGAGAAAAAAAACGATGTTGCGCACTACAGAGGGATGTGTGCGTGTGTGTTGAGAGCTGATTGGCTATGCTGTTTGTTTCCTGCGTGTCTCTGTAGTTGCTCCTCTCCCTAGTGACTGTCGCAGAAGTGTGTGTGTGTGTGCTTGCGTGCATGCGTCTTTGTTTGTGTGTGTGTGTGAGTGTCTGTGTGTGTGCGCACTTGCATGTATGCATGTGTGTGTCCTGGGGATAGAGATTCACCACTGTGGATTCCATCCCATTTTGCCCCCCTGGGGTCCCACTATCTAATGAGCAACATATCTCTTGTGAAGTTACTGTTATATTACCTTATTATACATTATGTATCTAGCTCTACACACCATGTGCCTAAGGGAAACTAGAGAATAGGATGTGGAGCAGAAGTTTGCATGTACGTGTGTGGTTATAGCTGATGTGCACATCTGTCAAATGCAACAAGCTCTCACAGTCTCAGTGCAGAACTAGACATTTTTCAATGTTTCTGCAAACGTCATATTTCGAAGTTGTAAAAAGTAGTACCTATCACTAAGATTGAACACGCGACCCTCTGAGCCGTTGCGTGCGAATTACGTTCATCCACCACCTCCGTCCACAGCGCCCTAGCAGACCCAAGCCTACTTGATGGTAATAGCGCTCACTGTTGGCCCTCGTGGCAACATCCTGTATTTATGCATATTAAGCACATAGAAACAACTCTATGGTTAAGTTAAGGTATTGATTTTGACTGGGTTAAGTTAAGAATTAAGGTGAGATACAGAAACAACTCTAGGGTTAACTTCATGTATTAATTCCGATTGATTAACAATTCAGGCTTTCATTTGGGTTTGGTTAAGTTGAGAATTGAGGTTTGGGATAGGGTTAAAACAGAGGAAGAACTGGATATGTACAGTATGTGTGGATAGAGTGTAAGCTATGCTGCTCCTGATTAAGATACATATGATGATATGGTCAGGAGGTTATATCTCATACTGTATGTACTTTAGTTGAGTAGACATACATCTCCATATATATCCGTTGTCCTTTTTAGTTAAGATGATTCAAGAATACAGCTAGTAGCAGCGTTTAGGTACAGCACGTAAAGTCTCCTGTGACAGACTGACAAATAGAGGAGCTAGCTTGTTAGAGCCCAATTTGGTTCTTGGTTCCAATATTATAGCAAGCACTATAATTTTGCTAATTTCACCTATCTTCCATTCAGAAGCTTCATTCATGTTACAGTGGCATTTTACTAGTGATAGAACACAGCCGTATTCAAGACTCCATCACTGCCAAATATGCACATACTGTGTTGTTCTATAGGTGTTGTATAGCATGCTTAAAGATGTAAAAATCCTTGCTTGAGGTAGAGAGGGTAGAACATTGAGGTAGCTATCACGATGGGGTTTGTCTCTACACGTCCCTAGAAACTGCTGCCCCAGCTCTTTCAGGTGTTCCTGGTCTCAGGGAGAGGATATTAAAGGCACTCAGCCTACTGTTGTTGCTGACTGAGGGAAATAAAGTAGACATTACCCACAACAGAAGCAATGCATTTTGATACAGTCAGTCAAAATATACCTTGACACAAAGAAATGCCATCAGCAGTATGTGATGCAATAGTTACGTTTGTTTACTTATGCTACAACGATGTCTAGATCAAGTTGAGGTATCAGGCGCAGCAGGAGGATGGCACGGTGTGTGTGTGTGTTTGCATACACCTGTGTCTATGCAAACATATTCACCATATTCTCCTGTAGCGTTGCACTGGTGTGTGAACCTGTTATCTGGCCTCGACCAGAGACCCCCCCTGCAGACAGACAGACTAATCTCCCCACATACCCACATGAAAAAATACTACAGTTTGCAGTACTAAATAAAACATTTTTCAATCGCTTTGGTGCAATTTTCACAAGTACGTGGTACATTCTCACAACTCTTAGTACAAAACAGTAAACAGAAAAGAAGGCAGTTGTTTCAAAAGTCTAAGCACATTTTCAATTGACTAAGTACAACGCACAAAATCATACAGTCACCTTTTCACAAAACTTAGTGTTTCATCTAGAAATACATGTCACGTTTCATCTAGAAATACATGTTTCACATTGCAATACATGTTCAAAAAAGTAATTTTGTTTCGCAATGCTCACATTACTTTTGATATGATTATTTTCTAAAATACATTTTACCATTACTTAATCGATAATCACTTAACTGTTTGGTAAACCTATAGATTTTACACTGGCTTGTCTACTACAGATTTTGAGAACTACATCATGAAAATGTATGTCTGTAAAGTAGAAACATAAAGTATGATATATAATTTCATGTATTATTATGGGGATGACTATTATGATTTTACTTCACAGTAAGTTAAAAACAATCTGATATTGACAAGATCAGTGATGTAATGTATGTAGCCTAATGCATCCTCATACAGTAAACACGTATACAATATTAAGTTAGTGGGGTCTTTTTGATGGGGAGGTTTCACACTGCTTTACAAAAATTGCATTGGCCAATGCAGCACTCTTATACTGTTATATATTCCATTTACATAGCAGATTCTTTTATCCAAAGTGACTCTAAACATTTTGGTATGTGACCCCAGTGGGAATCAAACCCACAACTCTGGTGTTGCTAGTGCTATGCTCTTATGAACTGAGCCACGTACAGGACCGCTGCAATACATACATACGTACAATACAGGGTCTTCCCTGTGGCTCAGTTGGTAGAGCATGGTGTTTGCAACGCCAGCATGGTGTGTGCAACGCCAGGGTTGTGGGTTCGATTCCCACGCGGGGCCAGTACAAAAAATGTATATATTAAAAATGTATGCATTCACTACTGTAAGTCGCCTTGGATAAGAGTGTCTGCTAAATGACTAAAATGTAAAATACCATACATGATAACATTACAGTTGGAAGGTGTATGACTGCCATCCCTATGAGTGTGCCACTCTTCTTCATGCCATGGAGGAGGCATGCAATAATAACATCAATCCAGACCTATGGATTCACCATGCCAAAAGGTTATTCCCCATGTGTATCAACAATGAGGACATTTACTGCAATGTCGATGAGAAGCTATGGCCGAATGCTCAAGAAAGTCTTGATGCAAACTAGTGCCTGCTAAACATTTATTTTATAGTTTTTTTTGTAATTTGATTACAGTACACCTATGTTGTAATGATATCTGAACACGACATTTATTTTTTGCATCAATGATTGTGAAATATGTATTCAATGACCACACCTTTGATCACACATGGGATCGAAATTATGGAAATGTGATGTTCAGTCAATTTTAATGGGAGGTGTATTGCCTAATTTGAAAACTGTAATTTACAGTATTGTAGCATACTACATTCAAAGGGCAATTCAGAAACATGTATTGTATCTTGCATTTTTTGCTATTGGATTGTTAAAATAAGTAAATTGAGAACTATGATGTTGTGTTCTAATGGTATTTCACAGTAAACGTACATTTTGGATCAATGGTTGTGTAGTGAAACATGTATTCAAACAAATTTCATGCACAATAAAACGTTTTGAATATGAGACTTGTTGCGTTACAAGTGTTGTACTAAGTGTTTTGAAAATTCACCACATAACTGTGAACATAGCACCAAATCAATTGAAAAAAAAAACGGTAAATGAAAGGAGCACAGTGTGTGTGTGTGTGTGTGTGTGTGTGTGTGTGTGTGTGTGTGTGTGTGTGTGTGTGTGTGTGTGTGTGTGTGTGTGTGTGTGTGTGTGTGTGTGTGTGTGTGTGTGTGTGTGTGTGTGTGTGTGGTCGCTCACATGTGGGTCATGCATGTGTGTATGTACACTGAGTGTACAAAACATTAGGAACACCTGCTCTTTCCATGACATAGACTGACCAGGTGAATCCAGGTGAAAGCTATGATCCCTTATTGATGTCCCTTGTTAAATCCACTTCAATTAGTGTAGGTGAAGGGAGGAGACAGGTTAAAGAAGGATTTTTAAGCCTTGAGACATGGATTATGTATGTGTGCCATTCAGAGGGTGAATGGGCAAGACAAAATATTGAAGTGCCATTGAACAGGGTATGGTAGTAGGTGCCAGGCACAACTTTAAAGCTGCTGGGTTTCTCACACTCAACCTTTTCCCTTGTGTATTGAGAATAGTCCTGCACCCAAAGGACATCCAGCCAACTAGACACAACTGTGGGAGGTATTGCAGCAAGACAAATGTATGCACTCACTACTGTTAGACACTCTGAATAAGAGCGTCTGCTAATTACTAAAATAAAGTCAACATGGGCCAGCATCCCGGGCCTTTTGACACCTTGTAGAGGTCATGTCCCAACGAATTGTGGCTGTTCTGAGGGCAAAAGGGGGTGCAACTTAACATTAGGAAAGTGTTCCTAATGTTTTGTACACTTAGTGTATGTGTGTGTATCTGTACATGTATTCCTGTAGTCTACCACGGGACCTTGTCTTTTCTGGGACATGTTTATGTTGATGACATCTCGTTGTTTATTTATGATGTTTATCCTGCTTCCCCTTGCACTTCCTGTACCACACTATCATAGCAGAAAAATGTCAGGACAATTATGGGAACTGAACCAGCAGAGTAGTAAAACTCCTCATTAATTATACATCTTCTTAATGGGTTGAAGTTTTCTGTGTGTATTTATAATGAATTGGAATGACCGGAAAGGATCGGGAAGGATCGGGAATGTCTAAGTGATGTACAGTACCTTTTGGTCATTTTACTCCATTTTACATGGTGATTCCATGTATTATCCTGACACTGCAAGAGGAAACAATGAAAGCAAAATATTTGATAGAATTACATTGTTTTACAGTCGGCAATTCAATTGCACATCATTTGGGAACTTGTTTCATCCTAGTGAGCCTGAAATGCTTTCCTTTAATTGTGTAAATTAGGTGATTTGTTCAGAAAATCTACCATTTTAATTTTGTTGTATTTTTCACTCTGAAACATTAACATTTCCTCAGCAGAGCAGTTGGCTAATATTGGTATTTAAACGGCCTTCATTACTGATTAGTGATTAAGTTTAAATTGTGAATATCTGAACCATGAGATACAGTATACGTGTGGCCTTCCCTGTAGCTCAGTTGGTAGAGCATGGTGTTTGCAACGCCAGGGTTGTGGGTTCGATTCCCACGGGGGGCCAGCACAGAAAAAAAAAAAAAAAAAAACATGTATGAAATGTATGCATTCACTACTGTAAGTCGCTCTGGATAAGAGCGTCTGCTAAATGACTAAAATGTAAAATGTAAATGTAAAAATGTATACTGTGTACAGTGCCATCCGAAAGTATTCATACCTCTTGACTTATTCCACATTTTGTTGTTACAGCCTGAATTCAAAATGGAATAAAATAAAAATCACTTATCTACACACAATACCCAATAATGACAAAGTGAAAACAGGTTTTTAGAAATGTTAGCAAATTTATTGAAAATGAAATACAGAAATATCTAATTTACAAAAATATTCACACCCCTGAGTCAATACTTTGTAGAAGCAACTTTGGCAACGATTACAGCTCTGAGCCTTTTGGGTAAGGTACTAGTCAACCATTTTCAGGTCTGGCCATAGATTTTCAAGTAGATTTACATCAAAACTGTAACTCGGCCACTCAGGAACATTCACTGCCTTGTTGGTAAGAAACTACAGTGTAGATTTGGACTTGTGTTTTAGTTATTGTACTGCTGAAAGGTGAATTCATCTCCCAGTGTCTGGTGGAAAGCAGACTGAACCAGGTTTTCCTCTGGGATTTTGCCTGTGCTTAACTCCATTCCATGTATTTTTTATCATGAAAAACTCAGCCACCACTAGGCTTGAAATATATGGAGAGTGGTACTCAGTAATGTGTTGTATTGGATTTTCACCAAACATAACACTTTGTATTCAGGACAAAAAGTGAATTGCTTTGAATTGCTTTGTTGCTTTGTGCTTTTTGAAGTATTACTTTAGTGCCTTGTTGCAAACAGGATGCATGTTTTGGAATATTTTGATTCTGTACAGGCTTCCTTCTTTTCACTCTGTCAATTAGGTTAGTATTGTGGAGTAACTACAATGTTTTCTCCTATCACAGCCATTAAACTCTGTAACTGTTTTAAAGTGACCATGGTGAAATCCCTGAGTGATTTCCTTCCTCTCCGGCAACTGAGTAATGAAGGACGCCTGTATCTTTGTAGTGACTTGGTGTATTCATACATCTTCCAAAGTGTAATTAATAACTTCACCATGCTCAAAGGGATATTCAATGTCTGCTTTTTACATTGTTACCAATAGATGCACTTCTTTGCGAAGCTTTGGAAAATCTCCCTGGTCTTTGTAAGTTGGAGCTGACAGACATGGCAGCTCTGCTTCTAGCTCCTAAGCAACTTTGCAGTTTTTTGTTGTCACTTTAGTAATGTTTACATACTGCTTTACTCATTTCATATGTAAATACTGTATTCTGTTCTATTGTATTGTAGTCAATGCCACTCCCACATTGCTCGTCCTAATATTTTATATATTTCTTAATTCCATAGATTTGTGTGTATTGTTGTGAATTGTTAGATATTACTGCACTGTTGGAGCTAGGAACTCAAGCATTTTGCTACACAAATCAAATCAAATCAAAAATGTATTTTATTTGTCACATGCGCTGAATACAAAAGGTGTAGTAGACCTTACAGTGAAGAGCTTACTTACAACCCCTTAACCAACAATGCAGTTTTAAGAAAAATAGCTGTTAATTTAAAAATATATAAGCAAAAAATACAAATGAAAAATTATTAAAGAGCAGCAGTAAAATAACAGTAGCGAGGCTATATACAGGGGGTACCGGTATACAGTCAATGTGCGGGGGCACAGGTTAGTCGAGGTAATTGAGGTAATATGTACATGTAGGTAGAGTTAAAGTGACGATGCATAGATAATAAACAGAGGTTAGCAGCAGCGTAAAAGAGGGGGTGGGGTGGGGGGGGGCAATGCAAATAGTCTGGGTAGCCATTTGATTAGTAGTTCAGGATTCTTATGGCTTGGGGGTAGAAGCTGTAGGCTCCGCTTGCCGTGCAGTAGCAGGAAGAACAGTCAATGAGTAGGGTGGCTGGAGATTTTGACAATTTATAGTGCCTTCCTCTGACACCGCCTGGTATAGAGGTCCTGGATGGCAGGAAGCTTGGACCCAGTGATGTACTGGGCCATACGCACTACCCTCTGTAGTGCCTTGAGGTCGGAGGCCGAGCAGTCGCCATACCAGGCAGTGATGCAACCAGTCAGAATGCTCTCGATGGTGCAGCTGTAAGTGACTGGCTGGTTGCATCAATGCCTGGTATGGCAACTGCTCAGCCTCCGACCGTAAGGCACTCAAGAAGGATCTGAGGACCTATGCCAAATCTTTTCAGTCTACTGAGGGGGAATAGGCTTTGTCGTACCCTCTTCACAACTGTCTTGGTGTGTTTGGACCATGATAGTTTGTTGGTTATGTGGACACCAAGGAACTTGAAGCTTTCAACCTGCTCCACTGCAGCCCTGTCGATCAGAATGGGGGCGTGCTCGGTCCTACTTTTCCTGTAGTTCACAATCTTCTCCTTTGTCTTGATCACGTTGAGGGAGAGGTTGTTATCCTGGCACCACCCGGACAGGTCTGTCTCGTCGTTGTCGGTGATCAGGCCTACCACTGTTGTGTCGTCGACAAACTTAATGATGGTGTTGGAGTCGTGCCTGGCCATGCAGTCATGGTTGAACAGGGAGTACAGGAAGGGACTGAGCAAGCACCCCTGAGGGGCCCCTGTGTTTAGGATCAGCGTGGCAGATGTGTTGTTACCTACCCTTTCCACCTGGGGGCGGCCCGTCAGGAAGTCCAGGATCCAGTTGCAGAGGGAGGTGTTTAGTCCCAGGGTCCGTTGCTTAGTGATGACCTTTGAGGGCATTATGGTGTTGAACTCTGAGCTGTAGTCAATGAATATTATTTTCACATAGGTGTTCTTTTTGTCCACGTGGAAAAGGGCAGTGTGGAGTACAATAGAGATTGTATCATCTGTGGATCTGTTGGGGCAGTAATAACCCCCAATCACATCTGCTAAATATGTGTATGTGACGAATACGATTTGATTGAAACTGTTTGAAATTCACTACTGACTGAAATAATTCTGCAGCATTGAAGGTCCCCAAGAACACAGTTGCTTCCATCATTATTTCATGGAAGCAGTTTGGAACCATCAAGACTCTTCCTAGAGCTGGCCGCCCGGCCAAACTGAGCAATCTGGAAAGAAGACCTCTGTTAGGGAGATTACCAAGAACCCAATGGTCACTGACAGATCTCCAGAGTTCCTCTGTGGAGATGGGATACCCTTCCAGAAGGACAACCATCTCTGCAGCACTCCACCAATCAGGCTTTTATGGTAGGGTGGCCAGACAGAAGCCATTCCTCAGTAAAAGGCACATGACAGCCCGCTTGGAGTTTGCCAAAAGGCACCTAAAGGACTCAGACCATGAGAAACAAGTTTCTTTGGTCTGATGAAACCAAGATTGAACTCTTTGGCCTGAATGCCAAGTGTCACGTCTGGAGGAAACCTGGCACCATCCGTACTGTGAACATGATGTTGGCAGCATCAAGCTGTGGGGATGTTTATCAGCAGTAGGGACTGGGAGACCAGTCAGGATCAAGGGAAAGATGAACGGAGCAAAGTACAGAGAGATCCTTGATGGAAACCTGCTCCAGAGCTTTCAGGACCTCAGACCTGGGTGAATGTTCACCTTCCAACAAGACAACGACCCTAAGCACACAGTCAAGACAATGCAGGAGTGGCTTCGGGACAAGTCTCTGAATGTCCTTGAGTGGCCCAGCCAGAGCCCAGACTTGAACCCGGGCGAACATCTCTGGAGAGACCTGAAAATAGCTGTGCAGCGACGCTCCCCATCCAACCTGACAAAGCTTGAGAGGATCTGCAGAGAAGAAATGCAAATAAAATGTTATTGGTCACATACACATATTTAGCAGACGTATTGCGGGTGTAGCAAAATGCTTGTGTTCCTGGCTCCAACACTGCAGTAGTATCTAACAATTCACAACAATACACACAAATCTACAAGTAAAATAATGGAATTAAGATATAGAAATATTAGATTGAGCATTGTCGGAGAGGCATTGACTAAAATACAGTAGAATAGACTACAGTATACATATGAGATGAGTAAAGCTGTATGTTAACATTATTTAAACATTATTGAAGTGACAAATGTTCCAGTATTAAAGTGGCCTGTGATTCCAAGTCTGTGTATATAGGGCAGCAGCCGCTAAGGTGCAGGGTTGCCTAACTGGGTGATGGCTATTTAACTGTTTGATGGCCTTGAGATAGAAGCTGTTTTTCAGTGTCACGTTCCCAGCTTTGATGCACCTGTACTGACCTCGCCTTCTGGATGATAGCAGGCCGTGTCTCGTGTGGTTGATGTCCTTGATGATCTTTTTGGCCTTCCTGTGACATTCGGGTGCTGTAGGTGTCCTGGAGGGCAGGTAGTTTGCCCCCGGTGATGCATTGGGCAGACGCATCACCCTCTGGAGAGCCCTGCGGTTGTGGGCGGTGGAGTTGCCGTACCAGGCGGTGATACAGCCCGACATTATGCTCTCAATTGTGCATCTGTAAAAGTTTGTGAGGGTTTTAGGGGCCAAGCTCCCCAAATACAGGTATGCCAAGCTTGTAACGCCATACCCAAGAAGCCTCGAGGCGGTAATTTCTGACAAAGATGCTTCAATAAATTACTGTGTAAAGGGTCTGAATACTTATGTAAATGTGATATTTACGTTTTTTATTTTGAATACATTTGCAAATATTTCTAAAAACCTGTTTTTGCTTTGTCATTATGGGGTATTGTGTGTAGATTGATGAGAAAAAAAAAACATTTTTAGAATAAGGCTGTAACGTAACAAAATGTGGGAAAAGCAAAGAGTCTGAATACTTTCTGAATGCACTGAATATTATAATAGAATACCGCTAGCTAAACACTACAGTATATAAGTTCACTCCGCATACAAACAGATACTGATTGGACTACCAACTGTTCTCTGCCTCTATCAAGGTTTCTGATCTAACTGCTATGCCTAAAAAGACAATTTACAGTAATAGTAGAAACTAACACAAACTGTATATTGCTTCAACCTCCTGCTCCACTCACACGTACACTCCACAGCCGATTCCTCCATCAGTCAGCAGTCATGCCGATTGAGACTACGTGACTTTTTAATGTTGTAATTAATTCTAAGTAATAGGCAGAGGTCACAACATTTAATTAGGCCTGAAAAGCAGTAATATTTATGTAATTAGAGAGAGAGGAGTAAAGAGAGGAGATGTGGGGGACGTAGAGGAGAAAGGGATGAGAAGAGAGGAGGAGAGGAGAAAAAGGAGACGAAAGGAAAGGACGGGAGAGGAGAGGAAAGGAGAGGACGGGAGTGGAGTGGAGAGGAGAAGAAAGGAGATGGACGAGCCAGTACGCTGAAATCTTTCTGACTTCCTGCTATGAGACCTCTGAATAATGTAGCGGAGAGAAGACCAAAATAAACCCTTCTCTCTAACATGGTCTGTGCACTCCCTCCTCCCCTGTCCCTCTACCTTCTTTTACTTGCATCTGGAGTTTCAGTATAGCACTCTGTTCTTTTTGAATTAC
Source organism: Salmo salar (assembly GCF_965601325.2). Taxonomy (NCBI): domain Eukaryota; kingdom Metazoa; phylum Chordata; class Actinopteri; order Salmoniformes; family Salmonidae; genus Salmo; species Salmo salar. Next base: position 26,395,374 of record NC_138318.1, on the reverse strand, counting down.
ATATACCAGACAGCTTCCTTTCTTCATCCATCTAGCCAATCCAGGGTGTTAGGGTGTGAGAGTGAAAAATACCATTAGATGATGCTAGACTTGAAATGTTCTTCATAGTGTTAACGACAAGAAGGAAAATATGAGGAGGCCTTGATGGACAGAGCACTAGAATAGAGTTACATAACAAAGTGAACGTTGTGGAATCTTTCAGATAGAAATGTCATGAATAGAGCTGACGTGACTCCCTATTCTACATGTCAGAGACGCTTTACATAATATATTTCCATTTGAACGTCCCACAACGTTGTGCCCTGCTTGGACTTGTACATTGACTTGAATTGGTCCAGAACCTGTTTTGAACTGGTCCAGAATTGGTTATAGTGTGGTTGTAATGTCACTGTATAAAAAAGTTGTTTTAACTAATTATTATTAGGTAACTGGTTCCTCTGACTCTTTTAGTTTACGCAACTTTTTGATCAAAGTGTTAACTGAATTTAACATTTTTAGTTGACCAAAACTTAGCTCAAGTTGAGAAAATGCAGTCAACCTAAAATGATGTGTTTGCTCAACTTTGTCTGATATTCAACTATAAATTGTTATTTGGGCATCTTCACTGAAAACATGACATGGAACTAGTTACTCACACAGTGTTATTAATATACAATGTTTTCAACTTACATATTTGTCACACGTTGAAATTCATGATTACATTGTGCATATTCATTTATACAGTCATTATTATTCAACATGTCCTCACCACAAACTCACAATCTCTTGATTCACGGCATAGCGATTTTCCTGCTACTCCACCATGTTTGTGTCAATAACGGATTTCACCTGTATTGCTACACTTTGCTGTTCAAAGTAAATCTCAGCTCTGTTAAAAGAACACTCAAGGATAACTATTTTATTTATTATAGTAATTAAGGAGTAGTATTATAACAGAGTAATATGCCTCACCAAAATTAGACAATACAGAAAACCTTAAAATTACTGAAATAATTCAAATCAAATAAATGATGAGGGAATAGTCAGATTAACTGATAATTGCCATCGTGGAGTAGCAAGAAGATCAGAATACAGTGAATCAAAAGGTTCAAATCCCAGGTGAGGACATATTAAATAATAATTAATGTATAACATGCACAATGTAATCATGTATGTCAAATGAAAAAAAAACAACAGCATTGAAGTGTTGAAAACATTTTCTGTCACAAGCACCGTGTGTGTAACTAACTCCACAGCCTTTTCTAGTGAAGATAACCAAATATGAATTTCTAGTTGAATGAATATATGAGACATGTTAGGCAAACACATCATTCCAAGTGGACTGAATCTTTGCCTAATTCTTCTCAAGTTTGGGCCAACTAAGAATGTTAAGTTCAGGTAAAACTTTGACCGACTTTGAGTAAACTACTGTAAAAAAGGCTGTGGAACCAATTACTTAATAATAATTAGTCGAAACAACTAGATTTTACAATGTACATTATTTCTACCAGCTTAGGCCCGCTGGGATGGATGGTTGTTTGGCCTTAACAGCGTAACGTCCCTGACTGCATCCCAAGTGACACCATATTCCCTATTGTGCACTACTTTTGATCAGGGCCCATATGGGAATATGCTGCCATTTGGGGACACAGCCTCTGACTTCCCCATGTGACTCCCAGAGTATGAAGCTCAGCTCAGTGCCTGATGGATTTGATATGTTGGCACACGACTCCTTCTGGCTGATCCTGCTATATGTAATGTAGTCTAGGCTCCCTACAGACTGACCGGACAGATTAGAATGCAGAGGTTGCTTCACAAATTGTATCCTATTCCCTACATAGTGCACTACTTTTGACCAGAGGCCTATGTGCTCTAGGGAATAAGGTATCATTGGGGATGCAAGCCAGAGCAGCATCACAGGGCATGGCCTCTTGTTGTGGCTTAATGACTGATTCTGACTCACACCCCGTGGTTTATGGTTCACCTTCACCCCACAAGGGAAGGGCACGCCTGGCACGTGCTGCTGACAGCACAGGTGTGAGGTATCCACCTGATCCGCATGCCAATCAGTGTGTCTGAAGGGATCAGTTTGAGCAAGACAAGGCACAGTGTAGCTAGTCTTGGTCGCAGTGAGTTACTTGGGAATGCAAGATGATTTGTAGGTCAGTGATTCTGATCCATCCGACTGCAGTGTAGTCCATCTCCACCACATACACAAACATATGTTTACAAGTGGCTTGGTTAACTGAAGTTGCAGATGAACACATTGATGGCCTTCAATATTTTGGGGGGTATTTCTGAAGGTTTTCTGTAAGAATGAGACATAATCCATTGCGGACGTCAACTTGGCTTACGTTTCATGAGACAGGTTTACCAAGAAAAACTTCCATAAGGTATAATTCGAGGCAGAAAGGAGTTGGAACGCTCAACTAGCTCACTTTAATCCATTGTACAGGATGAGGTGTCTGATGTCAATCTCATGATTGTTGACATTGTTGTTGAGCACCCTTACTTTCCTTTGTTTGCTGAAGCGCTAAGGCACACCTGAACTCTTGTCTTACGTTTCACTTGACATCTTGTTGACCAATTGATGTTCTTTGGCTTGGAAATGGGAGGATTCTGCTCCAAGGCAACATCCTACTTTAGCTTCTTCAAGGGTAGAAAGAAACTAAACTGGAGCAATACATAATAGCCAAATGGGTCTGGAGGTCATTCATTAGTCATTGAGTAAGGAAGAAAGAGAGCAGCAGTTTCCTCATTTGAGTCACATTGTTGTACATCTGCGGCCTTATTCCAAACAAACCCACTCACCCTCTCTCTCTCTGTCAGTCCCTATCTTCCGTTCCACCTCTTCAGGCTAACAAATGTAACTAAAGCTCTTTCTTTTCATATTCTTTTATTTTTGTCTTACTATTTTACAAATATCAGACAAAGAAAAGACAGACGTACACAAAGACGACAGACAGACAGAGATCATTACATTTTCATCATTGTCCCCCATTATGAAATTGTGGAGGGGACTGTGGATGTCTCCGCCCGTCCGTGCGTTCGTTCGCACGTTAGTTATACATGATATCTCAGACAGCACTGGCCCAATTTTGACGAAACTTCTGTGAAGGATGCATATTGCCATAGAGATCCGGAATTTACAAAATTACACTGATTGGCCAGATGGTGGCAATGTAACAAGAGATTGATAATGAAAACTTTGAAAGTTCACGGCCCTCACCCCGTTTAACTTAAAGTTAGGAAATTCAATACATAGATCTCTCTCCTCACAATGAACAAATTTGCTTCTGGGTCCGCCATTATGGATTTTCCACCATTTCAAACTTTGTAAAAAAAACACTTCAAATGCTACTCTTCTTGCACCGAATGACCGATCTGCACGAAACTTGATATGTGGCATCTACGAACCAAGGTCTCTCAACAAAATATTTTCCAGACTAGTATTTAAAACAACATGGCTGCTATTGACCAATAAACATTCACGTGGGTGTGGCCTGGCACATAAATGCATATAAATCAGTCAATGATATTCGTATTGTAACACAATTTCGTACAAATGTTACAAACACTGTCAAGACTTAACATATGCAACAACATTCATATTGACCACACAGTGGCACTATAACTGTCACATGTTTATATCTCTTGATCTGTTTGACTCAGTGCTCAGGGATATGAGTCTAGCTAACCCATGCGATATCTCAGAAAACACTGGCCCGATTTTGATAAAACTTGAGTGAATGATACGTCTTGCCACAGAGATCTATCATTTACAAAACTACCATTGCCTTGTTTCACTTTCAAATCACCTGGCAGACTTCCATAGATGTGAGTTTGAAATATTATTGTTATGTGTGGGTGTGTGTGTGGGTGTGTGTGTGGGTGGGTGGGTGTGGGGGGGGTGTGGCTGGGTGTGTGGCTGGGTGGGTGGGTGCCTGCAGTTGTGTGTCCTTGTGAACAGATGGAGTGTACACTCCCTGTAGATACGCAAGATGCGATGGGGAGGGAGGTCCTTCAAGGCCACGAGGTTGGGAATTGGGTCATTAACATTGCTGTGTTGTGTGTGTGTGTGTGTGTGTGTGTGTGTGTGTGTGTGTGTGTGTGTGTGTGTGTGTGTGTGTGTGTGTGTGTGTGTGTGTGTGTGTGTGTGTGTGTGTCAGTGTCAGGAGATTGGGTCATTAACATGACAGCCAGCTCTTTAATAAGAGCCCAGGGGGAAATTAATATCCACTAAATACACTGGATACGCCAGGGGTTAGGCACCTAATAAAGACAGCACCTACAGCAGTACAGTACCTCTGCTCAGAGACAGACAAATCCAATCAAATTTGTATTGGTTGTGTACTCATATTTAGCTATATTTAGCAGATGTTATTGCAGGGTGTCGTGTCTTTACTATGGATTAAATGATATATGACTTGATATTTTATCAAATCAATTCTCTGTAATTAATATTACTTGATTAAAAGAATCATGTATCTATAATTAACTAGGAAGTCGGGGCACCACGGAAGAATGGTTATAGAGCTGTTGTCTTCCGAATAAACTCTTAAGACCTGGTAATCTTTTATATCAATAGCAGTACATTTTTAGTCATCACCTTATTTAGTCTCTTCTGAACGTCGTAAAATTCTTGGTTATCTTCACAAACCCTGGCTAACAAGTTGAATCAGCAATACACAATTTGGTTGAATTATTTATTTACTAAATACCTAAATAATCACACAGAATTACATATACACAGGATGGATCATACATTGATTACTAATTATGCCTAGCGGGCGAAACCAATATAACGGCTGGTTGCACAAAGAAAGGGGGTTGGGTTTGAATGAAAGTGCGGGAAGACTGAGGAACAAAAGGATTGGTTCTCTATCGGACCTTAAGAAGCTATGCTATCGTAAATACAGAATCTTATGCATTCTATATAACAACCCATTCGGGAAAAGGAAAATGCAAGAAATATATTTACTCTGAGCTGCGCTTCGACAGATTGGTCGAAGATGGAAGGCTGGGTTGCCCAGCAGAGATCTCCCTTGTCCTTTGAAGAATATGGTAGAACAGATACATTGTAGTGCCCTGTCGTCTGGTGGTAGAATGGATACGATGTAGTACCCTGACGTTCTGAAGAGATTTTCCGTCTTTTCCTAGGTCAAGCACGTTTACATCGGCTGCTGATAACTCGATGTCTAGGATGTATCACTTCTTTAGTGAATAAGAGTTCAAAGTTCATACCAAGTTGCCATACTAAACTCAGCAAAAAAATAAATGTCCTCTCGCAAACTTAACATGTGTAAATATTTGTATGAACATAATAGGATTCAACAACTGAGACATTAAGTATTGCAGTGCATCTCCTCCTCATGGACTGCACCAGATTTGCCAGTTCTTGCTGTGAGATGTTACCCCACTCTTCCACCAAGGCACCTGCAAGTTCCCGGACATTTCTGGGGGCAATGGCCCTAGCCCTCACCCTCCGATCAAACAGGTCCCAGACGTGCTGAATGGGATTGAGATCCGGGCTCTTCTCTGGACATGGCATTACACTGACATTCCTATCTTGCAGGAAATCATGCACAGAACAAGCAGTATGGCTGGTGGCATTATGCTGGAGGGTCATGCCAGTATGAGCCTACAGGAATGGTACCACATGAGGGAGGAGGATGTCTTCCCTGTAACGCACAGCGTCTAGATCGCCTGCAATGACAACAAGCTCAGTCCGATGATGCTGTGACACACCGCCCCAGACCATGACGGACTCTCCACCTCCAAATCGATCCCGCTCCAGAGTACAGGCCTCGGTGTAATGCTCATTCCTTCGACAATAAAGGCGAATCCGACCATCACCCCTGGTGAGACAAAACCTCGACTCATCAGTGAAGAGCACTTTTTGCCAGTCCTGCCTGGTCCAGCGACGGTGGGTTTGTGCCCATAGGCGACGTTGTTGCCGGGGATGTCTGGTGAGGACCTGCCTTACAACAGGCCTACAAGCCCTCAGTCCAGCCTCTCTCAGACAATTGTGGACAGTCTGAGCACTGATGGAGGGATTGTGCATTCCTGGTGTAACTCGGGCAGTTGTTGTTGCCATCCTGAACCTGTCCCGCAGGTGTGATGTTCAGATGTACCGATCCTGTGCAGGTGTTGTTACATGTAGTCTGCCACTGCGAGGACGATCAGCTGACCGTCCTGTCTCCCTGTAGCGCTGTCTTAGGCGTCTCACAGTACGGACATTGCAATTTATTGCCCTGGCAACATCTGCAGTCCTCATGCCTCCTTGCAGCATGCCTAAGGCACATTCATGCAGATGAGCAGGGACCCTGGGCATCTTTCTTTTGGTGTTTTTCAAAGTCAGTAGAAAGGCCTCTTTAGTGTCCTAAGTTTTCATTACTGTGTCCTTAATTGCCTACTGTCTGTAAGCTGTAAGTGTCTTAACGACCATTCCACAGGTGCATGTTCATTCATTATTTATGGTTCATTGAACAAGCAAGGGAAACCATGTTGAAGTTATTTGGATTTTTAAGTCAGGGTCCTGAAAAAGGGACGTTTCTTTTTTTGCTGAGTTTATAAGCTCATGCTATAATCTGGCTGGTGTAGTCACATTCATCCTTCCAGTGTGGCAATCGTCACCTCCACGTTGAGGTTGGCTTAGTTCTGTAGTTGATATTAACCCTTTCAAACGTATGGACAGCAGTCCTCACGTTATCAGGAACACAGGAGGTTGACTTTCGTCAATGGGCTTTTGTAGTGGGGGAAAGAAGGGCATATTTCATAGTTCCCAACCAGTGCCTGTTCACTTGGGTGGGGCCACTGAGTGAGCATAGTTCACTTATGAAAACAATTATCTTATTTTGAAGCTAAAATTACATTTCATCTTTTCACAAATAGTTTCATATTTAAACATTTAAATTGCACAACAATTCCATGTGAATCTGATAACTAGAATGTGTACACTTTCCAAGATACAGTTTATGTCGTCCTATCATCAGTAATAATGTCTCAGACGACAACTGATCTGACATCATATTCATGAAGTACCAACGGACACTTTCAACTGGTTGGATTGCATAAAGATTGTTCTTTTCCCCAACCTTTTGATATTACAATACCCTCTCTATGTTAACAAAAAGGCTTTCCAAGAATCAATTCTGTAGGGTGGAGAGAAAAAGGGGGAAAGTTATTTATGGGGGGGGGGGGGTCATGAACCTCCCCCAAAAGGGCAATGTCATGACAAAATTCTTATGTTTCTAGCTCCAACAGTGCAGTATACCTAACAATGTAAAACAATACACACAAATAAAAAGAATAAAAAGAAAGAACTTAAGAAATATTAGAACGAGCAATGTCAGATTCTGGAATATTAATACATATATACAGTGCCTTCAGAAAGTAGGTTAGTATTGTGGAATAACAACAATGTTGTTTATCCGTTCTCAGTTTTCTCCTGTCACAGCCATTAAACTCTGTAACTGTTTTAAGGGCACCGTTGGCCCCATTGTGAAATTCTTGAGCGGTTTCCTTCCTCTCCAGCAACTGAGTTAGGAAGGACGCATGTATCTTTGTACTGACTGGATTTATTGATACACCATCCAAAGTGTAATTAATAACTTCACCATGCTCAAAGGGATATTCAATGTCTGCTATTATTTTTTTTTCATTGACCAATAGGTGCCCTTCTTTGCGAGGCATTGGAAAACCTCCCTGGTCTTTGTGGTTAAATCTGTGTTTGAAATTCACTGCTCGACTGAAGGACCTTACAGATAATTTTATGTTTGAGGTACAGAGATGAAGTAGTCATTCACAAATCATGTTAAACAGTATTATTCCATGCAATTTATTAGGTGACTTGTTAAGCACATTTTACTCCTGAACTTATTTAGGCTTGCAATAACAAAGGGATTGAATACTTATTGACTCAAGACGTTTCAGCTTTTCATTTTGTGGTGGAAATTCTAACCAGAAAGGAAGAGAGACTGTACATTTTTCAAACAACTTATTTTATTATAAGAATTGCAATTCTGGAGCGGTCAACAATCAAACAACATGTTTGTAGTTAAGAGCCGAACGAAAAATTGTTGGGACTCAGCTTTTATTATAGTACCTTTTAGTGGTGTGACAACCAGGCAGAACAATATTCATGAGGAAGCACTGGTTGGTGACCCTAATGTACAGTCAAAGGACTATGGAAGTGAGAAACTGCGGTTGGCCTGTTGTGAGGTCTTGCTATGCTCATTGTCGCAACGCTGTTTCTAAAAGGAACCGAAACCATTTCTTTTGCTCGTCTCTCACAGCTTAGTTCCGTCTTCTGCTAAATAACAGGATATGGAACAACACCCTTTGACTGTAAGTCCAGAACCATGAGTCGGTCACGTAGACAAAGGGGAAGGGTTGTAGCAGATGGAGCAAGTCTCATTAGTACAATATGTGACTAGTTAAATGCATAGATACACTAGATAAACATTATAACATAATTTTTTTGCCGCCATAAGATTCAATTAATTTGTAAAAAATTTGAAAAAGATAATTCCACTTTGACATTATGGGAAATTGTGTGTAGGCCAGTGACAAATAAAATCTATATTTAATCAATTTGAAATTCAGGCTGTAACACAACAAAATGTGGAAAAAGTCAAAGGGTGTGAATACTTTTTGAAGGTACTGTATATACTGTATGTATATACTGGTGTGTATAGACAGTATAGACAATATACTGTATGAAAAGGAAAGGTGAGTACAGCAGAAGTTATATAGGATGAGCCTTGACTAGAATACATATGAAATGTGTAAAACAGTATGCAAACATTATTCAAGTGACAGACAGAGTACACCTGCTAACAGGCAGACAGACTGGTACCACTCCTTTATGTTAATGTATTCATATATGAAATACACCCAGTGTAATTATGCAAACAAGGCACATATCATTTGCTTTTTAACACAAAATGTTACAAAAAGATCTGATGCCATTACAAAATGTATATACAGTATGAGTGTATTCTAAGAAAAAATTGACATTAACATTTACATTACATTTACGTCATTTAGCAGACGCTCTTATCCAGAGCGACTTACAAATTGGTGCATTCACCTTATGATATCCAGTGGAACAACCACTTTACAATAGTACATCTATATATTTTTTTTTTTGGGGGGGGGTAGGAGGGGGGGTTTAGAAGGATTACTTTATCCTATCCCAGGTATTCCTTAAAGAGGTGGGGTTTCAGGTGTCTCCGGAAGGTGGTGATTGACTCCGCTGTCCTGGTGTCGTGAGGGAGCTTGTTCCACCATTGGGGTGCCAGAGCAGCGAACAGTTTTGACTGGGCTGAGCGGGAAATGTGCTCCCGCAGAGGTAGGGAGGCGAGCAGGCCAGAGGTGGATGAATGCAGTGCCCTTCTTTGGGTGTAGGGACTGATCAGAGCCTGAAGGTACGGAGGTGCCGTTCCCCTCACAGCTCCGTAGGCAAGCACCATGGTCTTGTAGCAGATGCGAGCTTCAACTGGAAGCCAGTGGAGTGTGCGGAGGAGCGGGGTGACGTGAGAGAACTTGGGAAGGTTGAACACCAGACGGGCTGCGGCGTTCTGGATGAGTTGTAGGGGTTTAATGGCACAGGCAGGGAGCCCCGCCAACAGCAAGTTGCAGTACTCCAGACGGGAGATGACATGTGCCTGGATTAGGACCTGCGCCGTTTCCTGTGTGAGGCAGGGTCGTACTCTGCGAATGTTGTAGAGCATGAACCTACAGGATCGGGTCACCGCCTTGATGTTAGCGGAGAACGACAGGGTGTTGTCCAGGGTCACGCCAAGGCTCTTAGCACTCTGGGAGGAGGACACAATGGAGTTGTCAACCGTAATGGCGAGATCATGGAACGGGCAGTCCTTCCCCGGGAGGAAGAGCAGCTCCGTCTTGGCGAGGTTCAGCTTGAGGTGGTGATCTGTCATCCACACTGATATGTCTGCCAGACATGCAGAGATGCGATTCGCCACCTGGTTATCAGAAGGGGGAAAGGAGAAGATTAATTGTGTGTCGTTTGCATAGCAATGATAGGGGAGACCATGTGAGGATATGACAGAGCCAAGTGACTTGGTGTATAGCGAGAATAGGAGAGGGCCTAGAACTGAGCCCTGGGGGACACCAGTGGTGAGAGCACGTGGTGCGGAGACAGATTCTCGCCACGCCACCTGGTAGGAGCGACCTGTCAGGTAGGACGCAATCCAAGAGTGAGCCGCGCCGGAGATGCCCAACTAGGAGAGGGTGGAGAGGAGGATCTGATGGTTCACAGTATCAAAGGCAGCAGATAGGTCTAGAAGGATGAGAGCAGAGGAGAGAGAGTTAGCTTTAGCAGTGCGGAGAGCCTCTGTGACACAGAGAAGAGCAGTCTCAGTTGAATGACCTGTCTTGAAACCTGACTGATTTGGATCAAGAAGGTCATTCTGTGAGAGATAGCAAGAGAGCTGGCCAAGGACGGCACGCTCAAGAGTTTTGGAGAGGAAAGAAAGAAGGGATACTGGTCTGTAGTTGTTGACATCGGAGGGATCGAGTGTAGGTTTTTTGAGAAGGGGTGCAACTCTCGCTCTCTTGAAGACGGAAGGGACGTAGCCAGCGGTCAAGGATGAGTTGATGAGCGAGGTGAGGTAAGGGAGAATGTCTCCGGAAATGATCTGGAGAAGAGAGGAGGGGATAGGGTCAAGCGGGCAAGTCGCAAGATTTCATCTGGAGAGAGAGGGGAGAAAGAGGTCAAAGCATAGGGTAGGGCAATGTGAGCAGGACCAGCGGTGTCGTTTGACTTAACAAACGAGGATCGGATGTCGTCAACCTTCTTTTCAAAATGGTTGACAAAGTCATCCACAGGAGAGGGAGGGGGGGGGGGGGAGGGGGAGGAGGATTCAGGAGGGAGGAGAAGGTGGCAAAGAGCTTCCTAGGGTTAGAGGCAGATGCTTGGAATTTAGAGTGGTAGAAAGTGGCTTTAGCAGCAGAAACAGAGGAAGAAAATGTGGAGAGGAGGGAGTGAAAAGATGCCAGGTCCGCAGGGAGGCTAGTTTTCCTCCATTTCCGCTCGGCTGCCCGGAGCCCTGTTCTGTGAGCTCGCAATGAGTCGTCAAGCCACGGAGCAGGAGGGGAGGACCAAGCCGGCCGGGAGGATAGGGGACATAGAGAGTCAAAGGATGCAGAAAGGGAGGAGAGGAGGGTTGAGGAGGCAGAATCAGGAGATTGGTTGGAGAAGGATTGAGCAGAGGGAAGAGATGATAGGATGGAAGAGGAGAGAGTAGCAGGAGAGAGAGAGCGAAGGTTGCGACGGCGCAATACCATCTGAGTAGGGGCAGAGTGAGTAGTGTTGGAGGAGAGCGAGAGGGAAAAGGATACAAGATAGTTGTCGGAGACTTGGAGGGGAGTTGCAGTGAGATGAGTAGAAGAACAGCATCTAGTAAAGATGAGGTCAAGCGTATTGCCTGCCTTGTGAGTAGGGGGGGACGGTGAGAGTGTGAGGCCAAAAGAGGAGAGGAGTGGAAAGAAGGAGGCAGAGAGAAATGAGTCAAAGATAGACGCAGGGAGGTTAAAGTCACCCAGAATTGTGAGGGGTGAGCCATCCTCAGGAAAGGAACTTATCAAGGCGTCAAGCTCATTGATGAACTCTCCAAGGGAACCTGGAGGGCGATTAATGATAAGGATGTTAAGCTTGAATGGGCTAGAGACTGTGACAGCATGGAATTCAAAGGAGGAGATAGACAGATGGGTCAGGGGAGAAAGAGAGAATGTCCACTTGGCAGAGATGAGGATTCCAGTCCCACCACCCCGCTGACCAGATGCTCTCGGGGTATGCGAGAACACGTGGTCAGACGAGAAGAGAGCAGTAGGAGTAGCAGTGTTTTCTGTGGTAATCCATGTTTCCGTCAGCGCCAAGAAGTCAAGGGACTGGAGGGTAGCATAGGCTGAGATGAACTCTGCCTTGTTGGCCGCAGACCGGCAGTTCCAGAGGCTGCCGGAGACCTGGAACTCCACGTGGGTCGTGCGCGCTGGGACCACCAGGTTAGAGTGGCAGCGGCCATGTGGTGTGAAGCGTTTTTGTGGCCTGTGCAGAGAGGAGAGAACAGGGATAGACAGACACATAGTTGACAGGCTACAGGAGAGGCTACGCTAATGCAAAGGAGATTGGAATGAAAATTAATTAAACAACTGGGGAAGCGAGAGAGCAGGGCCTCCCTCACTAACCATTCACTGAAACACTCAAATATAACTATTCCAACTTCCACTTAGAAATTATAATTGATGTAAACTACAGTGGTTCAATGTTTCCAGGAGTAGACTCAAACTTAGTTTATTCAGCTTGATAACTTGGTAGAGTATTCTTCCGTGAAAACCACCCAGTGCACCGTATCCTATGACTCCGTAGCTAACTAGCATGCTAGCATCCAATAACACACGGTTAGCACCAATACTTGGTTACAACAAACTACCAGTGGATCATTCGTGTCCGTGTCTAGTTTGACAATAAATTCCCACCAAAATTCCTGAACTCCATTCATTTTTTTGTCCATGCCAGAAAAATGTTCTATGTGCTATAATTCATTAAATATCTGATGGATTTGAAAAATTCTAAAGTTTCAAGTATCTTCGTTCAATGTCCAGCTGTTGCATTCATTAGAATTGTCTTTAAAACCTTTTAACACTTTTGATGACTGCTGCTACTTAAACAGTAGGGACTCAAACAGTGAAACTCATCAACTGGCACCAGGCTCAAAGCAGACACTGGCTGTATGAAGATGAACAAGTGGTACCCCTGCAGGAATGTTACTCTGGATGCACATGATAACGGATGCTCCTGAGTGGCATAGTGGTCTAAGGCACTGCATCTCAGTGCCAAGAGGTGTCACTAAAGTCCCTGGTTCAAATCCAGGCTGTATCATATCTGCCTGTGATTGGGGGTCCCATAGGATGGGGCAGTCATTGTAAATAACAATTTGTTCTTAACTGACTTGCCTAGTTAAATACACACTGAGCCCTTCAACCCATCCAAATGTGACCCTTTCAGGAGACACTGCCCCTAGTGGTGTGAGGCAGTAAAAACATATATTCTCCCCATTACTGTCATTGACTGTCAAGACAGCTTGTCTTCCTCCTTACCTGATTTATGAGTCCCTTTAAATGGACTCCCATATTTTAGATAGACCCCCACCACTGTGGAAACCTGATCTAGAGGAGAGGGGTGTGAGCGTTTTTGTGTGTGTAGTCCCTTATCGACCGGCAGTCTCCACACGACTGTCTTTTCCACTCCGTTTGCCACAGCTTGAATAGTGGGTTGTCAGCAAGGCCAAATTAGTACTCTCAGTCCCATGTCTCAGACAGGCTGGCTGAAACATCTTAGCAGTTTCTTCTGCTGCCACTAGAGCTAAATATAAAGTGTCTTTCCCTTCTCCTCTTCTTTTCAAGCCAGCTGTAGCAGATTTGGTCTGTGTCTGGAAAATATACTAGCTGTCAAACTAGCTTGCTTCCTCCGTCCTTGCTTCCTGGTTTAATTTCTTCTCAAAGTGAATTGAAGGAGAGGATCAAAGGTCCCTGCCCTGAACCTCCAATAGGCTTTAAGAGAAAGTGAGGAAACATGGGTGGAGGAAGCAAGGATTTGACAGCTGGTAACGTTGTGAGACACAGCCCTGGATTATCTTATTTGGGACTGTGTGGGTTCGGGCTCCTTCTTCGCTCTAGTATCTCATAGCCAATCTTCATGAACAATTAGATCTTTCTGAAAGCCAGTCACCTCTTCCTCCTCCTCCTTCGAGGGGGACTAAATGCTTTCATCATGACGATGGGCCTACGTTCATTATTGCATGTGGTTGCCATAGAAACAAAGCTCCTTCGAAGGGTGACCCAAATTAATTTCCCCAAATGCAGAGTGTGTGTGTGACTATGTGTGTGCGTGTGTGTGTTTGGTATCATGTTCACACCACATCTCCCTACCTGGAAGCTGTGAGAACAAGGGAGAAGGAGGGGAAGGTGAGAACGAGAGAAAAAATAAGAGGAAAGAAATAGGAAGAGCTAATCTGTTGTCTTCCCCATTTGGCAGAAGATCGTGAGACAATCAGTGTGGGCTCCTTCTGTGATCTGCCTGGGCTCTATGGACCAACTATGGTGTAGCTCACTGTCTCTATGTGGGGTACCGGATGGCATAATTCCCAGGGAGAGAAGAGAGAGCGAGTGGGAAATTAAACATGGAGCCAAGAGAAGAAGTCTCTCTTAGAAAATAGCACGGTACTGGGACCGATTGAATTTCTTTCCGTCACTATGAGAGTGCATAGATGATAGATAGAGTGATGGAGGGAGGTTTAAACAGAGACTATGGGAAACTGGGTATGTAAATATAGAGCCGAGAGAAGAAGGTAGGAGAGGTCTCCCTCTGCTGTCCAGGAGATCCTGACACTCCTGTTATGGCAGCAGGGGTGGTGCTTAGACCATAGTCTGGAGGCACTTAGAGGATAGCGTGATAGCGTGAGTGTATAAGAGATGAGGGGATGGAGATAGGCTGTAAGAGACTATGAAAAAGGGAGTAGGAACGATGAAGGAGACAGAGGAACAAACACCTAAAATAGAAAGATTCACGTACACCAGTTGGGGCCCAGCAGGTTAGTTGGTAATGGGAAGAGTGTGGGTGTGAATTTGGCATGATGGGCTAGAGGAAAGTTTAAAATGAAACAGGTGTGGGTGTGAATTTGGCAGGATAGTTTAGAGTAAATGAAACACCTACCTTCTGTGGAATTGGGGAACGTCTGTCAACTGGTTAGACATCTGGGTCATGTTTATTACATAACAGAAAAGGTATTTCTTGTTCCAGAAAGTTTTTAGACCTCAGAGTGCAAGTGTCCTGATGAAGGGCTAAACAGGTACAAGGCAGTTGGAAGGATAACCTCCACTGTGTTTGCACTGATGCTAGCCTCATGACTGCACAGTTAACACAGGATTAATATCCTACAGGTTAGCTAGCTGTCAGCATATCAACTCTTCGTACCAGTTTAGATCCTTAGATTGCTTCAGGGCTTCTGTATGGTGACTCCAGGTAACCAACCTGTAGGGTGACTCCATGTGACTAATCCTGTATGGTGACTCCATGTGACCAATCCTGTAGGGTGACTCCATGTGACCAATCCTGTATGGTGACTCCATGTGACCAATCCTGTAGGGTGACTCCATGTGACCAATCCTGTAGGGTGACTCCATGTGACCAATCCTGTAGGGTGACTCCATGTGACCAATCCTGTAGGGTGACTCCATGTGACCAATCCTGTATGGTGACTCCATGTGACCAATCCTGTAGGGTGACTCCATGTGACCAATCCTGTAGGGTGACTCCATGTGACCAATCCTGTATGGTGACTCCATGTGACCAATCCTGTATGATGACTCCAGGTAACCAACCTGTATGATGACTCCAGGTAACCAACCTGTATGATGACTCCAGGTAACCAACCTGTATGATGACTCCAGGTAACCAACCTGTATGATGACTCCAGGTAACCAACCTGTATGATGACTCCAGGTAACCAACCTGTATGATGACTCCAGGTAACCAACCTGTATGATGACTCCAGGTAACCAACCTGTATGATGACTCCAGGTAACCAACCTGTATGATGACTCCAGGTAACCAACCTGTACGATGACTCCAGGTAACCAACCTGTACGATGACTCCAGGTAACCAACCTGTATGATGACTCCAGGTAACCAACCTGTATGATGACTCCAGGTAACCAACCTGTATGATGACTCCAGGTAACCAACCTGTATGATGACTCCAGGTAACCAACCTGTATGATGACTCCAGGTGACCAACCTGTATGATGACTCCAGGTAACCAACTTGTATGATGACTCCAGGTAACCAACCTGTATGATGACTCCAGGTGACACCTGAAAGATAAGTGGCACAAAAAAAAAAAGTTAATTTCTACGCCCTCCTATCTGTGGGATCAAAACAGGTTAGGAGCCTGAGGGTTGTGTGTGTGTGTGTGTGTGTGTGTGTGTGTGTGTGTGTGTGTGTGTGTGTGTGTGTGTGTGTCGTCTCAAGACAGCTGTGTCAGTCTTCCGTCGGACACACACCCACACACACACACAATTATATATGAGATGAAGGTGACATCACCCCTCAGGGCAGAAGGTGTGATGTGGGAGATGATTAGACAACAAGGTCCTCTGAGGAGACAGTGTGAGATGTGATGTGTGCTTGAAAACCAACAGACTCTCAAGCATCCGTCTGCCTTTCATTATTCACTCATTTAAATGCAAAATCATCAATTTGTTTTTCAGTAAACTGTACGTATTGCAGATCGTGCGGTCTCTAGGGCCCGTTTCCCGGACACAGATTAAGCCTTCGACTAAAGAAATATATCAACTGGATTATTCTCCTTTGAGCAAGTTTGTTTACTTCTTGACTAGGCTTCATCTGTGTCTGGTAAACTGGCTCTTATTGTATGTTCACTTCACATTTTATTCTACCAGCTCTGTAGTGCCTAGGAAGATGTGGTGTTGAACAATAATTTATGAGAGGCTTTGCTTTTGCTTGACGACTTTGTAAACCCATTTGCACAACAGAGTTTCTCCTGCTCTTAATCCTTGGTCATACTGTACATTTCAAAACGTGTCTGTGAGCTCCCAAACCATTTTTTTTCTGTGTGTGTGTGTGTGTCTATGTGTGTGTGTGTCTATGTGCACAATAGAATGTAGTCTGCTTGTACAGATATGTGTTTATCCTGTTAGCCTGCGCTGCACTCCTAACTGTACATGGCACCAAACAATATTTTGTTTCTCGTAAAAAAAAAAGGCTGATAGCAAACGGGGAGGTAACCTATTTCACAAGACATTATGTTTAGGTGCCTGTCTTGGGTTTAATTAGCGGCTGACAGCTGGTGATTTTATAGTGTGACGCAAGCACACACATACACGCATACACACCACACACACGCGCGCACACACACACACACACACACACACACACACACACACACACACACACACACACACACACACACACACACACACACACACACACACACACACACACACACACACACACACACACACACACTCTGGAGTCCATTTACTGTATTCTGGGGGGCAGAGTCTAGCACAACACTGAGCAAACAGAGATAAAAGCTTTCACAGTCTTAGCTGTGTAAAGGTTGAGACGGCAGAAAACCCCAGAGGTCCAAGAGAGACATTCAGATAGAATGGAAATCTATGTCAGTACCAAACTGAGTGCTAACCTAATGTTTGAAATGCACTTGAAGACCACTTAAAGAAAACTCAAGTTTATTTCATAAATAGAAGTAGAAGAAAAATGTAATTGAAGAGGCATATCAAATATCAGAACAGTTGGTAAGGTGGTCAAGGACATGTTTTTCATTGAGGTCATCTTGGCACTATGTCATGGAGAATACATACTAAGAATCTCTTGAGACATGTGTCTGTTACAATACAATACAATACAATAGATTCTTATTCCGTAATGAATTATTAATATGTCTTCTGCCTTTCCCAACCCTCCAGACTTGCGTGTGTGTGTGTTTGCACATTCATTTGTGTGTGTGTTCAGGGTGGAATTGTGTCAGTTTAGTTTTATCCCCACCAAGGATTTATAAAGAATTATAAACTGGGTGGTTCGATCCCTGAATGCTGATTGACTGACAGCCGTAGTATATCAGACCGTTTACCACGGGTATGCCCCCCAAAAATGTTTTTGTGCTCTAATTACGTTTGTAAGGAGTTTATAATAGCAATAAGGCACCTCTGGGGAATATGGCCAATATACCACGGCTAAGGGCTGTATCCAGGCAATCCGCATTGCGTCGAGCGTAAGAACAGCCCTTAGCCATGGTATATTGGCAATATACCACATTCCCCCGTGCGTTATTGCTTAAATAACCCCAGAAGTGATCCTGAGCCAGGTGGCATGGCATTCCTTACTAATAGCAGCCCTACATCTATCACAAACAGGGAGGCATCGCTGTGAAAACACTCACCTGTCATATCCCGTGGCACACCAATAGAATCACACAGAGAGAAGTGTGTGTGTGTGTGTGTGTGTGTGTGCGTGTGCGTTTGTGTTTGTGCGTATGCGTGCGTGCGTGTGTGTGTATGTATGTGTGTGAGAGAGTAGAACTCTTCTCACTGAATGAATCTCCCTGTAACAAGCCACCGCCCGCAGAAGATAAACCACAAGCTTATCTCTCTTTTTCTTCTCTCTTTGCTATCCTTCACCTCCTCCCGTCTTTTCCTAACCCCCTTTCCTAGTGCCAGTGGTACCTTGTCAGAGAGGTTGGAATGGCTGACGGCAATGGCCCTAATGAGTCTTTATGACATTGCACTGGCGGGGGACTCTGTGTGTGTGTGTGTGTGTGTCATGTCTCCTCTCCTCCTCTGAGCTGCCTGAGGGGCCATGTCAGATCCATGTACCAGCCACCTAAAGACTGACTCCTCTTCTCCTCCTCTCCTCCACGCAGCCAAACAGACAGCCATACACCAGACACCTCAGCTAGGCTATGCACCCCCCCATACACACACCCACACGCACTCTTAAATAGCCCAGGTGATGTAGCAGTAAACAGCCCTTGCCAGGTTAGGTTGTGACAGGGCTGATGCTCCTTCGCTGTGTTGTTGCCCTGCAGCTCTGTCTCCTGATGTTAAACCACTCATTAAGCTCCCACCCATTCCCCTTGAACACAGAACACACACATGCACACGCACACTTTCCCCTTCAACACGGTGCCCTCCTGGCTGCATTCATTCATTTGTTTATTAGCCGTCCTTGTGGCTTCAAAATGTCTGTCCTCCTCCATAGCTGTAACTCTGCTATTAGTTAGCACTTTCCTGCCCCTCCCAATGCTCGAACAACACTCCAGTGGTAATACAGGAGTACAGTGTGGGTGACAAAAGCGATACATTTGACATTTTTGTCATTTAGCAGACGCTCTTATCCAGAGCAACTTATAGGAGTGATTAGAGTTAAGTGCCTTGCTCAAGGGCACATGGGCACAGACAGATTCTTACATAGTCAGCTAGAAACAAAAGTGAGAGAAATGGTGTTCAGATGTTAGTGAGGTTATGTAGGAAAAGTGATGTTTTAAATGGCAGCATTTTTCTGTCTGTAAACATACCAATTGAATGAGATTCTTTCAAACAGAGTGAGATGAACTTGGTCTGGTTTTAGGTCAATATAATATAGAACTGCAAAGGACAAAAGTGTTTCAACTAAAATGAGAGAAAGGCCCTGAAAAAATGTTTTTGTCAAGGGCATTTCTCTCTCTCTCACAGGTGATGTTGAGTACTAAGAGCGGTTTTAATTAGTCCTTTACTAATCTAATCACATTCCTACAGTAGAGCGGCAAGGTCTGAGATCTCATGAACTAGCCTATTAGTAGTGCATTAGCTGAACACACACACACACACACCACACACACACACACACACACACCTTAACCCCCCCCACACACTATTACCATCCTGGTTTTAATTGCCTCTAGCTTCCTAAACCATTTCTCAGTATCATATAATGGTTGACTTTTCCCTCCTTCCAAATGAGTTGAGGGCTTCTGCTATTGTTCCATTAACCTTCAACAACTTTCTGCCTGGTGAAATACAATGATATTGTCACCTAGCTCATAACTGCATTGTATTTAGGAAAGGGGGATACCTAGTCAGTTGTCCAACTGAATGTATTCAACTGAAACGTGTCTCCTCTGAATCAGAGAGGTGCGGGGGGCTGCCTTAATCGACGTCCACGTATCCGGTGCCCGGGGAACATTTACTGTGCCGTTATTTGTCAGAGTGGAGTTAGGCCTATGTTGTCTGTCTCTTACTTAGCTAACTGCTGTTGGAGCTGTGGTAAGGTGTGTTGGAGTGCATGGGTTCAGTATCAACTGTGTCAAGCACAGGAAACAGGTGTACTGAAGTGACATTGGTCACATCTTGATTGTATAAGTGTGTACATTTTACATTCACATAATTTAGCAGACACTCTTATCCAGATCAATTCACAGTAGCAAGTGCTTACGTTTTCATACTGGTCCCCAGTAAGAATCAAACTCATAAACTGGGACATCGCAAGCACCATACTCTACTAACTGAGCCACACTGGATCCAGGACAGAGGTAGCAACAGTGTTTAGGCAGTTAGAGGATGGTGTGTTAAAGTTGGTAAGGGTTGGAGTATTTGCTGTAATAGTCAATGTGATTGTGTTAAAGTTGGTAAGGGTTGGAGTATTTGCTGTAATAGTCAATGTGATTGTGTTAAAGTTGGTAAGGGTTGGAGTATTTGCTGTAATAGTCTATGTGATTGTGTTAAAGTTGGTAAGGGTTGGAGTATTTGCTGTAATAGTCAATGTGATTGTGTTAAAGTTGGTAAGGGTTGGAGTATTTGCTGTAATAGTCAATGTGATTGTGTTAAAGTTGGTAAGGGTTGGAGTATTTGCTGTAATAGTCAATGTGATTGTGTTAAAGTTGGTAAGGGTTGGAGTATTTGCTGTAATAGTCAATGTGATTGTGTTAAAGTTGGTAAGGGTTGGAGTATTTGCTGTAATAGTCAATGTGATTGTGTTAAAGTTGGTAAGGGTTGGAGTATTTGCTGTAATAGTCAATGTGATTGTGTTAAAGTTGGTAAGGGTTGGAGTATTTGCTGTAATAGTCAATGTGATTGTGTTAAAGTTGGTAAGGGTTGGAGTATTTGCTGTAATAGTCAATGTGATTGTGTTAAAGTTGGTAGGTGTTGGAGTATTTGCAGTAAGAATCAGAGTGACTGTGACTATGTGGTTGCTACAGTTGAGTGGCTGTCTGATGGGGCTGGTTGCTGCTGTGACAGACAGTGGAACCAACTGTCTCACTCTGAGAGACAGGGCCGAGACAGAGGAGGAAAAGGAAGGAGAGAGGAGGTGGAGGAGAAGGCTCAGGGTGAACAGGCATAAACAACCCCCTCTTCTCTCCCCTCTGCTCTTCCTCCCCTTTTCCTCCCCTCCAGCATCATGCTGACACAGCACTTTCCCCCCCCCCCCCATCAGCTGACAGACAGACCGAGAGAGATAGAAGGGATTTGAAGGATTCAAAGTGCAAATCAGCTCCCTACCCTTCCATTGGTGAGGGTTCATCTATCTATCTATCTATCTATCTATCTATCTATCTATCTATCTATCTATCTATCTATCTATCTATCTATCTATCTATCTATCTATCTATCTATCTATCTATCTATCTATCTATCTATCTATCTATCTATCTATCTATCTATCTATCTATCTATCTATCTATCTATCCCTTCCCCCCCCCCCGCTCCCTCCTTGCCGCCTGCCTGTCTGCTGTAATTTATTCATAAATCCCAATCACTCTTTATTTATTGGAGTCATTTTGTTCAGCCTATGACCCTTTCTGGAGCTTTACACCAACATCAGACATATACAGTGCCTTGCGAAAGTATTCGGCCCCCTTGAACTTTTCGACCTTTTGCCACATTTCAGGCTTCAAACATAAAGATATAAAACTGTATTTTTTTGTGAAGAATCAACAACAAGTGGGACACAATTATGAAGTGGAACGAAATTTATTGGATATTTCAAACTTTTTTAACAAATAAAAAACGGAAAAATTGGCCGTGCAAAATTATTCAGCCCCATTACTTTCAGTGCAGCAAACTCTCTCCAGAAGTTCAGTGAGGATCTCTGAATGATCCAATGTTGACCTAAATGACTAATGATGATAAATAGAATCCACCTGTGTGTAATCAAGTCTCCGTATAAATGCACCTGCTCTGTGATAGTCTCAGAGGTCCGTTTAAAGCGCAGAGAGCATCATGAAGAACAAGGAACACACCAGGCAGGTCCGAGATACTGTTGTGGAGAAGTTTAAAGCCGGATTTGGATACAAAAAGATTTCCCAAGCTTTAAACATCCCAACGAGCACTGTGCAAGCGATAATATTGAAATGGAAGGAGTATCAGACCACAGCAAATCTACGAAGACCCGGCCGTCCCTCTAAACTTTCAGCTCATACAAGGAGAAGACTGATCAGAGATGCAGCCAAGAGACCCATGATCACTCTGGATGAACTGCAGAGATCTACAGCTGAGGTGGGAGACTCTGTCCATAGGACAACAATCAGTCGTATACTGCACAAATCTGGCCTTTATGGAAGAGTGGCAAGAAGAAAGCCATTTCTTAAAGATATCCTTAAAAAGTGTCGTTTAAAGTTTGCCACTAGCCACCTGGGAGACACACCAAACATGTGGAAGAAGGTGCTCTGGTCAGATGAAACCAAAAGCGTAAAAGCAACACAGCTGTAATCGCAGCAAAAGGTGGCGCTACAAAGTATTAAATTAAGGGGGCTGAATAATTTCGCAAGGCACTGTACATGGACCAAACCTCAAACACTACACCACAAGCCAGAGCAAGTATCAGATTGCATCTCCTTTTTTAAATGTAACCTTTATTTAACTAGGCAAGTCAGTTAAGAACAAATTCTTATTGAACAATGACGGCCTACACCGGCCAAACTCTCCCCTAACCCGGATGACACTATGCCAGTTATGCACCACCCTATGGGACTGTTGATCACAGCCGGTTGTGATACTGCCCGGGATTGAACCACGGTCTGTAGTGACACCTCTAGGCCTGAGATGCAGTCCCTTAGACTGCTGCGCCACTCGGGAGCTTCCCTTTCACAACATACGTTCTCTAAAATCTATTGACTGGCTTGGGCAGAGTTGGAGGAAGTGATCCGCTAGCGGCAGATGATATGAGGAAACAGAGGAATATATTACTGCACTGTTGGAATTAGAAGCACAAGCATTTCGCTACACTCGCATTAACTTATGCTAACCATGTGTATGTGACCAATAACATTTTATTTGATTTGACTTTGAATATATACACCAAAGGAATCTCCTTCCTTCCTTCCTTCCCGTCTGTCTGTCTGTCCCGTCTGTCCCGTCTGTCTGTCTGTCTGTCTGTCTGTCTCTGTCTGTCTGTCTGTGTGTGTGTGTTTACAAGCTCAAGCAAGTATCACATTGCAAGTCTCAGCGCTGGGTGTAAAATGTAAAAGCGTCCTAGCCTCCCAATCATCATTCAACAGTAGAGGGAGAAACAGCTTGCCAATTTAAAGGTCCTGTTTATAGGCCTACATAAAATTCATAGCATAATTTACTATCTGCAATTGAGGGCCGTGACAAGATAAGCTATTGGAGAGCATGGCCAGCTAGTAGCCGAGCGAGAGAGGGATGGAGAGTCTTTCTAAATTAGAATATGGGTTGTCAAAAAATGAACAGACTGGGTGCTAGAGGTGGCTTCAGGAATTAAAATGAAATGTAGCTTTTACAGAGTTGTGTCTGGGGTGTCTAGAATGTGTGTACAACTGTGTAAGTGTATCAGTATGCATTTCAGTTGGAGAAGGATTTAGAATTTTAAAATGAGGTGCAGGGGATTTTTGAAAGTTGGGACTGTGTGTGTGTGTGTGCCCATTTCAATGTACAAAAGTATGTGGACACCCCTTCAAATGAGTGGATTTAGCTCTATCAGCCACATCCATTACTGAAAGGTGTATAAAATCGAGCACACAGCTATGCTGTCTCCATAGACAAACATTGGCAGTAGAATGGCCTTACTGAAGAGCTCAGTGACTTTCAATGCATAGTGCTAACTGTACAGTTTGGTGGAGGAGGCTGTGTTTCATGGTTCGGGCTAGGTCCCGAACTATAGCATACAATGAGATTTTAGATGATTCTGTGCTTCCAACTTTGTGGCAACAGTTTGGGGAAGGCCCTTTCCTGTTTCATCATACAGGTCCATACAGAAATGGTTTGTTGAGGTTGGTGTGGAAGAACTTGACTGGCCTGCACAGAGCCCTGACTTCAACCCCATCGAACACCTTTAGGATGAATTGAAACGCCGACTGTGAGCCAGGCCTAATCACCCAATATCATTACTCGACCTCACTAATTCTCTTATGGCAAGTCCCCGCAGCAATGTTCCAACATCTAGTGGAAAGCCTTCCCAGAAGAGTGGAGACTGTTATAGCAGCAAAGGGGAGACCATATTAATGTCCATGATTTTGGAATGAGATGTTCGACGAGCAACTGTCCACATACTTTCGGTCATGTAGTGTATTTAAACGGTCACAGAGTGTTCTATTGCCATCCATTTCTTGTGATGTGCTACTATGACATGTTCTGTCATTGGGATCTGGTCCCAGGTTGTGGCCATTTTGTTTTGTCAGTCCATTTTCTTCCCTGTCAGCAGACTGTGATTGTCATAGCTGTTTGTTTTAGCTGCTTGTGGGTCGCCAGGACCCTTGGCTCAGGCAGACAACAGCCTATCAGGCAACGGGGTATACTGTATATCTTTAGCCTATCACAGCCATCTCTCTGGAGTTGTCTGTTGATGTCAGCAACACTGTACTTTATGAGATGCACTTTGCACTCTTGTTGGCATGTCTTTTTCTTTCTTTTTCTCTCTCACTCACTCTCTCTCCTTCTCTCTCTCTCTCCTTCTCTCTAACTCTCGCTCTCTCTCTTCTTTCTTTCTTTCTTTCTTTCTTTCTTTCTTTCTTTCTTTCCTCCCCTCTCTCTCCATCTTGTATTCTCTCTGTCCCTCTTTCTCTCCATCTTGTATTCTCTCTGTCCCTCTTTCCATCTTGTATTCTCTCTTGTTCTTTCTCTACCTTTCGTTCTCTCTATTTGTTTCTCTTTCCCTACTTCCTCTTTCTTTCCTTCTCTCCCACCCCTCTCTTTCCCTCACTCTCTCTCTCCTCCTTCTCCTCTCTCACCCCTCTCTTGCTCTGCCCTTTCCCCTGTGGTGACAGTGAGCTGTGATCCGTAGGGCCAGTAGGCTGGCTTGAGCTGCATGTTAAGGCGTAGAGGGATGGAAGGAGGATGGATGGTGGGGTGGAGAGAGCCAGGGCTAGGCTGACACAGGTGACATTGGGGCTGGAGGGAGGAAAGGAGAGAGGGGGAGGGAGGGAGGGAAGGAAGGAAGGAGAGAGGGGGAGGGAGAGAGGCTCAGGCAGCATGCCGAAGGAGGGAGTAGGAGGATGGAAACCTTAATCGTCTCCCTTTTGTCAGCCATGTATGGCTTTACAATGTTTAACATGGAGAGGAGAGGGCTTACTATGTCTGTAGAAGAACCAGGACTCTGGCTAATAATAAGGACTGGTTTCTAAGGAAGATGTACTGTCTTATAGGCTACTAGAGCTACATTTTTCTTAAACATAAGAAATATAACACCCTTTCATTGCTTTGTCATCCCTCTACTGTCACTTCTCACTCCTATATTTTTCCCCTCCTTCCTCTCTCCTTTTCCTCTCTTCTCAATCTCTCTTCTCTCTCTCATCATTCTCCTCTGTCTCTTTCTAATTTATCTCTCCTCTCCTCTCTCTATTTCTTGCCTCCCCTCACTTTCACACCCGTGATCTCTCTCCCTCTCTTCCTGCAGTATAGAGATGGAATTTATTTTCTTGGCACGCCATCAGAGAGAAAGCATATCTTCTCCTGAGGACCTAGGGAAGGAGAGCTTGGGCAACCATTACCTTTTGTATGAATGAGTGCTCTGTCAACAACATTAATCCACAGTGTAATTGGCCGCCACTGTCTGTCTGCCACAGAACCGACCACAGCACCCCAGTCATCAGCAGTAGATCCATGTCTCACAAGCAAAGACCACAATGGAAGAGATTGATTTACGAAAGCTATGGCACGTTCAATTGTGTAATATAATGACATGGCTATGGAAATGAATTAAAGTGGGTGGATGAGGGTGGCAATAAAATTTGAGGTCAGGAGGGCAAAACAAGGACGAACATCATGTTGTCTCTGGTTGAACTTTAAGGAGCTGTGTGGTCAGTTAGATATGAGTTGGGAGAAGAGTATCCGTTCAGTCCATCACCATATCATCATAACCATTCTGAGGAATACTTCTATTAGCCTACAGTTACATCATCTCTGTCTACAGGGAGCAGAGAGACAGGTAATGCACTGTCTACAGGGAGTAAGGAGAGACAATTCACTGTGTCTACAGGGAGTAGGGAGACATAATGCACTGTCTACAGGGAGTAAGGAGAGACATAATGCACTGTGTCTACAGGGAGCAGGGAGACATAATGCACTGTGTCTACAGGGAGCAGGGAGACATAATGCACTGTCTACAGGGAGTAAGGAGAGACATAATGCACTGTGTCTACAGGGAGTAGGGAGACATAATGCACTGTGTCTACAGGGAGTAGGGAGACATAATGCACTGTGTCTACAGGGAGCAGGGAGACATAATGCAGTGTGTCTACAGGGAGCAGGGAGACATAATGCACTGTGTCTACAGGGAGTAGGGAGACATAATGCACTGTGTCTACAGGGAGTAGGGAGACATAATGCACTGTGTCTACAGGGAGCAGGGAGACATAATGCACTGTGTCTACAGGGAGCAGGGAGACATAATGCACTGTGTCTACAGGGAGCAGGGAGACATAATGCACTGTGTCTACAGGGAGTAGGGAGACATAATGCACTGTGTCTACAGGGAGTAGGGAGCTATAATGCACTGTGTCTACAGGGAGTAGGGAGACATAATGCACTGTGTCTACAGGGAGTAGGGAGAGACATAATGCACTGTGTCTACAGGGAGTAGGGAGAGACATAATGCACTGTGTCTACAGGGAGTAGGGAGAGACATAATGCACTGTGTCTACAGGGAGTAGGGAGAGACATAATGCACTGTGTCTACAGGGAGTAGGGAGAGACATAATGCACTGTGTCTACAGGGAGCAGGGAGACATAATGCACTGTGTCTACAGGGAGCAGGGAGACATAATGCACTGTGTCTACAGGGAGTAGGGGGAGACATAATGCACTGTGTCTACAGGGAGCAGGGAGACATAATGCACTGTGTCTACAGGGAGCAGGGAGACATAATGCACTGTGTCTACAGGGAGCAGGGAGACATAATGCACTGTGTCTACAGGGAGTAGGGGGAGACATAATGCACTGTGTCTACAGGGAGCAGGGAGACATAATGCACTGTGTCTACAGGGAGTAGGGAGAGACATAATGCACTGTGTCTACAGGGAGTAGGGGGAGACATAATGCACTGTGTCTACAGGGAGTAGGGGGAGACATAATGCACTGTGTCTACAGGGAGTAGGGGGAGACATAATGCACTGTGTCTACAGGGAGCAGGGAGACATAATGCACTGTGTCTACAGGGAGTAGGGGGAGACATAATGCACTGTGTCTACAGGGAGTAGGGGGAGACATAATGCACTGTGTCTACAGGGAGTAGGGGGAGACATAATGCACTGTGTCTACAGGGAGTAGGGGGAGACATAATGCACTGTGTCTACAGGGAGTAGGGGGAGACATAATGCACTGTGTCTACAGGGAGTAGGGGGAGACATAATGCACTGTGTCTACAGGGAGTAGGGGGAGACATAATGCACTGTGTCTACAGGGAGTAGGGGGAGACATAATGCACTGTGTCTACAGGGAGTAGGGAGAGACATAATGCACTGTGTCTACAGGGAGTAGGGAGAGACATAATGCAGTGTGTCTACAGGGAGTAGGGAGAGACATAATGCAGTGTGTCTACAGGGAGCAGGGAGAGACATAATGCACTGTGTCTACAGGGAGCAGGGAGAGACATAATGCACTGTGTCTACAGGGAGCAGGGAGAGACATAATGCACTGTGTCTACAGGGAGCAGGGAGAGACATAATGCACTGTGTCTACAGGGAGCAGGGAGAGACATAATGCACTGTGTCTACAGGGAGTAGGGAGAGACATAATGCACTGTGTCTACAGGGAGTAGGGAGACATAATGCACTGTGTCTGCAGGGAGCAGGGAGAGACATAATGCACTGTGTCTACAGGGAGCAGGGAGAGACATAATGCACTGTGTCTACAGGGAGTAGGGAGAGATAATGCACTGTGTCTGCAGGGAGAGACATAATGCACTGTGTCTACAGGGAGCAGGGAGAGACATAATGCACTGTGTCTACAGCGAGTAGGGAGAGACATAATGCACTGTGTCTACAGGGAGTAGGGAGAGACATAATGCACTGTGTCTACAGGGAGTAGGGGGAGACATAATGCACTGTGTCTACAGGGAGTAGGGGGAGACATAATGCACTGTGTCTACAGGGAGTAGGGAGACATAATGCACTGTGTCTACAGGGAGCAGGGAGAGACATAATGCACTGTGTCTACAGGGAGCAGGGAGAGACATAATGCACTGTGTCTACAGGGAGTAGGGAGAGACATAATGCACTGTGTCTACAGGGAGTAGGGAGACATAATGCACTGTGTCTGCAGGGAGCAGGGAGAGACATAATGCACTGTGTCTACAGGGAGCAGGGAGAGACATAATGCACTGTGTCTACAGGGAGTAGGGAGAGATAATGCACTGTGTCTGCAGGGAGAGACATAATGCACTGTGTCTACAGGGAGCAGGGAGAGACATAATGCACTGTGTCTACAGCGAGTAGGGAGACATAATGCACTGTGTGAGTGTCATAATGTTGTAATAGCCAAAATGTGTTAGTTAGGTGTCTAGGGGAGAGACAGTGAAATATTTATCGAATACTCGGTATTCTTACCATTTGCGTGTGTGTGTATTTGTGTGTGTCTCCATCCCTGTGTGCATGTGTGATGTAGCTAAGAGACATTATCTAGCTTCTATTCTTTCCTGAAGCCCAATCAACCAACAGATGTAGTGGCCCCACACACCCGCAGTCCCCACGCTTTTGTCCGCGGGCGTGTGGGTTTAGGGTCATGAAATATTGTACGGATGAAGGGCGGGTGGGTGGCAGGCGGGTTGAATAAAGAGAAGACAATACACAAAACAATCCATGAATGTATCATTCTTGTGCAATTTATATCTATAGGCTACATTGAGGTTTTTATTTGATTATGTTAGGCTGTCTGTGCTTAAGTCTAAGCTTCAGGGCTGAACTGTAGGCGCGCCAAATAGCCTACACGCCAATTAGCCAAATAACCAATTAGCCAACACGCCAATCGCCAAATGCTTTTGGGAACTGGCAAAAGTAAGAACAAGACAGAGTTTAATTCAATAAGCGAAAAGATGTGAAATGGAGAGTTAAAAATAGAGAGAAGGGAAGGACAGAAAAAAAATATATGAAATGTATGCATTCACTACTGTAAGTCGCTCTGGATAAGAGCGTCTGCTAAATGACTAAAATGTAAATGTAAATGTAATATTTGCGAAAGATTTAGTGAAGTGGCAAAAGAGGAAGATGGCTGTGAAAGTTATGTGTGATGATTGTGAGGCGCTATACAATTCCAACTGTCACAAGACGGTTGCTTCAATTAGCCCTACAGTATGACACACAAGGGTACTGGAGCCTACTGTTCAGTTGAGTTAAATGGAAACTGAAGTCTGAACCCTGATTGTATGACTATAACCTCTCACATAGCCTTAATATTAACTCCTCAGAATTAAGCATTTGTTATTCTTTAAAAAAAATAAACATTTACCCAATTTTCGTGGTATCCAATTGGTAGTTACAGTCTTGTCTCATCACTGCAACTCCCATACAGACTTGGGAGAGGCGAAGGTCGAGAGCCATGCGTCCTCTGAACCACAACCCAACCAAGCCGCACTGCTTCTTCACACAATGCCCACTTAACCCGGAAGCCAGCCGCACCAATGTGTCGGAGGAAACACTGTACACCTGGCGACCGTGTCAGCATGCACTACACCCAGCCAGCCACAGTAGTCGCTAGTGCGCGATGGGACAAGGACATCCCTGCCGGCCAAACCCTCCCCTAACCTGGATGACGCTGGGCCAATTGTGCACCGCCCCATGGGTCTCGGCCGGCTGCAACAGAGCCTGGACTCGAACACAGGATCTAGAGTGGCACAGCTAACACTGCGATGAAGTGCCTTAGACCACTGCGCCACTCAAGAGGCCACAGAATTAAGCATTTCTTGCAGTAAAATTATACACCAAATATATATTGGGAACCGGAGTGGAGAAATATGATTTATTTATTTATGCATCTTGAGAGAATGCGAATACACAGTTAGGGACCGTCTGTAGAGGTCCTATCTTCGCCAGCATCATAACATCCAAGCCGAACTGGGTCGTTTTCACAGCTTTCTATTTCCTTACAACCGGTCAAACTGATGTCGTTTGGACATTTTGCACAGAGAATCTTTCCAGTTTTTTTCTGAGTTATTGCATTATCTCTCCGGTCCATAAATGTCTTTATGCAGAGATGACAGAGAAAACCTTACCAATGTCAACTGGATTGAAGCATTCATTTCATTCTATCGATTTATGACATTACTCTAGTGAGCAAGGGTTAATTTAGTCTTCTAAGGCACCATAATGACAAAAGAGAAGCTGCATGTATCTAATAATAGATAAATTGACTAACAAATAGCCAACAAAATGTCAGAAATGATAAACAACAACGATACTGCACTCCCCGTCATCTCTGCCTACAGCACATTTTCTACATTAGCGGGTTCGGGTCGGGAGCGGGCCTCAGATCTTTATCACATATAATCGGGAGGTTGCGGACGGGTGAACAAACATCTGACCTGCGCACCACTTCTTGCCGCCATATCAATACATTAGTCTCCTGCAGAAATCTTTGTCCTCATAAAGAACATACTCGCCTCAAAAAAAAAAGCAGGTCAATTGTATTCAAGGGACGCAACTATAAATATTTGATATGTGTCAGAATGCACTTTAAATTAGCTAGGTCTATCGTAAAGTGTAGCCAGCGCCACTCCAAGTCCTGGCTCCTTGTCTTATTAATGGCCTGTTCTGGGCCGGACTTGTTCATGTTAATAACAGATAAATGAGTTTGGGCTTGTCTGCCAGACATGTGGCCACCAAAACTGGGATCAAATTCTATTTGAATTCATAAAAAATAATTTTGCCCTTAGAACAGTCTCAATTCATCTGGACATGGACTCTACAAGGTGTCAAAAGCGTTCCACGGGGATGCTGGCCCATGTTGACTCCAATGATTCTCACAGTTGTGTCAAGTTGTCTGGATGTCCTTTGGGCGGAGCACCATTCTTGATACACACAGGAAACTGTTGAGTGTGAAAAACCCAGCAGCGTTGCAGTTCTTGAAACAAACCAATGTGCCTGGTACCATACCCCGTTTAAGACACTTAAATCTTTTGTCTTGCCCATTCTCCCTCTGAATGCGGTCTCAATTGTCTCAATGCTTAAACAAATCCTTCTTTAACCCATCTCCTCCCCTTCATCTACACATATTGAAGTGGATTTAACAAGTGACATCAATAAGGGTATAGCTTTCACCTGGATTCACCTGGTCAGTCAATGTCATGAAAAATGTTCAGAATGTTTTGTACACTCATTGTACATGTAGAGCTTGCAATATAAACAATAAAAAAACCTAGGGCTTTCATTCACTGATAAATGGTTTCAGGCCAGCAAATCTGCAGGACATAAGGGCCTGCTTGCAGTGAGGGAACCACTCCAGAATCCCCCGACAAACTCCTCTCAACCCCTCTGTCTCTCTCAGACTTTACCCTGCAGAAATCCCTCCTTTTGTAGTGGAATGAATCAAGCTAATGGGCCCCATAGATCCGTGCTGTCGTCTCAGGGCTCATATTTATGGCTTTAAGAGCCATTACATATTGGTTAGGTGTCACTCACCCCTCTCCCTTCCACTGACTGACTGCCACCCTGAGGTTGCCAAGGAAGGACAATCTTGGTCACTGCTGAAAAATGACCCTAAAAAGAGAGTGTGTGTGTTATCAGAGTTCTCTCGGTGCCAAATGTCCCAGTTCCGCAAGCTAAGTACCTCTGGGCCCCTATGAAGACCTTTGGAATGGCTTGTTTTGCCTGTTTTAACACATTGGTCTATGTAGCAGTGGAGGCTGGTGGGAGGAGCTATAGAGGGACGGACTCACTGGAATGGAATAAATGGAACAGAGTCAAACATGTGGTTTCCATATGTCTGATGTGTTTGATACTGTTCCATTAATTCCATTCCAGCCATTACAATGAGCCTGTTCTCCTATATCTCCTCCCACTGACCTCCGCTGCTGTGTAGGTAAAGCATAGTGTAAAGGTGGCTAAATTAGGGCAGGGTATCTCAGAGGATTACTTCTCTTGGTGGCTGTTGGTGGTGGCTGTGTGTGTATGAGTCTGTTTTAGTGTGTGTGTGTGTGTGTGTGTGTGTGCATTCGTGCGTGCGTGCGTGTGTAGAATGATTCATGCCCTTGGGGGCGCCTGTGCTGTAGCCCTTCTGCCATCACAGCTACTGCTGTTTGCCTTTGGTTTCATGAAGGGCGGCTAGTGACAGCTGTCAATGATTTCCACATGCTATTTGTCATTGCCTCTCAAACACAGTCACACGCGCAGGCAAACATGCATGCACGCACATACCCAGACACACATGCAGCACATGTCATAGGAATTTAAAGTTAAGTATTTTATTAAAAGATAAGCCTCCAAACTAACTAGCACTGCACACTTAAATAAAAAAGTTCCAAAAGGTTTTTTCAGCTGTCCCTGTAGGAGAACCCTTTTTGGTTCCAGGTAGAACCCATTTTGGTTACAGGTAGGAGACTTTTGGGATTCATGTAGAACGCTTTGTGGAAATGGTTCTACATGGAACTCAAAAGGGTTCTACCTGGAGACCAGAAGGGTTCCACCTGGAACCAAAAAGGGTTATGGGGACACCTGAAGACCCCTTTTAAGTTCTAGATAGCACCTTTTTTTCTAAGGTAGTTAAACAGCCCCTTGTAGTAGTAGGGTAATTCCATTTCAATGTCATTTTGGATATGTGATTCCCTTTGCAGTGCAGAAACATTACATCTTTTCTCTCCTGCGAACAGTTCTTTCTGAGAACCCTATTCCCTATACATTCTATACACCCTATTCCCTATACATTCCCTATGGGCCCTGCTCAAAAGTGGTGCACTATGTAGGGCATAGTGTGCTATTTTGGGAAAAGCAGCCAGTGGCTTACTGACGGTTTAGTCCAGTGAATAACTAGCTTTATTGATTCATTGCCATTGTGTCACATGCATCTCTGGTACTCAATTGAGTGTAGATCAATGATTTTTCAGAAACCCTTTTGTCTCCTCTCCTCTTCTCTCCTACTTTCTCCAGGCACTAAATACAATAACTATCAGACAGTGAATTCGGTCTGAGAGAGCGAGGGAGGGGAAGAGGGAGAGAAATAGAAAAAGTGATGGCGTGATCTAGATTGATAGCGAGATTAGAATGTTAGATGAGACAGGTGGATGACTGGACAGACTGAATTCAGTCTCATTGAAACCACTGACCTCCTTCAGGGTCAAATGATTCTTGCTCCTCCTTTACTTCTCGTCTCTTTTAGTCTGAATTGTACCTCAGCTGAATCAGCCCAGTCAGGGAAAGGCAAAAGGCAGAGTGAGCCTGGAGGTCCTGGAGGTCCTGGAAGACCAGGGATAGTCTGTGGCTTTGATGTGAGATTGTGCCAGCGTTTAGTGCCTAGTGCCTAGTCAGTAGGGCTCCTCTTCTATCCCCAGCCCAGCCAGGAAAAGGCAGAGAGAGCCTCGAGGACCAGTCTAGGGCTCTGGTCCTTTGAGATGGTGCCAATGTTTGGGGCTTAATCCTGTGTGAGGCATGGCTGGCTGGCTCTGCTCTGGGTGGCTGTCTGGCCTGCTGGCTGGCTCTGCTCTGGGTGGCTGACTGACTGGCTGGCTGGCCCTGGTTGGATGGCTGGATGGTTGACTGGCTGGCTGGTCCTGGGTAGATGGTTGACTGAACCAGGGTGGCTGAGTGAACATCAGATTAAAGGGAGGCTAAACTCTCCTCTTACTCTGAACAGACAGAGGGACAGAGGAGAGGAAGGGAAGGGGGGAAGGGAGAGGGGGAAAGAAAGAGAGGCTAAACTCTATGATGTGTAAAGAATAGAACAATGAAAGCTAGGAAGCTAAAACCATCATACAATAAAAATCGCCTACCTCTTAGCCCTGAGGATTGCATTGTTTCCTCAAGGGTACAATAAACTACAGAGACAGTGAGAGGAGAGAGAGGCAGTATGTCAGAGGGTGGGGATGGTGGTTTCTGTAGCTGGCTGGAAACCTTCGGTAGAGCAGGGCAGCACAGCTCTCCAGTTTCATCCCTGCAGCTCTACTCCTTCTGTCAATATTTCGGCCACGTTCGCAGGGGACTGCCACCGCCTCTGTCACATGGCAAGATGCCACAGGCGTACTTTTAATCCTGCATCCTTACAGTCTAATGACTTATTTACACTACAGGGCCAAACCGGGCCAAGCCATGCCAAACGCGACCAAATCAGGCTGGCCTGGTTACACATCTACCAATGTTGCTGTAACCTGCTTGAAAGAACAATGTGAAAATACAATATTAAAGTCAGCACAGTATGGTTCTGGTTGGCAGTATGGTTCTGGTTGGCAGTATAGTATGGTTCTGGTTGGCAGTATAGTTTGGTTCTTGTTGGCAGTATAGTATGGTTCTGGTTGGCAGTATAGTTTGGTGCTGGTTGGCAGTATAGTATGGTTCTGGTTGGCAGGATAGTATGGTTCTGGTTGGCAGTACAGTGGTTCTGGTTGGCATTATAGTGTGGTTCTGGTTGGCAGTACAGTATGGTTCTGGTTGGCAGTACAGTATGGTTCTGGTTGGCAGTACAGTATGGTTCTGGTTGGCAGTACAGTATGGTTCTGGTTGGCAGTATAGGATGGTTCTGGTTGGCAGTATAGGATGGTTCTGGTTGGCAGTACAGTATGGTTCTGGTTGGCAGTACAGTATGGTTCTGGTTGGCAGTACAGTATGGTTCTGGTTGGCAGTACAGTATGGTTCTGGTTGGCAGTACAGTATGGTTCTCTTTGGCAGTACGGTATGGTTCTGGTTGGCAGTATTGTGTGGTTCTTGTTGGCAGTATAGTATGGTTCTGGTTGGCAGTATTGTGTGGTTCTTGTTGGCAGTATAGTATGGTTCTGGTTGGCAGTATAGTATGGTTCTGGTTGGCAGTATTGTGTGGTTCTTGTTGGCAGTATAGTATGGTTCTGGTTGACAGTATAGTATGGTTCTGGTTGGCAGTATTGTGTGGTTCTTGTTGGCAGTATTGTGTGGTTCTTGTTGACAGTATAGTATGGTTCTGGTTGGCAGTATTGTGTGGTTCTTGTTGGCAGTATAGTGTGGTTCTGGTTGGCAGTATTGTGTGGTTCTGGTTGGCAGTATTGTGTGGTTCTGGTTGGCAGTATAGTGTGGTTCTGGTTGGCAGTATAGGGTGGTTCTTGTTGGCAGTATAGTATGGTTCTGGTTGGCAGTATAGTATGGTTCTGGTTGACAGTATTGTGTGGTTCTTGTTGGCAGTATAGTATGGTTCTGGTTGGCAGTATAGTATGGTTCTGGTTGGCAGTATAGTATGGTTCTGGTTGACAATATAGTATGGTTCTGTTTGGCAGTATTGTGTGGTTCTTGTTGGCAGTATAGTATGGTTCTGGTTGGCAGTATAGTATGGTTCTGGTTGGCAGTATAGTATGGTTCTGGTTGACAATATAGTATGGTTCTGTTTGGCAGTATTGTGTGGTTCTTGTTGGCAGTATAGTATGGTTCTGGTTGGCAGTATTGTGTGGTTCTTGTTGGCAGTATAGTATGGTTCTGGTTGGCAGTATAGTGTGGTTCTGGTTGGCAGTATAGTGTGGTTCTGGTTGACAGTATTGTGTGGTTCTTGTTGACAGTATTGTGTGGTTCTGGTTGACAGTATTGTGTGGTTCTGGTTGGCAGTATAGTGTGGTTCTGGTTGGCAGTATTGTGTGGTTCTTGTTGGCAGTATAGTATGGTTCTGGTTGGCAGTATTGTGTGGTTCTTGTTGGCAGTATTGTGTGGTTCTTGTTGGCAGTATAGTATGGTTCTGGTTGACAGTATAGTATGGTTCTGGTTGGCAGTATTGTGTGGTTCTTGTTGGCAGTATAGTATGGTTCTGGTTGGCAGTATTGTGTGGTTCTTGTTGGCAGTATAGTATGGTTCTGGTTGGCAGTATTGTGTGGTTCTTGTTGGCAGTATAGTATGGTTCTGGTTGGCAGTATAGTATGACTTACTCTTTACTATAGATCAACTGTGTCTTTTCAAGCTCATTATGTGCTGTTACTCTTGTCTTGGCAGCATACAGCAGTCAGCCTGCAGTTTTTACTCCCTCCATTCGCCGAAGGGAAAGATGACGGTGATTATGAAGGCTCTCCTGCTGTAGTGTTGTCAGATAGCAGTGTGGTGTTATTTTCACGTGTGGCAACTTGTCATTCACTTGCTTTTGTAAGTATAAATTGTGACAGTTACATGTTTAGGAGGGTATTGTTTCTGTTGTTCAACTGTGGATGCAATTCCCATATGCTATTTTCCTGTTGTTACCTTATTCACTATTTCTTTGTTGGCACGGTGTGTGAGATCTGTCCAATTCTATTTATAGTATAGTTCTTCTGTTTCTCAGTTTTAGTTGGAGTCATTTGAAAAAAATCTATGAATGGGAAATGATAAGGAAATTAAAGTGGTGGCATGGCTGAAACAAATCAAATCTAATTATATTGGTCACATACACATTTTTAGCAGCTCAGTTGGGTTGATTCATGTAAAAGTACAAGATTGGAATTAAGAAATATATAAGTTTTAGGACGAGCAATGTCGGAGTGGTATTGACAAGAATACAGTAGAATACAGTATATACATATGAAATGAGTAACACGGTATGTAAACATTATCAAAGTGACCAGTGTTGCATTATTAAAGTGGCCAGTGATTCCATGTCTATGTACATAGGGCAGCAGCCTCTAAGGTGCAGGGTTGAGTAACCGGGTGGTAGCCGGCTAGTGACAGTGACTAAATTCAGGGCAGGGTACTGGGTGGTAGCCGGCTAGTGACAGTGACTAAATTCAGGGCAGGGTACTGGGTGGTAGCCGGCTAGTGACAGTGACTAAATTCAGGGCAGGGTACTGGGTGGTAGCCGGCTAGTGACAGTGACTAAATTCAGGGCAGGGTACTGGGTGAAGGCCGGCTAGTGACAGTGACTAAATTCAGGGCAGGGTACTGGGTGAAGGCCGGCTAGTGACAGTGACTAAATTCAGGGCAGGGTACTGGGTGGAGGCCGGCTAGTGATGGCTATTTAACAGTCTGATGGCCTTGAGATAAAAGCTGTTTTTCAGTCTTTCAGTTCCAGCTTTGATGCACCTGTACTGACCTCGTCTTCTGGATGATAGTGGGGTGAACAGGCAGGGGCTTGGGTGGTTGATGTTCTTGATGATATTTTTGGCCTTCCTGTGACATCGGGTGCTGTAGGTGTCCTGGAGGGCATGCAGTGTGCCACCGGTAATGCATTGGGCAGACCGTGGCACATAAACTATGTATGCAGCATTGACACTGGAAATGTGCTAATGTGTTAATGAGAGAGAGAGAGAGATGTATGTATGTATGTATGTAGGTGCTCACATGTTTTACCCAGGACAGGAACAGCCATCACACAAATTGCATGAGCGCGCACACACCGTAGGCACAGGGAACACACACAGAAACAAGGAACACACACATCACCGGAATGGCGTGACTGAGTTTAATTGTGCTATTGCAGAATTGCAATAGCACAATTAAACTCAGTCACGCCATTCCCCCTGAACACAGTGGGGTGAGGTGTGTGTGTGTGTGTGTGTGTGTGTGTTCCTCGTATCTGTGTGTGTCTGTGTGTTCGTGTGTGTTCGTGTGTGTTCCCTGTGCCTACGGTGTGTATGTGTGTGCTCACGGCAGTGTTTGTGTATGTGCGAGTTCCCGCAGCCCCCTCATTCCCTACATTACCGTGACGCTCCACACTCCTTAATGAGGTAGCTCCCATCGCTCCCAGCTATCCCATAATGCATTTCTCTCTGCGGTGGCAGGCGGAACAGACCGTGGAGATTTGGCAGAACATTGGGACATATGGCGGAAACAGACGGGATGCCCAGGCTTGGCAGGTGGCATAGTGCCTGAGTGCCCGGGATAGATGGATAGGTAGATGGGGTGGATAGGTTTGACACCCTAGGTGGGCCAAGGTCCATCCTACACTGTGTTAAGTGTAGGCTGTACCGTTGTTGAGTAGAATCATATAGGGTTCTTTGGTTTGTCCCCATAGGGAACCCTTTTTGGTGCTAGGTAGAACCTTTGCTGAGGGTTCTACCTAGAACCCTCTATGTAGGGTTCTTCATAGAACCCCCTGTATATGGTTCTACCTAGAAGCCTCTATGCAGGGTTCTACTAATAACCGTTTCATCATCTAAAGATTCTTCCTCAAACTCTCTATAGAAGGTTCCATCAGACTTATTAACCTTTAAAATTGAATTATTTATGACAATATGTTTATATGTATCATAAGGCAGTTCATTGAGGGCTTAGTTATTCCTTAACACAGTGGTGTTAGGAACCCCCCCTCACATTATGCTGGTTTGCAAAGTGATGTGTAATTCCTATTGGAATACAGCCAGAGTTGGGATATACAAGAAGGGGAATTTTTATCACCCGCAACCTGCATTCAGAATGACTACCAGAGTCGGAAAAGTGTATTAATTATACTACCTCAATGATCTAAACTGGAACAACCATCTCTGTAACGGGTGAAATAAGTCCAACTACTAATAGATTTCTTTAGTTCAAAAGTATACTGTATATGTTTTTTTATCTTTGTGCAGCATACAATCAATGCAAAAACACATATTAAAACAAACAATTCTGAAAATCACCCTGCAATAGAGCATGCTGGGAAATATGATATACGGTTCTATGTATAACCCTTCTTGCCTCCCAAAGAGCCCTTCTTCTCTTGCAAAGACTCATTCTTGCCTTCCAAAGAATCATCAAATAACCCTTTCTTCCAAAAACGGTTCTTAGGATATTAAAGGTTCTAGGTAGAACCCTTTGCCTTAAAAATAACCTTTGTCTTCCAAAAATGGGTTTTCAGATCAAAATGGTTATTGGTAGAACCCTATCCCTCTGTAAAGAACCCTTTTGGAACCCTTTTTTCTAAGAGTCAAGTTATGGAAAGAAGGTGCTAGGACTTTTCCAAATCAGTTGCACAGGGTAGATTATATTTTATATTATATTTTTTGCATCGTCAGCTGGTTTCTTGACTCAGTCGGCAGGCTGAATCGGATGTGGTAATGGCCAAGGACTCCGCCTTATCCTCTTTAATTATTTATACATTGGTCTCTCCCATCCATGTTGTTTAGACACTCCAGTATAGTGCTCCACAGATTAAATTGCTATTTTTACCAACATTTCAGTATCAATAGACCTTCATCAGGTTTCATCCCAGTGAAATGTAGATTCAGTGATCTGCTTCACTGAATTGCTGTTGGGCATTTCCTGTTTTACATACCATACACACTCAGCTCAGTTGGGGTGATTGGGCAATTCTCTCATGCTGTGTTTGTTTCATTTTATATTCTTTAAAAGACCTAGTTGGTGAAAGACAAATATGCAAGCTTTACATCATAGGCCTACATATGGGAATGCTGTGTGGCAACCTCAGAGATGCTGTTTTAGGTGTAGCAGGGAACGTGTAGCTTAATGATGTTAAATAAAAAGGGATTAAATATCAGTCTGTTACTCTTTTCCTCTCTCCCCCCTCTCTCTCGCTCTCTCTCTTCCTCTCTACATGCCTTCTCTGCCCCTTTCTCACTCTCTCTCTCTCTTTCTCTAAAGGCCATATTCCTACTATCAGGAGTGTAGCTGTAAAGAATAGAAAAGCCAACACTGTGCTTCTAATTAATGTTGAAATACCCATACTGCTGCTCGAGAACCATGGCCTACAAATGTGTCTCTTTCACAAGGGACATATCTTCAAGGGTCCTACTAGTAGAGTCATAGGTTTAGATAGTAACTGAGAAGCGTGTGCATGTGGGTGTATTTGTGTGTGTGTGTGTAGTTTTCTCTTTACCTTCATCTCTGTTGGCTCCTAACCCATCATCTCTTTGGTGTTGATATTGTGTCTTTGTGAGCTGACTTGGATTTCCAAGTATTCAAATAGTGTAAGTAAGAGAATGGGCTGCTCCTGAGGTTAATGATATAGAAGAGGTAGTATCTGGTGTTGGGTATCTCTCTGAGAGATGACTTGGACCTCCAGGTATTGTAATGGCATCAGAGAACGGGCAGTGTCTGTCTGTCTCCACCGGTTCTTGTTCTGGGATAACCACAATTTGAAGTGTCCTGAGGTAATACAGTGCATTGACAGTGCATGTCAGAGCAAAAACCAAGCCACGAGGTTGAAGGAATTGTCTGTAGAGCTCAGAGACATGATTGTGCCGAGGCACAGATCTGGGGAAGGGTACCACATATTTTTTGCAGCATTGAAGGTCCCCAAGAACACAGTGGCCTACATAATTCTAAAATGGAAGAAGTTTGGAACCACCAAGACTCTGCAATTGCGGGAGCAATCAGGGGAGAAGGGACGTGACCAGGAACCCGATGGTCACTCTGAAAGAGCTCCAGAGTTCCTCTGTGGAGCTGGGAGAACCTTCCAGAAGGACAGCCATCTCTGCAGCTCTCCACCAATCAGGTCTTTATGGTAGAGTGGCCAGAAGGAAGCCACTCCTCAGTAAAAGGCACATGACAGCCCGGTTGGACTTAGCCAAAAGGCACCTAAAGACTCTCAGACCACGAGAAGCAAGATTGTCATTTCTGGTTAAGGGCTTGTAAGTAAGTATTTCACTGTGAGGTTGTATTCGGCGCATGTGACAAATTCAATTTGATTTGAAGAATCTCTGGTCATATGAAAACGAGATTGAACTCTTTGGCCTGAATGCCAATCGTCACGTCTTGAGGAAAACTGGCACCATACGTACAGTGAAGCATGGTGGTGACAGCATCTTGCTGCGGGGATGCTTTTCAGGGGCAAGGACTGGGAGAATAGTCAGGATCGAGGGAAAGATGAACGGAGCAAAGTACAGAGAGATCCTTGATGAAATCCTGCTCCAGAGCGCTCAGGACCTCAGACTGGGGCGAAGGTTCACCTTCCAACAGGACAACGACCCCTATCACACAGTCAAGACAATTCAGGAGTGGCTTTGGGACAAGTCTCTGAATGTCCTTGAGTGGCACAGCCAAAGCCCGGACTTGAACCCGATCGAACATCTCTATGGAGACCTGAATATAGCTCTGCAGCAACTCTCCCCATCCAACCTGATAGCTTGAAAAAATCTGCAGAGAAGAATGGGAGAAACTTCCCATTTACAGCTGTGCCAAGCTTGTAGCATCATACACAATAAGACTCAAGGCTGTAATCACTGCCAAAGGTGCTTCAACAAAGTACTGAATAAAGGGTCTGAATACTTGATATTTCAGTTTTAAAAATGTTATAAATTTGCACCAAAAAAATAAAACCTGTTTTTGCTTTGTCATCATGGTGTATTGTGTGTAGATTGATGAGGGGAAAAAACT
Source organism: Salmo salar (assembly GCF_965601325.2). Classification (NCBI taxonomy): domain Eukaryota; kingdom Metazoa; phylum Chordata; class Actinopteri; order Salmoniformes; family Salmonidae; genus Salmo; species Salmo salar. Next base: position 26,353,972 of record NC_138318.1, on the reverse strand, counting down.
ATTTAATCCATTTTAGAATAAAGCTGTAACGTAACAATGTGGAAAAAGTCAAGGGGTCTAAATACCTTCCAAATGCACTGTATGTTTTTTGGGGGTTTCTACTGTGAAGTACAGAGTCAGACTGGTTCTGCCAAAATGAACTAGACAAAATGAACCAGACATCAAAACTACGAAATACCACATATGGAATCATGTAGTAACCAAAAATGTGTTAAACAAATCAAAATATATTTGACATTATTCAAAGTAGGCACCCTTTGCCTTGATGACAGCTTTGCACACTCTTGGCATTCTCTCAACCAGCTTCACCTGGAAAGCTTTTCTTGAAGGAGTTCCCACATATGCTGAGCACTTGTTGGCTGCTTTTCCTTCACTCTGCAGTCCAACTCATCCCAAACCATCTCAATTGGGTTGAGGTTGGGTGACTGTGGAGGCCAGGTCATCTGATGCAGTACTTTATTACTCTCTCTCTTGGTCAAATAGCCCTTACACAGCCTGGAGGTGTGTTGGGTCATTATCCTGTTGAAAAACAAATGATTGTCCCACTAAGCGCAAACCAGATGGGATGGCGTATCGCTGCAGAATGCTGTAGTAGCCATGCTGGTTAAGTGTGCCTTGAACTCTAAATAAATCACTGACAGTGTCACCAGCAAAGCACCCCCACACATCACACCTCCTCCTCCATGCTTCATGGTGGGAACCACACATGCGGAGATAATCCGTTCACATACTCAGTTCACAAAGACACGGCGGTTGGAACCAAAAATCTCAAATTTGGACTCAAAGGACAGATTTCCACCGGTCTAATGTCCATTGCTCGTGTTTCTTGGCCCAAGCAAGTCTCTTCTTCATATTGGTGTCCTTTAGTAGTGGTTTCTTTGCAGCAATTTGACCATGAAGGCCTGATTCACGCAGTCTCCTCTGAACAGTTGATGTTGAGATGTGTCTGTTACTTGAACTCTGTGAAGAATTTATTTGGGCTGCAGTTTCTGAGGCTGGTAACTCTGATTAACTTATTTTGGGGCGGCAGGTATCCTAGTGGTTACAGTGTTGGGCCAGTAACTGAAAGGGTGCTGGATCAAATCCCTGAGCTGACAAGGTAAAAATCTGTTGTTCTGCCCCTGAATGAGGCAGTTAACCCACTGTTCCCCGTTAGGCTGTCATTGTAAATAAGAATGTATTCTTAACTGACTTGCCTAGTTAAATTTTTAAAAAACTATAATAATTCTCTGCAGCAGAGGTAACCCTGTGGCTGTCCGCATGAGCGCTTGATTGTTTTTGCGACTGCACTTGAAGAAACTTTCAAAGTTCTTGACATTTTCCGGATTGACTGACCTTAACCTCTATGGGCTAGGTGGGACGCTAGCGTGCCACCCGTGGTGCACTCCATCAACAGCAGGTGCATTTCAAGAGCGGCAAATTTGAATCCAAATAAATGTCAAAATTCAAATTTTTCAAAAATACAACTATTTTACACCATTTGAAAGATAAACATCTCCTTAATCTAACCACGTTTTACGATTTCAAAAAGGTTTTACGGCGAAAGCATAAATTTAGAGTATGTTAGGACAGTACATTTACAAGAGTTGTGTGTAATGTTTTGTCAAGTCAAAGACAGGGTCACCAAAACCATAAAACCAGCTAAAATGATGCACTAACCTTTTACAATCTCCATCAGATGACACTCCTAGGACATTATGTTAGACAATGCATGCATTTTTAGTTCTATCAAGTTCATATTTATATCCAAAAACAGCGTTTTACTATGGCATTGATGTTGAGGAAATCGTTTCCCTCCAATAACCGGCAGTCAAGTCAGCGTCACAAATTAAATAATTAAAATTAGAAAACATTGGTAAAATATTATATTGTCATTTAAAGAATTATAGATTTACATCTCTTGAACGCAATCAACTTGCCAGATTTAAAAATAACCTTACTGGGAAATCACACTTTGCAATAATCTGAGCACTGCGCCCAGAAAAATACGCGTTGCGATACAGACTAGACGTCATGTTGGGGAGATCTAAAATCGAAAATACTATGTAAATAATCCATTACCTTTGATTCTCTTCATCAGATGTCACTTCCAGGTATCACAGGTCCATAACGAATGTAGTTTTGTTCAAAAAAGCTCATCATTTATGTCCAAAAATCTCCGTCTTGTTAGCACATGATCTAAGCCAGCCGGACTTCTCGTCATGAACGAGGGGAAAAAATATATTTACGTTCGTTCAAACATGTCAAACGTTGTATAGCATAAATCATTAGGGCCTTTTTTAACCAGAACATGAATAATATTCAAGGTGGACGAATGCATACTCTTTTATAACGTATTGGAACGAGGGTACCCAACATGAACTCGCGCGCCAGGTGTCTAATGGGACATCATCGTTCCATGGCTCTTGTTCGGTCAGATCTCCCTCCAGAAGACTCAAAACACTTTGTAAAGGCTGGTGACATCTAGTGGAAGCAATAGGAAGTGCCAAAATATTCCTCAGCCCCTGTGTTTTTCAATGGGATAGGTTTAAAGTCAATACAACACATCAGGTATCCACTTCCTGTCAGAAAATGTCTCAGGGTTTTGCCTGCCAAATGAGTTCTGTTATACTCACAGACACCATTCAAACAGTTTTAGAAACTTTAGAGTGTTTTCTATCCATATATAATAAGTATATGCATATTCTAGTTACTGGGTAGGATTAGTAACCAGATTAAATCGGGTACATTTTTTTTATCCAGACGTGCAAATGCTGCCCCCTAGCCCTAACAGGTTAATGATAGACTGAAATTCAAATGTTGCTACATAAGAATTAATCCAGTTGGTGGGTCACATATTTGGGCTGTTCTTACCATAATAGGGACTTGGTCTTTTACCAAATAGGGCTATCTTCTGTATACTACCCCTACCTTGTCACAACACAACTGATTTGCTCAAATGCATTAAGAAGGAAAGAAATTCCACAAATTAACTTTTAACAATCACACCTGTTAATTGAAATGCATTCCAGGTGACTAGCTCATGAAGCTGTGCAAAGCTGTGCAAAGCTGTCAACAAGGCAAAGGGTGGCTACTTTGAAGAATCTCAAATATATTAGTTAAACACTTTTTTTGGTTACTATATGATTCCAGATGTGTTATTTCATAGTTTTGATATCTTCAATATTATTCTACAATGTAGAAAATAGTTAAAATAAAGAAAACCCTTGAATGAGTAGGTGTGTCCAAACTTTTGACTGATACTGCATATTGACTGAATTATACTGCAACTTCCTGTTGACTGGTGCCCTAAGTCTGGCATAAGTCTTACGTCTCCTTCATTCCATTCCCCTGCCAAGCTTTGATGCCAGGTATTGTGCATTGATATTAGAGGTCGACCGATTAATCGGAATGGCCGATTAATTAGGGCCAATTTCAACTTTTCATAATAATCGGTATTTTTGGCCACCTATTTGCCGATATTTTCTTTTTTTTTTCTTTTTTTTTTTTGTATTTATCTTTTTTTTGTCTTTTTTTAAATTATTATTTTATTTATTTTTTAATTTTGGGGGGGGGACATTTATTTTTTACATTTTTTAACACCTTTATTTAACTAGGCAAGTCAGATTAAGAACACATTCTTATTTTCAATGACGGCCTAGGAACTGGGTTAACTGCCTTGTTCAGGGGGGATTCAGGGATTCGTTTTTGCAACCTTCCAGTTACTAATCCAATCCAACGCACGAGGAGCCTGCATGGCAGGCTGACTACCTGTTAAGCGAGGGCAGCAAGAAGCCAAGGTAAGTTGCTAGCTAGCATTAAACTTATCTTATAAAAAACTATCAATCTTAACATAATCACTAGTTAACTACACATGGTTGATGATATTACTAGTTTATCTAACCTGTTCTGCGTTGCATATAATCGATGCGGTGCCTGTTAATTTATCATTGAATCATAGCCTATTTCGCCAAACGGGTGTTGATTTAACAAGCGCATTTGCGAAAAAAGCACTGTCGTTGCACCAATGTACCTAACCATAAACATCAATGCCTTTCTTTAAAATCTACAAACAAGTATATATTTTTAAACCTACATATTTAGTTAATATTGCCTGCTAACATGAAATTGTGTCACATCTCTAGCGTTCATTGTACGCAGAGTCAGGGTATATGCAACAGTTTGGGCCGCCTGGCTCGTTGTGAACTAATTTGCCAGAATTTTACCTAATTATGACATAAAATTGACATAACATTGACATAAGATAACTCGTAAGCATTCATTCAGACAACACTTTCGTGCGTTTTGCCAGCAGCGCTTCGCTGTGTTTCAAGCTGTTTATGACTTCAAAATGGGTGGGTATAATTTGTGGAACATTCCAACAGGAATCTATTCCAAAAACTTCGTAAATAACAAGGTTGCCAAAAAACAACGCATACAAAGTTGTATAGCGGCAGAATAAGATACCGGGTAGTGAGTGGTTTATTTCATTGCGTTTTTCACTCATCACGTTTATTCCGAAAAATGTCTGTCCTCACTCTGGTTGCCTATAGACAAACATTAAGAATAAGCTACGTGGTGAGTTGATGCCTATTCGGCAGCTAGTTAGCTAGGTTTGTATGCGTTGCTACTTTGTATGCGTTGTTGGTTGGCAACCTTTTACTTTACGTTTTTTGGAACAGATTCCTGTTGGAACGTTCCACAAATTATACCCACCCCTTCAAGCCTGTCAACTCCCAAGATTAGGCTGGTGTAACCGATGTGAAATGGCTAGCTAGTTAGCGGGGTGCGCGCTAATAGCATTTCAAACGTCACTCACTCTGAGACTTGGAGTAGTTGTTTCCCCTCCTCTGCATGGGTAACGCTGCTTCGATGGTGGCTGTTGTCGATGTGTTCCTGGTTCAAGCCCAGGTAGGAGCGAGGAGAGGGACATAAGCTATACTGTTACACTGGCAATACTAAAGTGCCTATAAGAACATCCAATAGTCAAAGGTATATGAAATACAAATCGTATAGAGAGAAATAGTCCTATAATTCCTATAATAACTACAACCTAAAACTTACCTGGGAATATTGAAGACTCATGTTAAAAGGAACCACCAGCTTTCATATGTTCCCATGTTCTGAGCAAGGAACTTAAACCTTAGCTTTTTTACATGGCAAATATTGCACTTTTACTTTCTTCTCCAACACTTTGTTTTGCATTATTTAAACCAAATTGAACATGTTTCATTATTTATTTGAGGCTAAATTGATTTTATTGATGTATTATATTAAGTTAAAATAAGTGTTCATTCAGTATTGTTGTAATTATCATTATTATAAATAAATAAATGAATAAATCGGCCGATTAATCTGGATCGTTTTTTTGGCCCTCCAATAATCGGTATCGGCATCGAAAAATCATAATCGGTCGACCTCTAATTGATATGTCACTGCTAAGGGGAGGAGACAAAAATTATGAAAAAGTTGAAAACTTTGTCTACTTCAGACCCTAGAGAAAGTCTCTAAAATGGGAGCACACACACACACACAAACAAACAAACAAACAAACAAGCACACACACACACACACACATTTGTGCGTTCTGTGTTGGATAAGTCACTTTCACATTTCCTCCTTCATTTCACAGCACTCTGATTAACATAGTCACTAGTGTCACGCCCTGACCATGGAAAGCCCTTGGTTCTCTATGGTGTTGAGGTCAGAGCGTGACTAGGGGGGTGTTCTAGTTTTCTTATTTCTATGTTGGTGTGCTTGGTATGGTTCCCAATTAGAGGCAGCTGGTAATCGTTGTCTCTAATTGGGGATCATATTTAGGTAGCCTTTTTCCCACCTGTGTTTGTGGGATATTGTTATTTTGTGTTTGTGCATGTGCACCACGTAGTCACGTTTTGTTGTTCGTTTATTGTTTTGTTTTGCTGAAGTTTCACTTGTTAATAAAGATGTGGAACTCTATGTATGCTGCGCCTTGGTCCGTCTCTCCACACGAGCCTGACAACTAGGAAAGAGCGAGTGAATAAAATGCACTGCAGCATTCGTCACAATTTTGAAGGCTTTAGGGGGACAAAATGCAGGACTTTTTAAGTTTTTCTTTACTTTCTTCCACCCCTCTCTTTTCTATGCTATTTTTACTCTTGATAGAATCTGATCTTCATCAAGCCAATCTCCATAGCCTTGACTCCCTGTCACAAAAGTCCCCGCCCAACTCCCACTCATCATTCATTGGCCGCTGACAACAGAGAGACAGCCTGATTGGCCGTTATAAAAGGACCTTGTCACTAGCTTCAGTCAGTCATAACACTTCTGAAACAGTAAAACGACAGAGTTAGTTATTTTCCATCCTAGGGTCAGCATTTTTCTGTAGACGGAGGATCACCACCTCTCTGTAGATAAGGCTGGGGTCCCTGATATAAAGTGTGTGTGTGTGTTTTTGTGGGTGTGTATATGTGGGCGTGCGTGTGTGTGTTTGTGGGCGTGTGTGTGTGTTTGTGGGCGTGTGTTTGTGGGCGTGTGTGTGTGTTTGTGGGCATGTATGTGTGGGCGTGGGCGTGTGTGGGGCAGGAGGTGGTTGGGTTGATAGCATATGGGCTGTGACACAACGGAAAGTATATTGAGGAGAATGAGAGGTGGGAGGCTTCCTACATGTAACATAATAATAACCTTTGGGTGTTGATTCCATTTCATTCACTATTTAAGATCAGAACATTTTATTGTCCACAGAATGGTCATTTGTCTTTGGCGCTCTGGCTTACAGTAAAATGATTAAAAACAGACATTTACATTTTAGTCAGTTAGAAGACGCACTTATCAAGATCGACATACAGTTTGTGCATTCATCTTAAAATAGCTAGATGGGACAACCACATATCACAGTACTAGTAAGTATATTGTTCCTCAATAAAGTAGCAATCAGCAAAGTCAGTGCTAGTAGGGGGGGAAGTCAAGTGCGAGTATTAGTTCATGAAATACCCCCAAAAATGTAATGACGGGGGGGGGGGGGAATAAACATCCGAAGTACCTAATTTGGTCTGCTTCTTAATCCTGGTTGATGTGTGAACAATAAGCTGCAAATTATGAGCAGTCAGCAGTTCACACACCAAGGAGGCTACTGGGAAGACAACACTTAAAGTAGATGCCCCGAGCTAGCAAAAAGACAGTACTACAGTAGACAGCAACAGATGACTTAACACTCCTGGAGATAGAGTACTCCAGATACTGTATCTATAGATTGAAGCATGTAGAACATACACATTACACACATTGAACATTTACATGTCAGTTCTTTCAGTCTTACATAGGATTGGCACAACCATTTTGCTATTTTCTAAGGCTATTTTCAAGACTGCTGGTGTTTGCTTGAAACTACCAGCTTAAGAGGGAAACAGCGAGAGTGTGAATTTCCTATCACCTACAGTACATTTGAAGCTTCAAGTGATTATAGCTAACATCCCCCAGTCTGGTTGTAGGCATGACGTTAGTCAGGTCTTTAGCCTTTGATGTTATGAAGCCTCAGCCCACTCTGTGGCTGTCCCAAATAGAAACCTATTCCCATTTATAATGCACTACTTTTGACCGGAGCCCTATGGGAATAGGGCCATTTGGGACGCTACCATTCAGCTCGAGTGTCTCCAGTTAAAAGAGTATGGATTTTTCACAGCATGTATTAAACATTCTGTTTTAGCTGGTGTTTTCTCTCCCCTACCAGGAGAACTTGATATAGGCTCATTGATCGTGCCTGCACTCTAAAATGCTGGGTTAAAAACAAACCAATTTGGGTAAACATTGGACAGAACACACATTGGGTTTGAACCAGCCAGTTGGGTAACAAACAACCCATTGTTTTCTTTAAGTTGGGATGTTGATGCTGGGTTATTGAGCTATGCTCCACCGGGTCAGATCAGAAGACTGGAGGTGTGGCTTATTATGGGCGCTGCTTTCAGATAGTAATTTTTGGCCACCCGGGAGAGTAAATGTCATTCAGCTAAATCTATTCTGTTGTATTGTCAACACATGTTAAGATTAAGCACTAACACTTTTGTAGCTTTAATAAAGCTTACACAAGAGTATGAGTTCCTTATGTGCCTATGCATATCCCAATGTTATAATGTTTAAATAATATTATTCATTTTAATTTTATGTCATTTGAATAACGGCATGTGATTTGAATGTTTCATTCCATTTGGATCAGTTGTGGGACTACTCTCGACAATTTAAAAGGTTTAGAAAGGGACAGTAGCAGGCCAGTCTGGCTGTACTTTTACTTCTGAGATGTGCTGTTTTTACAAATGGCACCCTATTCCCTATACAATACACTACTTTTGACCAGGGCCTATAGGGTACTATATATGAGAATAGGGTGCCATTTGGGATGCAGACCTAGCTGCAAAACAGGTCCACTTCATTGCACCTGAACAAGCTATTTTGCACAGGAGTGCCTGAGAGTGCACACATTAGGCAGGCATGAATGAGCAATCTTATCCCACCCTGTCAACTCTGGAGCAGTGTGGAAAGAAAGAACAATAAAGAGAGAAGAGAGAGCAACAGTGTATGTGTTATACGGTGGTCCACATGAGACAGGGAGGGAAAAAACAGAACCTACAGGAGTATTTTAAAAGGGGATAAGATTTGATATTCTCAGGTTTTGTTCAGCATCTCTTACATGTATAAATATTGTGGCTCCAAGAAACCTATGGAGGCTCCCTTAGGTGGAGCGGTAAATAGTATTTTCAACACCAAGTTTGTTTCAATATTTCAAAGGACACTAAAATGATAACACAGTTAGATGATCACTTAAATGTGCAACTATACTAAAGGGACACTAATATTAGAACTTTCTCATAGATCTCATACATGATGAATGACAGTTGCCATGGTGCCCCAGCAGCAGCTTAAGCAGAGAGCTCCTGTACATTTTGTAAATATTTTTGTAATGAATTCATTTTTATGGCTTTTTTTTTTAACCTACAATCTTTTTGTTTTAAGAATGAACAATTTATATAGCTAATTAATATCATCAGAATCAACCACAGCGTTAAGACTGAACCTGGCAAGTTGTTTGTTTGTTTGGCTAGCTAGCTAACATTAGCTCGCTAGCTGTTTTGATTCAATGCCAACCAATGCTGGAGGTTGAGGATGGAGAGAAGCCAAAAGCAAGATGGCAGAGGTATGCAGTGATGAGGATCGTAGGGAGGACAAAGTTACAAGGCTACTCTTTAATTATTATTGAAATGTGGTGTGCTTTCTGGTGCCACGTAACTGCCATAGCATCATCCAATTGGGTGCTTAATTGTGGTAGTAGAGAAGGAGCAGATAGCTAGGTACCTATTACGGCATCCATGGACTGCAGTGGCTTAGCTGACACCTTTATGAGACCGCACTTCCTGCCTGCATATGGACTTTCTCTCCCCCTTTGACCAACTCCCTCATGACCATTCAAGCCATGAACTTTCTAATGACTGTCCATCTAATGTTGTGATGTTGTTTTTCTAAATTAGTTGACTTTTTTGTGTGCTTTGAAGCCCTTTGAGATTCTTTGAAAAGCACAATATAAGTTGAATGAATTATTATTACTATTATCATTGTTATTATTATACAATTCCATTGAATACCTGTTGTGAGGCAGACCATGACAGAACCACCCTTACAGAAAAAACATGAATTTCACATGTGAACACGTGAAGTGTTCCAAAGCACATTTTCAATTGATCACATTAAGATCTTATGTGAAGCTAATGTGATAATAGGTGTCAACATGTAAAATAACATGTTATAACACATTTTTTCATGATTTAACATATGAAATTTAATGTGAAATCATGTGATTTTCCACATGTGAAATCATGTGTTTTTTATTTAAGGGCTATGCCTCGTTTTCTTTTCATATCAACACTTAAGGATTGCAACAACAACAACAACAAAAAGTGTGGAAGTACCATCATATTAAATGATGATGCTCCAAATTATATTCTGTTTAATTATTTTTTTGGGGCCCATAAAATATTCCAATCACGGTTGCATCCAGAAGTTTGATGAGGTCATTTTTGTTTTATTTAATAACTGGAAATAAAAATGCACTACTTTTGACCAGGGCCTATAATATGGTGTAGGGCAGGGCTCTCCAACCCTGTTCCTGGAGAGCTACACTCCTGTGGGTTTTCGCTCCAACCTCAGTTGTAACTATGCTAATCCAGTTTATCAACCAAATAATTATTAGAATCAGGTGTGCTAGATTAGGGTAGGAGTAAATACCTACAGGACGGTAGCTCTCCAGGAGCCTGGGTGTAGGGAATAGGGTGCCATTTGGGATGAATTACAGTGTACTGGTACTGTGCATCATCACAATACCATTTTATTCGGCTGCCAGTTCAGTGAAAAGCATATTAATTTAATTTTCTCTTTGAATTTGCATCATTTAGCAGATGCTTTTATCCAGAGCGACTTACATTAGTGAGTGCACACATTTTAATATTTTCTTCATATTGGTCGCCCGTGGGAATCAAATCCACAACCCTGGCGCTGCAAGTGCCATGCTCTACTGACTGAGCCACACAATATATTTCGGAAAGAGTGGGTCAAGATGGTTAGTTATTATTAGTGGAGGATGCATGCCAGCAAAGCCACAACACAACACAACACTAAACTGTACATGAATTGCACTATAATAGTGACAAACGGTGTCCACAAATTACATAAAGCTGTCCCAACAGCAGAGCTTTCTTTTCAGCACCATTGAGTGAATCCTTACTACAGCTACACCTGGCTATCAGCGGAGCCTTGTCTGGCAGCAAAACAGTTCATTCAGCCTTATTTACTACCTTTAAAAAAAAAATAGTTGATATTGCTGACTTGCTTAAACAAATGTGGTTTCTACTGACAATTGAGATGTACAAACTATGCCATAAGGGGACGACAAGTGGATAAGAGGCAATCCGTAATTTCGATAAAGACATTAATGAGTGAGCTAGGACGGACGTAGTCTATATAACTATTTGTTCAGCACTTTTGAAATGTACAGTGACAGAACTCAGAATATAGGCCGTTCTTACAGTGTTCTCCCTGTACACCAAGTCAGAACCGTAGGATAAATAAAGGGGGCATATAAGCAGACAATGAAAGCTCCTACAGTATTCAATGAATATTAAGCTGGTGGTTAAAACAGGCCATAGGCTATATGTTCATCACCAAGTCAGAACAGTAGGCAAAATGAAGAGGGGAAAATAGACCAAATTCTTAGCGTGAGGCACATGGGCCACCAACAGCTTACTACACAACATACACTTAGGTATACTGTAGCTAAGAAAGTAAAACTATCTCCCTGGCATATTACATAATTTATGCAGCAGCATACAATACATTTTTGAACTCATCTTGTTGTGCTGTGCTCACTTGAACAGGAAGGTGGCACGGCGGTCCTTCGTCGGCAATTTTGTCATCAAACTTTGTCATCAAAGTCTGGCATTATCTGAATTTATGGCGCTTTCTAGACAACTGGGAACTCTGAAAAAAAGAAGGTCAAATCATGATGACGTTAGTGATCTTCAGGTCGTAGGCCCGAGTTCCCGACTTACAATTCCGAGTTGGATGATCATTGTATTTTCCCAGTTGGAGCTCGTTTTTTTTTCAGAGTTCCCAGTTGTCTGAAGTCAGATTTCCCAGTTCTGAGTTAACAGTTGTTTTGAGCATGGCAGAAATCATGCTGGATTGACATCATGGCCAATGTTGAATGTTTATCATTTTAAGCTTGGAAAAGAGACCCTTAAACCCAGACTTGGGACCACACAGCCACTCCACTGAATAGCAGGCTAGTGATTGCTTTGCAATGCTTGCAGTTAGCCACCAATTCCTTCCAAACCACTCATTGTTGAATTTGCGATTTCCAACTTGTTGTGTAATGTTTATGTCCAATGTCCGATGAGCACCGATACGTTTTATCTATCATTTCTCTTCATTATTTCTCTTCATATGACAAGGATTAAAAATTATTTGCCAGTACTTTCTTAACACGTATTTTTCTTAAAACTGCATTGTTGGTTAAGGGCTTGTAAGTAAGCATTTCACTGTTGTATTCGGCTCATGTGACAAACACAATTTTATTTTATTTTGAGATTGTCGACTTGATTCATGACGATGACTGCTAGCTTGCTAGCTAAGATTTTGAAAGTATGATGTTGACATGATCAGTCCAATCAAAGCTACTGTAGATATAACGAGATTTGACATAATTTTATCTTACATTTTAGTCATTTAACAGACACTCTTATCCAGAGCGACTTACAGTAGTGAATGCATACATTTCATACATTTTTTTCCCCCGTACTTATCTGTGGCCAATGACCTGGAGCCTTCTTGGATGGGCACTTCTAATGTAACTCTATGGCAGCACCCAAGGGGCTGAGTGACAGAACATTGAACCAATCACGGCACAACTAGAGAACATTACCAAGCCCTACGCTCCATATTTTCCGCTGGCTGCCTCACCACCACAGAAAGCAAAGCAAAGCAAACTGATATGTGCCACGTATTAATGCCCCCCCCCACCAAATGGCACCCTACTGTATTTCGTACACAATACATGTCACGGTTGTCGTCTGGAATGGAGGACCAAAACGCAGCAGGAATGTGGATGCTCATCTTATATTTTTATTTAAATAACAAGAACATCAAAAAACAACAAAACAAAACGAAACGAACTCACGAACAACGAAACAGTTTTGTCAGGCACACTCAGCAAAACAAGAAACAATCTCCCACAAACACTAAACCAAACACATACCCATATATAGGACTCGCAATCAGAGGCAACGAGAAAGCACCTGCCTCCAATTGAGTCCAACCCCCCATTAACCTAAACATAGAAATACAACCAACTAGACTAAACATGGAAATACATAAACAAGGAACAGTGCCCAAAAACCCCGGAATACATAAATCAAATACCCTTCTACAAAAACACCACCCCGAACCACATAAAACAAATACCCTCTGCCACGTCCTGACCAAACTACAATAACAAATAACCCTTATACTGGTCAGGATGTGACAATACAGTACTCTTCAAAACAGCCCTCGGGCTGGAAGTGCACTAAATAGGAAATGGGATGCCATTTGGGACTCAGACATTGTGGCTGTCTGTCTGTGAGTAGTTGAGTGCATGTTGGAGTAGCCGTGGATAGTTTGTGATGTTTCAGAGGTCACTGTGAATTAGGTTGGAAATGAGTGATGACGGTAGTAAAGTCTGGGTAGGTTTTTAATATCAACCCTCTTGCCTCTTGTCCTCAAGGCTGTGTAAAGAATATAGAACATATGCGCGGTTCCTCCTTTTCAAAATCTGTAGTCCTCCTCCACCTCTTGCTCCCCATCTTCTCCCTCCTTCTCTCTATACTCTCTCCTTTCTCTCTTTCCTCCTCCTCCTCGAATTCCTAAATTTCTCAGATATGACTCAACATTGTCACAACACAGACAGGGAGTGTTCGGCAATGTGTTTGCACATTGTCATGCGATGGCGGTGGTGATATCAAACAGTGTAATAACAAGGTCATTGACCATCTATCACTCTGTATCGCTCTGGCAGAACAGGTGTCTTGTAATATTTATGATAGCATCTAACCCTCATATCTGACAGCGGGTCATACCAATAAATCCAGACCCATTGGCATTTTAACAAGCTTATCACTTTGGACAGTGACCTTGACAAGGTTGCCAGGCTGTACATAAAGAAACCTCTCAAACACACACACACATCACACACACACACACACACACACATCACACACACATCACACACACACACACACACACACACACACACACACACACACACACACACACACACACACACACACACAGACACAGACACACACACACATAAGCTACCTCTCATCTCCAACACAGTGGGAGGTTCTGTGCTGCTGGTTCTGCTTTATAATTACTGGGGCACAGTGTGTGTGTGCGTGATTGCGTGTGTGCAAGAGCGTGCATATGTGTGTGTGTTTGAGAGAGAAAGAGAGAGTAAAGACAAAGCAGGAAGGCCTGACATTGGGTAGATACTCCTCCCCTGTACTGTAGTCTAGTGTATTAACATGGCCGAGTCACCCATACACCGAGTGAAGTCAGTTGAGAGGCGCTGAAGCATGTCCTCACCGCAGAGAAATAATTCACAGACAGATAACGCGTAGCTAATTACACTGAGGAGTCTGTCTCAGGATGATTTCTGTCTGTGTCGCTTGTCTTCCCCGTCCTCCCTCCTCTCCTCTCCACTCAACACTATCCTGGGACAGCATTCTCTCTCTCTCTCTCGCTCTCTCTTGCTCTTGCTCTCTCGTTCTCTCTGACATTGGTTGAATCGTTGATGAAGCAGGGTGGCGAAGCAGATAGCCACATTAACAAAGACACTAACGTATAAGTGAGTCTTTAGCCCTCTCAGTACCAGACAAGTCATACATTACTTTTAGCATTAGGAACCAAGACACCATCCACCAGCTCGTTGATTAGGCCTGTTGTTTTTTAATAGCCTGCTATGGTATGAAATGTATTGATTCCAGGTTTCGATTGTTGACTAATCCCTTGTGATCCGGAACTCACCATGCTCAAAGGAACGCTTGACTCCTTGTCAGGACTCTGGGAGCAAACGATCGGGTCACATTGTTGACTAAATGCTCAGTGTTAGCAGTTTGTAGCTCAGTGCTGATTGGGGAATAATGATAACTGTAGATGAGGATTAGCGATGTCGGGAGTATCTGGTACATGTTTGCTGTGCATGGGATGGAGAAGTGAGCTTCAGTCATCCTCCTTTGGAAGACAGACGACTTTGTTTTTTTCTCTTACATCCACCTACTGTTGAAGTGGGAAGTTTACATACACTTAGGTTGGAATCATTAAAACTCGTTTTTCAACCACTCCACACATTTCTTGTTAACAAACTATAGTTTTGGCCAGTCGGTTAGGACATCTACTTTGTGCATGTCAGAAGTCATTTTTCCAACAATTGTTTACAAAGAGATTATTTCACTTATAATTCACTGTATCACAATTCCAGTGGGTCAGAAGTTTACATACACTAAGTTGACTGTGCCTTTAAACAGCTTGGAAAATTCCCGAAAATGATGTCATGTCTTTAGAAGCATCTGATTGGCTAATTGACATCATTTGAGTCAATTGGAGGTGTACCTGTGGATGTATTTCAAGGCCTACCTTTAAATTCAATGCCTCTTTGCTTGACATCATGTGAAAATCAAAAGAAATCATCCTTGGGAGCAATTCAAAACGCCTGAAGGTACCACGTTCATCTGTACAAACAATAGTACGCAAGTATAAACACCATGGGACCACGCAGCCGTCATACTGCTCAGGAAGGAGACGCATTCTGTCTCCTAGAGATGAACGTACTTTGGTGCGAAAAGTGCAAATCAATCCCAGAACAACAGCAAAGGACCTTGTGAAGATGCTGGAGGGAACAGGTACAAAAGTATCTATATCCACAGTAAAACGAGTCCTATATCGACATAACCTGAAAGGCCGCTCAGCAAGGAAGAAGCCACTGCTCCAAAACCGCCATAAAAAAGCCAGACTATGGTTTGCAACTACACATGGGGACAAAGATTGTACTTTTTGGAGAAATGTCCTCTGGTCTGATGAAACAAAAATGGAACTGTTTGGCCATAATGATGAGTTTCTTACAAGCTCAGTCATGAAAAGTCATTGTCAATCCAAATACCAAGGTATTTGTATGCATGGACTCGTTTGATTATAGAAACATCCGATGAGTAAATATATAATCCATCTGAGACAATCTTACGAGAACTTGAAAACAACACGAATTTAGTTTTGCCCGTATTACATAAGAGTTTTAAATCAGTAAGCGCTTCCCGCACAACTGCTAAATGGGACTGTAGCCTTGTCACAGGCAGGTCATCATTCGGGGCAATTGCGTGCATGCTAGTTTCCTCCACATATACAGTACCAGTCAAAAGTTTGGACACACCTACTCATTCAAGGGTTTTTCTTTATTTTTACTATTTTCTTCATTGTAAAATAATAGTGAAGACATCAAAACTATGAAATAGCACATATGGAATCATGTAGTTACAAAAAAAGTGTTAAACAACTCAAAATATATATTATATTTGAGATTCTTCAAATTAGCCACCCTTTGCCTTGATGACTGCTTTGCACACTTGGCGTTCTCTCAAAAAGCTTCACCTGGAATGCTTTTTCAACAGTCTTGAAAGAGTTCCCTTGAATGAGTAGGTGTGCCCAAACTTGTGATTGGTACTGTAGATGAAATTAAACAATTTAACAGATTAAGCAACAGCATTTATGTAAATTGTGAAAAGAACAGGTCCTCGTTTGAGTCCTAGTAACAGGTCCTAGTACCATCAATTACGATGGCCTGAGTTCTGTCACTAAGATAGTCATGTATCCATGAACAGGTGTCAGAGCTCAGACCAATTGTAGACAACTTATTCAATAAAATAGCATGATCGACAGTATCAAAAGCTTTTGACAGGTCCACAAACAAAGTAGCACATTTCATTGTAGTGTCTAAAGCATCATTAACAACTAAAGTGGTTGATGTTATACTGCTATGCCCATTCCTAAACCCTGATTGGATGTCCAGGCCTAAACCCTGATTGGATGTCCAGGCCTAAACCCTGATTGGATGTCCAGGCCTAAACCATGATTGATGTCCAAGCCTAAACCATGATTGGATGTCCAGGCCTAAACCCTAATTGGTTTACATTCAAAATGCATTTCTCCGATAAAAAAGAGCATAGTTGTACATTTACCAGGGATTCAATAATATTAGCTAGACAAGGAATCCTTGAAATGGGACTATAGTTATTAAGATCACTACTATCCCTGTCCTTATGGAGTGGCAGGAAAAGAGCTGATTTCCAAACTTTTGGAACATTTCCTGATAACAATGTTAAATAAAAATGTGGGTTATTGAGCCAACAATGATGGGCGCTGCACACTTAAGCAGACCGGGATCAGTCTCTGTGGACTTCTTGTTGTCTATTGCTAGCAAAGCATCCAGGACTTATTTTCTAGTGAATAGCCTAAAAGAAAAGCTTTGGCTATAATTTCTCTGATCATTCAGCAAATTTTCCCTATCAGCATCCAGCCCAATATCATTGTGAATAGGCTTAGTTATTTCAAAGAGATAAAATGGTGATTAAATGCATCAATGATGGCATTTTTTTCTGTAATGAGGCCCATGTTTGAAATATTTTGTTGTGGCAGAGAGGAGGTAAAACCCTCCAGGGATTTGACAGTTTTCCAGAATTTAGCCGGGTTTCTATTACATTCCTGAAAGAGCGGTTACATAATAATCAGATTTAGCCTTTCTGATTTGTCTTACACAAGGATTCCTCAGTTGCTTAAAAACTTGCCAGTTTGGGTCTAAGCCTGTGTTCCTGGCCTTGACCCAAGCATGGAGCTAGGAACACAAGCATTTTCGCTACACCCACATTAACTGCTAAATATGTGTATGTGACCAATACAATTTGATTTGATCTCTTTTATGAATGACTTCTGATAATTCCAGAGTATACCAGGCATTCAACCTACCTTTAACCCTTAATTTTTTTGAAGTGAGTATGATTATCCACAATAGTACTGAAGACATCTGCAAAAAGGCTGAAAGCTAAATCAGGTTCAGCGATAGCTAAAATAAAATCAAGGTCATTAAAATAAAGATCATGTAAAAAGCCTGTTCACTGACATTTTTAAAGTTCCTCTTTGTGATGACACAATGCTTCGATTTTGTATTCTCTCACATCTAACACAAACAACTGGGTAATTGTCACAAATTTCTTGGGCGAAGACGCAAGTAGAAACATATTTCTCTGGTGTATTCGTTAAAATAAGACCAATCAGAGTTGACTTTGAAGGATCTTTAGGGTTGGGCCGTGTAGGCTTAGTCACCAACTGGGTTAGGTTTAGATCATTACACATGTCATTTAGATTGTCTGAAGCCTGCATTTCCCAATCATAATTTAGGTCATCCAGGATAATACATTCTGATTTAGTAAAGGAAGACAACAAACTAGTTAACTCCTCGAGTGCACAAAGGTTTGCCGAAGGAGGACGGTAGACCCCTATGACAGTTAGATACATCACCTCTACCCTGTCTATCAGCTCTAATCACATTATAACCCACAATATTACTTTCAGAGTCCAGAATGTCCTCAGAGATCCACGTTTCAGTCAATACCAGAATGTCCAGATTAATCTGCATAGCCCAGACCTTGATGTAATCCAGTTTAGGAAGTAAGCTCCTCATGTTCAGATGCATCAACCCAAGTCCTTTACGATTTTTAAAGTCACATGGAGTCTCCAACTCAAACAACTTACATTCGATAGATGGTTGCAGGCCCTGTCTGATGGTTGATATAGTTGGTATGGCTATAAGATTGTGCTTCTACACCTGCATTGCTTGCTGTTTGGGGTTTTAGGCTGGGTTTCTGTACAGCACTTTGAGATATCAGCTGATGTAAGAAGGGCTATATAAATACATTTGATTTTGATTTGATTTGATATAACTGCCCCATATGGTCTATCTCTATTAGTAATAGATGAAAGAGTAGAAATTGGAATCACTTTTCCAAAGTTGGCACCGTAGGCCCTGTGGCTGCAGCCAAAGTCAATATGAGGAACTCTCAGAGTAACCAATGATGGAATGTTAGAAACTGACCTACATGGGCTTTGGTTGCTATCGTATGTCAGCCCAAGCCCTCTACTTAATATTAACATTTCACATTTCAACTAATAGCACTGGGTGAGCAGACCACAATGGACTTCTCTTTTGTGCTAACAATAGCAGATCTAAGAGTGGAGTTCAAATTAATGAACACAAGATTACAACTGACAACACCCCTGGCAGTATAGAAAACAGTATGACGATAACGCTTAGAAAGGATGGGAGGTATTACCTGAGTGGTGCTTAGACTGTCTCTGAGTCAATATCTTAATGCGGCCTTGAAATGTGAAGAGAGGGTCCAGGCTCCTAGATGGTTTGAGTGGAGTCCATCACCTCTGTTTCCAAAAAGTGTCGAAATTGTCCCCAAAAAGTTTTGCCAACAAAGTGGTAGTTGTCTTTAAGCCAGATATGAAGTGCTAAGAGCCTGCTGAACCTTTCGCTGCCACGAACCTGCGATGCCACGGGGCCAGAGACAATCGGCTGCTTTTCAGAGCCTTTCAGGGTGTTGATCAGCTCAATAAAATCCTGTTTCATCAGCTCTGATTTACCCTTGGCTGCTGATGTAGGACGGACTAATGTAGGACGGACTGAAGAAATCATGTGATATCCTTCACTGTAGCCCCCAGGTAGCACAGGGTTTTAGCTCCAGGAACCGAGCTGTGCCTCACCATGGAGCTACCAATGATGATGGCTAGAGGAAGGTGAGTGGCCGTTGACGTCCGGCCTTTTCTGTGCCTGTTTGAAGACCGACAGGAGATTAGGGACGGAGGACCTGCTGGGGGGGGTCAGCAGGATGGGATCCCCAAAGTCATTTCAGCCCCATTCACCAAAGACCGCTTCCTTGCACTGTGACGTGCCTCCACCGGGATGCAGGGTCGATAACCGCGGCATCCTCCAACTCCTCATAAAATGTCCTTACTCCTTTATCTTTATTCTCTAGGGGGGGGGCTGTAAGAATGGAAGAGTGGTTGAGATGGGAGGGGAGAGGGGATTTCATTAGGGAGGGGTCTCTGAAGGGCAGCCCTGGCCAGTGAATCAGAGATGGCACGAAGACCAGGCTGAGGAGTGGAAAAGGAAAAGGTCTTGGTGGTACCTATCCAGGATACGCTGCAATGTCTCAATTTGCTTACTCTGGATGTCCAGCTCAGACATACAGTATATTCCTCAGTAAGATGACAGTTTCCACAATATTGTGCCAGAACTGTGCAAAATAGGTGCAGATCCTACATGGGATGAAATGTTCACTGTAGTCTGATGGTATCAGCCACCAATATGGAAAAAGTCTGTTTCCCCGTATGTTTCCCCCTATTCACACCCCTTGACGTTTTTCAAATTTGTTGTGTTACATTCTGAATTTAAAATGGATTAAATGTAGATTTTGGGTCACTGGCCTACACACAATACCCCATAATGTTTTTAATTAATTTCCTGAGTCAATAAGTATTCAAACCATTTATTATCGCAAGCCTAAAAAAGTTCAGTAAAAATGTGCTTAACAAGTTACATAATAAGTTGCATGGACTCTGTGTGCAATAATAGTGTTTAAATGTTTTTTGAATGACTACCTCATACCTGTAAGGTCCCTCAGTCGAGCAGTGAATTTCAAACACAGATTTAACCACAAAGACTAGGGAGGTTTCCAGACATTAAATGTCCCTTTGAGCATGGTGAAGTTTTTAATTAAACTTTGGATGGTGTATCAATACACCCTGTATCTACAAAGACACATGCGCCCTTCCTAACTCAGTTGCCGGAGAGGAAAGAAACTGCTCAGGGATTTCACCATGAGGACAATGGTGACTTTAAAACAGAGTTTAATGGTGGTGATAGAAGAAAACGGGTTGGATCAACAACACTGTAATTACTCCACAATACTAACCTAATTGACAGAATGAAAAGAAGGAAGCTTGTACAGAATAAAAATATTCCAAAACTTGCATCCTGTTTGCAACAAGGCACTAAAGTAATAGTACAGTGAATGTGGCAAAGCAATTCACTTTTAATCCTGAATACAAAGTGTTATGTTAGGGGCAAATCCGATACAACACATTACTGAATACCACTCTCCATATTTTAAAGCATAGTGGTGGCTGCATCATGTTATGGGTATGCTAATAATCATTAAGGACTGGGGAGTTTTTCAGGATAAAAAATAAACGTAATGGATCTAAGCAAAATCCTAGAGGAAAACCTGGTTCAGTCGGCTTTCCAATCAGACGATGGGAGATTAATTCACCGTTCAGCAGGACAATAACCTAAAACACAAGGCCAAATATATACCACAGTTGCTTACCAAGATGACATTAAATGTTCCTGAGTGGCCTAGTTACAGTTTTGACTTAAATCGGCTTTAACGTCAATGGCAAGACTTGAAAATGGCTGTCTAGCAATGATCAACTACCAAGTTTACAGAGCTTGAAGAATTTTAAAGCTAATAATGTGCAAATATTGTGCAATCCAGGTGTGCACAGCTCTTAGAGCCTGACCGAGAAAGGATCACAGCTGTAATTGCTGCCAACGGTGATTCTAACGGGTATTGACTCAGGGGTGTGAATACTTATGTAAATTAGATATTTCTGTATTTCATTTTTAATACATTTAAAAAGAAAATCTAAAAACATGTTTTCACTTGGTCATTATTTGGTATTGTGTGTAGATGTATGAAAAAAAAGATTTTATCCATTTTGAATTTAGGCTATAACAACTGTCGTGACGTTGTATTAGTTAATGTGACGACTGTTGCTCATCGAATGATTAACGGTTTATAATTGCGTGATTAAATGAATTAAGCAATTAAGCAAACTCATCAACCTGGGGCACCATGGGAACAGTATTTTGATTGAGTTTCTATTTCCCAAATTAACTCAAAGGATATCAGAATATCGATTTTACAACAGTCGCTAAATTAATCAATTTCCTCTACAGTCTCATTCTGAACGTCGCATAATCCGGGAATCTGCACGGACCCGGGCTTCACCAATGAGTTTACCACACCAATCTTAGTTGATTATTTATTTACTAGCAAGCTAAAATGATGATAAAAATACACATACACAAAACACAGTCTAGCTATTGATTAGGACTTAGTATAACGGGCCAACACACTATGGCGCGTGTTACCCAAAATGGGGATTTAAAAGAGAGAGAAACCAAGAAAGTACACGAGAGAAATATACATTTGGGTTCATTTGTCAGCCATGCTTATTTAAACCTAGCCTTGCCCCGAACTGCCGCTCTTATGGGTCAGAATATAATGATGTAATTACGTGTTGGAGGTCTCAGGTGGGAAGCTCCGCGTGTGTCGTTTAGGCTTCTCCGGCGCAACTCTCTGGTTGTCCTCACGAAGTCAGTGTCCTTCTTGGCTAAGTGGTCTGATCCCTCGCCCTTGATCTGAAAGGGGTCTTCTGAGGACAGTCTGCTCTGTAGCTCAGAGCTCACAGCTTCGGACTCGAACGGTGTATATATCACGATTCAATGGAGAGTGGAGGCTGGGTGGTTCGGCTTGAATTCACCCGCTTAGACACAGCTACTCGTCCGTAGCTCGTGTAGAAAAAGATTTATTTGTCTTCAACCTTGTGTTTCGTTTTGGGGTTCGTTGACTTTGTTAGACCTTCGCTGCAGCTTGGGGTCAATTAGTCTCCTATGTTAATTCTTCACTCTCCTGTCTTATACCCTTGGGTCAGAAGTGGGCGTAACCGCCTTTCGGGCAATTCTCTGGGCGGACCAAGTAAAGGGGCAAGGCCTAGATTTGACTAAAATCCTATTTTAGACACTACCTTCACATCTCATCTTTACCAAAACATTCTCTTTGATTTGGATATTTTCCACACAACGTACAATGTATAAACATCAGGCATATACTGGGAAAACTCTTAAAGGTACAATGTTTTCATAATAACGTCATCTCTTAACCTTTAATAACAATTCAAAAGTTACATACATTTTCATATTCCACCTCTCGTCATGACCACCATTGTGGCTGACGGAAACCATTGTTCCAAAGTCCCTTTATTGCATGTTTAATGTTCTGAGGCCAGTTCTCCATAGTGAGAGGACAAAGGAATTTCTCAGTGGCCTAAGGTTTATTATGGGCGTGAGGTGTCATAAAACCCCCCCACATCTTCAGACCCCTAGATCTCTCCTCCTCTGTTGGGGGTTTGGGAGATAATCTGTAGGGTGGTGGTCTCCTGTACCCTGACCTGATCAGGACAGTCATGACACAACAAAATGTGAATCAAGTGAAGGGGTATGAATACTTTCTAAAGGTACTGTATAGGGAATCTAGCCACTGTGTGGGACATATCCACGGGATGTTTAAGGAACAGCCAAACTCCCAACTAGATAATGTGTGCAAGTTTGGCATGACCACAAACAGATCTGGGACAAGTGTAGATAATATATACATTGTCTGGAGCAGCATCTTGGTATTCAGATTAGTGCAGTCCCACTTCACAGTAATGCTGTTGTGATTCTGTTGAGGAATGAAAGCAAATGATAATGCTGTAGTTGGAGAAAAGTTTGCAGACGTGTGTGTGTGTGTGTGTGTGTGTGTGTGTGGTGTGTGATTTCCTGGGGGAGCTTGCCTTACCTAGAGGAGAAGTGTCCTGTTAGATTTAGCTCAGTACCTTGTTGAGTTGTTGTGTTTCTGCTTCAGCCTGAGCAGTAAGCAAGTCTCTGCCTCTCTCTTCTCTCCTTCCTCAACTTGCTCTTACAGTCTCACGGCAGAATTAGATGTTTATCCATATTTCTTCAAACGTCAAATTCCTAAGTGTATTTGACACCCTGGGTTGAATCCTCCTGCTCAGTATCGTTCTGTTTCGATAGCGCTCACTGTTGCCCCTAGTGGACAGTTTTGAAGGCATTTTCTGACATCCTCAGGAAATGGATAGACATCTAATTTCGAAGTCACCCTTGAGTGATCTTGCTGCCCTCCTTCCTCCATGCCTCTCTGCCCTCCTCTCCCTCCCCCTCTCCACCCCCTCCCTGTGTTTGATCGAAGTGCGGTTCTGCCTCTTCCTCCATCCCTCTCTGCCCTCCTCTCCCTCCCCCTCTCCATCCTTCTCTCCCTCTCTATCCTTCCCTCCCTCTTCCTTTCCTCTCAAAATCAAAATTAATAAAATTGAAGTTTATAGGTCGCATACAAAGTTTAGCAAATGTTATAGTGGGTGCAGCGAATGCTTATGTTACTCGCTCCTAACAATGCAGGAAATTGTCAATCAAGTACACAAATAATAATACAAATAATAATAAATAAAAAATTAAGAAATGTTGGAACGAATCTAATTAGCAACCCAAACAGAACTGTAACAGTAATCCAAAAGCAATCTATACCAGTATTTCAAATGCAATCTGTACGAATGTACACAGGATTCATTTACAGAAAATATACTAAGAATGGTATATTAGAGTGAGCTATGTCAAGAATCCAGTATATAAATCAATAATATGTGGTGTGCATAAACAGTGTAATTAAAATGCAATATAGTGTTGTAGAAATATTAGAATGAGCTGTGTCGAGAATTTCCCAGTGGTTTAGTGGTGTGTGTGTGTGTGTGTGTGTGTGTGTGTGTGTGTGTGTGTGTGTGTGTGTGTGTGTGTGTGTGTGTGTGATAGCTTGTGTGTTTTGTGAGTGTGCACCACCTTGTAGACTGCTGGTGATGGCTGCTTCTGGTAATAGAAGCTGTTTTTTAGTCTCTAGGTCTTGACAGATGCACCTGTAATGTACGGTAGCCGAGTAACTCTCTCCCCCTCCCTGTGTTTGATGGGTGCGAGGTTCCCCAGGATCGACTGAAGATTGACTGTCCTGTCTCGGGCCAGGACCATCAAATCCTCAGGCCGCTCCTTTTGTGGGGTTATTTAAGCTCTCTATACAGGGAATGTTCTAGTTGCATGGGCAATGGTGCAGCGCCCGCGCAACAAGACCTGGACTGCATCCTAAATGTCTCCCTATTCCCTTTATAGTACACTACATTTGACCAGGGCCCTATGGGCTCCATAGGAAATATGGATGCTTGGGATGGAGACCTAGTTTAATACCTCTGGCTTCCCAGTTATAAATGACTCCTTTTTTTTATCTCCGGCATATATTTCATCTTAATTACACTCTTAGAAAAAAGGGTTCTAAAAGGGTTCTTTGCGGGGGGATAATGTTCTACGAAGAACCATTTTGATCTTAAGAACCCTTTTTGGAAGACAATGGTTATTTGTTGATTGAACCTCCTGTGGATTGTACCTCCTGTGGATTGTACTTCCTTTTGTTCCTCTCTTTCCTCCACCACTCCCCTCCTCTGGTGAACAATGGATATTCTGCATAGTCCAAGACTTGGTTTAAATGGCCCTATATGTTTATTCTGAGATTGATTACTGTACGTCTTGAAATAATTGGTTGATTGAGTGGTATTTATTATTGGCATATTCTGTACACATTTGGTTCAAGGTAGAAGGGTTAGTATCTTATAAAGCATATCACCTGAATTCATAATTGCTGTGTCCTCCCCTTGAATCAAGGGGGCATCCAAGAAAATGAATTTTTCTGTGTGTGGTGGGGGGCGTGCGTGCGTGCGTGCGTGTATTGTTTGTGTATGTGTGTAAACCTATGTACAGTATATCCTTGTGTGTTTGCCTATGTGTGTGAACCCTGGTCCCTTTTGAAAAAGGCATTTAAATCCCTCTCCAATTGTCTGTGTTGTTACTGCGGGCTCCTGGGAGGTTTCAGAGAAGGGTTGCCTTGCCACCTGGATGAGGGTAGACCAATTAGAGAGAGACCACAGACTGTGTGGGATCCTGCTGCTGACTTTACACTGACTGCCCACATCTTTGTTAGAGTGGGTGTGTACTAGATTAGTGAGAGATCAGATATCCAGCCAAAACTGCCAGGAAGATGGATTGGGCTTTTCCTTTGGCTTTGCTAGCTATAGCACTAGTTTTCTCTTGAACTGATAATTTGGATTTTGCAATGGTTTATTTGAAAATTGTAACTGTGCATTGTTTTTTATTTATCAGTTTATTCATCAGTACTCACACCAGAACAGCAGACCTAATCAGTACAGCACATCTATTATGAACACATATTAACAACGTAGGGCATTTATTACCAACTCATATCAACAATTAAATCCACTCGTTTCTTAGATGCGTTTTGAATTCTAAAATAGATTCATTTAGCATTTATATTTACTCTGCACTGTAGCACATGTATTACAATTGATATGAAACAATTAAGTTAGTGAATAACTTCTACACCTTCATTAAAATCCATTATTTCTGACACCGTTTCAGTTAACTGTGCATTCAGTACATTTCATAGAAACAATTATTTACCTTAATTTATAATCTATTATTTCAGGTATAAATTCTGTGGGGAAGACGCTACTGTAACGTAACAACACTTATCTGTGAAAGGAATTCTAATTTTACATCAACATTTGTCATAAGAAACAGATCTCAATATTGTCTCTTTAATTTGGTATTTTATTAGGATCCCCATTAGCTGTTGTAAAAGCAGCAGCTACTCTTCCTAGGGTCCACACAGAACATGAAACATTACATAATACAGAACATTAATAGACAAGAACAGCTCAACGACATAACTACATAAATGTAATGAGTGTCTAACGAGTACAAGTACATATATTGAGAAAAACACTAAGAGGTGCCTAATACGACTAGGGATCTCATGTCAGGGATTTCTTCGTCGTCAGACGATATGGCGAAATCATCGTCGGAAAATGAGGACCAATATGCAGCAGAGTTGAGATAGTTCATTTTGAACATTTAATGAACTCAAAAATGAACATACAAAATAACAAAAACGAACTCACGATTTCTAGACAGTCCTGTTAGGCTCACTCACGCTAAACAAGAAACAATCTCCCACAAATACACAGACAAACACACCCAACTAATATAGGACTTCCAATCAAAGGCAACACCAAACAGCTGCCTTCAATTGGAAGTCCACCCCAATTAACTCAACATAGAAACAGATTACCTAGACTAAACATAGAATTACATAAACAAGGAACAGTGCCCAAAAACCCCGGAATACATAAATCAAATGCCCTTTTTAGAAAAACCACCATCCCGAACCACATAAACCAAATACCCTCTGCCACGTCCTGACCAAACTACAATAACAATTAACCCTTATACTGGCCAGGACGTGACATCTCAAACATTATTACAGTGTTAAAATGAAGTGCTTCGTAAAACCGAAACTAGTGGCAATTGAGCTGCCACCAATGCGAAGGACCCAAAACCTGAACTTTGCTGGAGTATTGAAAAACATCATCCAGCACAGTGCTCAATCCATCAGCCGTAACTAGAGGTTTTACAGCAAGCATTGCAGGGGTTTTACAGCAAGCATTGCAGGGGTTTTACAGCAAGCGTCGCAGGGGTTTTACAGCAAGCGTCGCAGGGGTTTTACAGCAAGCGTTGCAGGGGTTTTACAGCACGCACTGCAGGATACTATATTTGCTTCTACCATTACAAGTTGGAAATGTCGGAATGGGTTGTCTCATCATCAAACATAATTTTGCCTGTAAGGGGGAGTCTGGGGGGGGAGTCCAAGGGGAGTCCAAGGGGGAGTCAAAGTGGAGTCTGGGGGGAATCAAAGGGAAGTCTGGGGGGAGTCAAAGGGGAGCCTGGGGGAGTCAAAGGGGGAGTCTGGGGGGAGTCAAAGGGGGAGTCAATGCGGAGTCTGTTTTTCTTTTTTAATCAATTTCACTTCACCCCAGAATTTTCTTTTTACAGTGTGTCTGTGTGATTGAGTGTATAAAATTCCAATGAAATTCCAATGAAATGTAACATATTACTGCCCCAGAAGTTGCGGATTCAATTCCCGCATCCACCTGTCCCATCTCTGACTCCTCCTGTTAATAAGCTGTCTAAATAAAGCATTGAAAAAATGAAGGTGGAATTCCACAAAAATATTATCCATAGGCCCTTGTCATCATTCAACATTTAGGCTATAAACTATTTGCATTTTTTTAAACCCCCAAAAAGTGTTTTCACAACACCCTCTTAAAAACACTAATATTCAGATTGAAAAACCACTTTGGGTGTTTGAGTACATCTGCTCTGTTTTAAAACACTTTGTGTGTATCATAACACTTATATTGGGTTTACCTTCAAACACCCTCCAAACACCAATTTCAGGTTAGGTGCACTACTTAGGTGCATTACTATGGTTTTACTACACAATCAAGGGGTTTTGAGTCTTTCCATTTTAACAGTGTACTATTATGACATAAAATATAATGTGTGTCTTCATCCAATGACAACCACTTCTCTCTCTATTCCAGACAGATAGACAGACTCCTCTATGTACTTACAACTTCCTCTTTGCAAAACAGCCCCCCCACCCGTCCCCGTCAGGCATCATCTCTCTCTCTCTCTCTCTCTCTCTCTCTCTCTCTCTCTCTCTCTCTCTCTCTCTCTCTCTCTCTCTCTCTCTCTCTCTCTCTCTCTCTCTCTCTCTCTCTCTCTTCAATTCAATTCAATTCAAGGGCTTTATTGGCATGGGAAACATATGTTAACATTGCCAAAGCAAGTGAAGTAGATAATAAACAAAAGTGAAATAAACAATAAAAATGTACAGTAAACATAACACTCACAGAAGTTCCAACGGAATAAAGAATGTCAAATGTCATATATATATATATATATACAGTGTTGTAACAATGTGCAAATAGTGAAAGTACAAAAGAGAAAATAAATAAACATAAATATGGGGTTGTATTTACAATGGTGTTTGTTCTTCATTGGTTGACCTTTTCTTCTGGCAACAGGTCACAAATCTTGCTGCTGTGATTGGACACTGTTGTATTTCACCCAGTAGATATGGGAGTTTATCAAAAGTGGGTCTCTCAGATCGTTCACAGCTTTGTGGAAGTTAATATACTGTATATGTTGAAGAGGGTGGGGCTTAAGCTGCATCCCTGTCTCACGCCACGGCCCTGTGGAAAGAAATGTGTTAGTTTTTTGCCAATTTTAATTGCACACTTGTTGTTTGTGTACATGGATTTTATAACGTTGTGTGTTTTTCCCCCACACCACTTTCCATCAATTTGTATTGCAGACCCTCATGCCAAATTGAGTCAAAGGCCTTTTTTTTTATTAACAAAGCATAAGAAGACTTTGCTTTTGTTTTGGTTTGTTTGTTTGTCAATTAGGGTCTGCAGGGTGAATACGTGGTCTGTCGTATGGTAATTTGGTAAAAAGCCAATTTGACATTTGCTCAGTACACTGTTAATGATAATGCAGACAATTTTCCCAAGGTTGCTGTTGACGTGTAGCCCACGGTAGTTATTGGGGTCAAATGTGTCTCCTCTTTTGTGGATTGGAGTGATCAGTCCTTGTTTGCAAAAATTGGGGAAGATGCCAGAGCTAAGGGTGATGTTAAAGTGTATAGCCAATTCAAATTTGTTGTCTGTATATTTTATAATTTCATTGAGGATACCATCAACACCACTGGTCTTTTTGGGTTGGAGGGTTTGTATTTTGTCCTGTAGTTCATTCTCTCTCTCTCTCTCTCTCTCTCTCTCCCTCTCTCTCCTCCTCTTCCTCTGTAAGACATTTCTCCTCTACTCCATATCTCTCCTCTCCCTTAAGTCACACTTTAATGGTACCTTTTCAAATCCCTTCCCTTATTTTCCTCCTCCTGCCTCCTTCGCTCCGCCTGCCTGTGTAAG
Source organism: Salmo salar (assembly GCF_965601325.2). Classification (NCBI taxonomy): domain Eukaryota; kingdom Metazoa; phylum Chordata; class Actinopteri; order Salmoniformes; family Salmonidae; genus Salmo; species Salmo salar. The sequence goes on along the minus strand of NC_138318.1, from coordinate 26,324,599 downwards.
AAGCATGGACCCCCAGATAGAGCTCTTTGTGCCAGACTGACTCTTTCTGGGTTCACACTGAGTTTAGCTGCTAGAAAGAGGCGGACATATTTTAAAGTAGCTCTCGCAGCTTCATCAGATTTTAAAGGTTGCATTGGAGCAGTATTTGGCTATTAAAGCCATGAATGAATTGTTACGGTAGGAGTGATGTTTGAGTTTTTTACAAAGAAGCAGGCTGACCTGAGTGAGTAAGCGAGTGATTGTGTGTGTGTGTGTGTGTGTGTGTGTGTGTGTGTGTGTGTGTGTGTGTTTGACTGACATTTGCAGTTCACCCTCTCTCGCTCTCTCTCTCGCTCTCTCTCTCTCGTTCTTCCTCTGATTGACAGCCTATTAAAACGATAGGGACGTTAGTGTCGCAAAGCCAGCCTAAGCCTCTTACATTATGACAGAGAGAAGTTCCTCTGAAGCACTAGCATCCTTTTGAAGCGTATTTGATCAAATTATGACCTTAGTATCAAAGAGCTCTCCATGCAGGAAGGGACTAATTGTTGTTTTCTATCAACATCCTATGAATTGCTTTTCATTGCTTTTTGTTTTGGAACAAACAACTTCTGTATACATTACTGATATCTAGACTTTATATGATGGAGAACAGTGGTCAAATGTTTCGTGTAATGTCCCTAAATAAATATCCCGGACAAGACACTGATCTGCTCTGTAACATGACAGGATGAGAGAGAGCTCTGTTTAGACTGAGGATGTACAGGCTCACTCCTACAGCTGTCTGCCTATTGGTGCCACTCAAGGCCCACTGGCAGGAGAGAACAGACAGAGACTACTTATAGTCTATTCACACACACACACACGCACGCATACACACACGAACACACACACACACACACACACACAATTAGTAATGCTGCGAAAAAATAGTCTTCAAGCATGGTCCCTGAGGATTATTATAAATGTATATGAAAGTGTTATGTGAATAAACACAGACGTGACCTTGAAGGAATGACAAGCTGTTATCAAACTGCACAATTAACACATTTTAATTATCTACCATACATATCACAGCCTTTCAAAAGGGCCTTGATTGTTTATGTCCTGCAATGAGAGAGAGAGATTGAAACAGAGAGAGAAAGAGATTGAAACAGAAAGTGAGAGAGATTGAAACAGAAAGAGAGAGAGATGGGAGAGAGAAGGAAGGTTTGAAGTGGAAGAGCTGTAAAATAAATAAATGGGTAGAAATCTCCCCATGCCTCTCAGTGACTGTCTTCTATCCAGCATCACCTTGACATGGTAGAGCATGTGAGCGGTCTTAATGTGTCCCTACCTGCTGAGTACTGTCAGACCTCATGCTGTTCTAGCTTGGCAAACAGTACGTTTAGCCCCACACAGACAGATACACGGTGAGTTTAGCCCCACACAGATATATACATCATGAGTTTAGCCCCACACAGACAGATACATGTTGAGTTTAGCCCCACACAGACAGACACACAGTGAGTTTAGCCCCACACAGTGAGATTAGCCCCAACAAAAAAATAAGTACCCCATCCTCCTCCTCCGCACACACATAAAGACACACACACACACATACACATACACACACACACTCCCTCCCGTGCCAGTCTGCAGAGACAGAGACACATACTGTGACGAAGATTCACTGTACTGCTTCAGTAATGGGCTCTATAAGAAGCGTCTCTAAGACATTAATAAGGAGCAGAACGATTGAATATTACTCCAACTGAGGGGTAGAGAGGGTAAATTGCCTGTGTGCATGTGTATGTGCATGGCTGTGCACATGAGTGTGTGTGTGTGTGTGTGTGTGCATGCGTGTGTGTGCGTGTGTGTGTGTGTGTGTGTGTGTGTGTGTGTGTGTGTGTGTGTGTGTGCGTGTGTGTGCATATGAGTGTGTGTGTGCGTGTGTGTGTATATGTGTGTCTGTTGTATATGTGTGTGGTGTAAAGGCTTGAGTACGGCTTCTCCTTGCTGTTTTGTTTTGACCATTTTGATATTTCGGGCCACTTACCCACTTTCACTAAAGGGCGACTTGTACAGATTTAACACATTTCCTCTTTCCAGTAGATTTTCACAGATTTGTTCTTTCCCTGTAGATTTTCACAGATTTCTTCTTTTCCAGTAGATTTTCACAGATTTCTTCTTTCCCAGTAGATTTTCAATTGATCAGCAGAGTGACTGAATGCTGGCCCATTTTGCATTGTCCTGCTCCTTTACTACACTACCAAGCCTATTACACTTCTCGTACCCCTAATAGAACCTGAAGAGCAGGTCATTTTACAAGCACGGCCCAATCTATATATGTGCTATGCTCCGTACCGTACGACAGGGCTTAGATCCAATCCAACCAAGCGTTCATAATGAGAATAGTGACTGCTACCTACAATGATATGGGTTATTAGATAGTGATTAGCCTTTATCAATGTGATAAAACGCTAGTCTGTCTGAAATTATACCCTATTCCCTATGTAGTGCACTATTTTTTTACCTGTCACGTACGTTTGTAGAGAAGGACCAAGGCGCAGCGTGAGTATCGTTCCACATCTTTATTAATATGTGAAACTTAGCAAGACATACAATAAACTATGAACAAAACAACAAACCGTGATGACAGAGGTGCAACATGCACTAACTCAAAATAATATCCCACAAAAACAGGTGGGAAAAACAACTACTTAAATATGATCCCCAATTAGAGACAACGATGACCAGCTGCCTCTAATTGGGAATCATACAAAAACCCCAACATAGAAAAAAGAAACTAGAACCCAACATAGAAATAAATAAACTAGATAAACCCCCCAGTCACACCCTGACCTACTCTACCATAGAAAATAATAGCTCTCTATGGTCAGGACATGACAGTACCACCCCCCAAAGGTGCGGACTCCGGCCGCAAAACCTGAAACCAAAAGGGAGGGTTAGGGGGGATGTCTAGTGTTGGTGGCGGCTCTGGTGCAGGACGACGAACCTTCTCATCCCGCGGATCCGCCAGCATCAGGGGCGGCTCTGGTGCGGGACAAAGAACCTGCTCTTCCCCTGGATCCAGCCATGGACCCAGACTGAACGCTGTGCCTAGACTGGGCACCAGCGCATAAGAAGACTCTGGCCTTTGAGCTGGACTGGATGCCGTGCTCAGACTGGGCATCGGCGCAGGGGAAGGCTCCGGCCATGGAGCTGAAGGTTCCGGACCGTGGACCCTCTCAGGAGGTTCCAGATCGTGTAGCGTCTCAGGAGGTTTCAGACCGTGGAGCGTCTCAGGAGACTCCGGACCATAGATCGTTGCTGGGGACTCCGGACCGTAGATCGCCACAGAAGGTTCCGGACTGGGAACCCCCGCTGGAGGCTCCGGACAGCCGACCGTCGCTGGAGGCTCCCGACTGTAAGCCGTCTCAGGAGGTTCCGGACTGTAAGCCGTCTCAGGAGGTTCCGGACTGTAAGCCGTCTCAGGAGGTTCCGGACTGTAAGCGTCTCAGGAGGTTCCGGACTGTAAGCCGTCTCAGGAGGTTCCGGACTGTGGACCGTCTCAGGAGGTTCCGGACTGTGAAACGTCGCCGGAAGCTCTGGACTGGGAACTGTCGCCGGAAGCTCTGGACTGGGAACTGTCGCCGGAAGCTCTGGACTGGGAAGGCGCACTGGAGGCCTGGTGCGTGGAGCTGGAACAGGTAGCGCCAGACTGGTGACACGCACTTCAGGGCGAGTGCAAGGAGCAGGCACAGGACGTACCTGACTGGGCAGGCGCACTTCAGGGAGAGTGTGAGGAGCAGGCACAGGACGTACCTGACTGGGCAGGCGCACTGGAGACCTAGTGCGTGGAACTGGCACAGGTGGCGCCAAATTGGTGACACACACTTCAGGACGAGTGCGAGGAGCAGGCACAGGACGTACCTGACTGGGCACACGCACCTCAGGGAGAGTGCGAGGAGCAGGCACAGGACATACTGGGCTGTGGAGGCGCACTGGAGGTCTGGAGCGTAGAGCTGGCACAATCCGTCCTGGCTGGATGCTCACTTTAGCCCGGCAAGTGCGGGACGCTGGCACAGGACGCACTGGGCTGTGAATGCGCACAGGAGACACCGTGCGTATCCCCTCAAAACATGGTGCCTGACCAGTCACACGCTCCCCACGGTGAGTACGGCGAGTTGGCACAGGACGTACTGGGCTGTGAAGGCGCACTGGAGACCTGGTACGTATAGCCGGCCTCATTTGTACCGGAACTTTAAAAAACTTCTCGGGATTAGTACGGGGAGCTGACTCAGGTGGCATCTGACCGCTAACACGCTCCTCAGGGAAAATGCCGTACATACTGCGCCAAACCAACAGCTCTCTCTCATCACCCCCTCAACTATCTCACAGTACTCCTCGCTCAGTCTCTCCCAATATTCCTCTTCACTTTCAGACTCACCCCTCAGCTTCACCAACCAACCCATGTGACCCCCCCCAAAAAAATAGCGGTCTGTCTTTCAGGCTGTCTTCGTGGTCGCGAACCCCGGCGTCGCAGATTTACCTCCCTCGCTGCTTCCGCCTGCTTCCATGGCAGGCTTTTGTCTCCTGCCATTATTTCATCCCAAGTCCAGGATGTCCTCCACTCCTGGCTTTCCTCCCATGCCCAGGATCCCTGCTCCTCCTGGGCACGCTGCTTGGTCCGTGGGTGGGATATTCTGTCACGTATGTTTGTAGAGAAGGACCAAGGCGCAGCGTGAGTATCGTTCCACATCTTTATTAATATGTGAAACTTAGCAAGACATACAATAAACTATGAACAAAACAACAACCGTGATGACAGAGGTGTAACATGCACTAACTCAAAATAATATCCCACAGAAACAGGTGGGAAAAACAACTACTTAAATATGATCCCCAATTAGAGACAATGATGACCAGCTGCCTCTAATTGGGAATCATACAAAAACCCCAACATAGAAAAAAGAAACTAGAACCCAACATAGAAATAAATAAACTAGATAAACCCCCCAGTCACGCCCTGACCTACTCTACAATAGAAAATAAGAGCTCTCTATGGTCAGGACGTGACATTACCATCGGTCCTGATCAAAAGTAGTGCACTATATAAGGAATAGGGTCACCTTTCAGACAAACTATTTAGGGAGCCCTGGTCAAAAGTAGAACACTACTGTATATAGGGAATAGGGTGCCATTTGGGACACAATCTCTAGTCTCATCTCAGAGATTCTCATGGCAATGAACCTAAAGTACCTAAGGAGAGGGTGACGGTGGCATGTGGGTGTTTTACAAATGCTTGACCTCGACTGCTGTCCTCACTCTATTTCACTCGGAACACGTAGACATCACATTGGGTGTCAGAGGCGACAGTTGTGATTGAATTAATGTGTGCTTGTGGGTCACTAGGTGTCAGGGTTATGAGATTAGTAAGTATTGATATCATTAGGATGATGGGAGAGAGAAGGGGCGATGGAGGGAGAGGGGGAGGGGCAGAGAGAGGAGGGGGACAGGGAGAGGAGGCAGAGTGAAATTGAGATAAGGAGAGGGAGAGAGCTAAAGAGAGGGAGGAGGGGGAGGGGGAGAGAGGGAGAGAGATGGAGGGGGAAGGGGTAGAGAGAGCAAGAGAGAAGCCTAGTAGCTCATTGAACTGAGAATATAGTGAAATAAATAATCCTGTAGAATAAGATGTTGAGTCAACTAACTCAAAACAATAACTTACCCTTTTTGAAGCCTTCTACCTGTGTGTTGTTATTTTGAACCTTTCCTTTTGGACCGTAGCTATCAGTCTGTTTATATCTTGTACTTTTACCTTTGATTCTCAAGGAAGATGGGGTGAGTAAGCTGACTAGGCTGACTCTTACACTCCCTGTACCAATTCAGCTACATGACTCAGGGAGAGGTGGAGAGGAGGAAGGGTGGAGAGGAGGAAGGGTGGAGAGGTGGAGAGGAGGTGGGGTAGAGAGGAGGGAGGGTGGAGGGGTGGAGAGGAGGAGAGGAGGGAAGGGAAGGTGGAGGGGTGGAGAGGAGGGAGGGTGGAGAGGTGGATAGGAGGATGGGTGGAGGGGTGGAGAGGAGGGAGGGTGGAGAGGTGGATAGGAGGATGGGTGAAGAGGTGAAGGGATGGAGGAATGGACAGTGGAGGAAGGAGGGATGGAGGAATGTGTAGGTTGAGTATGGATGGAGGGATGGGTAGGTAAAGTATGGATGGAGGGGTGGGTAGGTAGGTAAAGTATGGATGGATGGGTGGGTAGGTAAAGTATGGATGGAGGGGTGGGTAGGTAAAGTATGGATGGAGGGATGGGTAGGTAAAGTATGGATGGAGGGGTGGGTAGGTAAAGTATGGATGGAGGGGTGGGTAGGTAATTATGGATGGAGGGGTGGGTAGGTAAAGTATGGATGGAGGGGTGGATAGGTAAAGTATGGATGGAGGGGTGGGTAGGTAAAGGATGGATGGCGGGGTGGGTAGGTAAAGGATGGTTGGAGGGGTGGAGGAAGTCAGCAGTCAATAGAAATGTACAGGGTATTGTACAGGTACTGTAGATGCCAATAAAAACCAGTTTCAGAGCAGTTTGCTGTGTGACAGTAGATGTAGAGGTGCCTAAATGACAATGGGTGTGTTTCAGAGAAATTACTCCCTTTAACTCAACTGTTGAAAGATCTTCTCCGGGTCAACCATCTTAACTCCAATGTCACTCTATTGTGAAGAATGAAGTAGGAATGTAAGAAAGAAGCTGTATTTCCACAAACCGATCTGCAGCAACAATGTAATGTCACACAGGGTAAGGAATGTTGTTTAACACATACACTCGTGTGCGTTCAAATGCTTGACCTCAACTGGTCTCCTTACTGTACTGTACCTCACTCTGAACAGGTAGGCCTCACATTACACACACGCACGCACGCACGCACACACACACACACACACACACACACACACACACACACACACACACACACACACACACACACACACACACACACACACACACACACACACACACAGTTACAGTCACAGTGCTTCAGATCACAGCACACTGCTTAGCAGTATTGATCGTTAGGTCTGAGCCAAAGGCAGCAGAGGGAGGAATGCATGAGGAGAGAACGAGAGAGGGGGGAGATGAATGGTCATGGAGTGATGGGGCTGATAAGTTGTCCAGGACTGACAGGGGGGAGAAGGATGTGTGTGTGTGTGTGTGTGTGTGTGTGTGTGTGTGTGTGTGTGTGTGTGTGTGTGTGTGTGTGTGTGTGTGTGTGTGTGTGTGTGTGTGTGTGTGTGTGTGTGTGTGTGTGTGTGTGTGTGTGTGTCTGTGTGTGTCTGTGCAGATGGGTGGGTGTGGGGAGGACAACTGTCACTCACTCATACTGATGGAGGATGGAGGCTCAGGGGTAGAGAGAGGCTTAAAGAGAGAGCAGAGGAGAGGTGTTCCAGTCAGGCTGAATTACGGCCACTTGCAGTGTTCTCAGAGGTGCCGTATAAGATAGTAGTATAGTACCTTTAAAGAGGGATTGATGACCTGACAAATTGCTCCGGAGAGACACTTCGTGTGTGCGGGCAGGTAAGCGGGTGTGCGGATGAGTGTGTCTGTCTTTCTGTAGCCTATGTATTTGTGCTTGGGCACCTGTGTAATATACACTACATGACCAAAAATATGTGGACACCTACTCGTCAAACATCTCATTCCAAAATCATGGACATCAATATTGTGTTGGTCCCCCCCTTGTTACTATAACAGCATCCAGTCTTCTGGGAAGACTTTCAACTAGATGTTGGAACATTGCTGCGGGGACTTGTTTCCATTCAGCCACAAGAGCATTAGTGATGTCGGCACTGATTAGACATTAGGGCGATTAGACCTGGCTCGCAGTCGGCGTTCCAATTCATCTCAAAGGTGTTCAGTGGGGTTGAAGTCAGGGCTCTGTGCAGGCCAGTCATGTTCTTCCACACGGATCTCGACAAAACACTTCTGTATGGGCCTCACCTTGTGCATGGGGGCATTTTCATCCTGAAACAGAAAATTGCCTTCCCCAAACTGTTGCTACAAACTTGGAAGCACAGAATTATCTAGATTGTCATTGTATGCTGTGGCGTTAAGATTTCTCTCCATTGGATCTAAGCGGCCTAGCCCGAACCATGAAAACCAGCTCCAGACCATTATTCCTCCTCCACCAAACTTTACAGTAGTTGCTATGCATTCGGGCAGGTAGAGTTCTCCTGGCATCTGCAAAACCCAGATTTGTCCTTTGGACTGCCAGATGGTGAAGCGTAATCACTCCAAAGAACACGTTTCCACTGCTCCGGAGACCGAGCTTTACACCACTCCAGCCGACACTTGGCATTGCGCATGGTGATGTTAGGCTTGTGTGCGGCTGCTCAGCCATGGAAACCCATTTCATGAAGCTCCCGACGAACAGTTCTTGTGCTGACGTTGCTTCCAGAGGCAGTTTGGAACTGGGTAGTGAGTGTTGCAACTGAGGACAGAAGATTTTTATGCGATATGTGCTTCAGCACTTGGCAGTCCTGTTCTGTGAGCTAGTGTGGCCTACCACTTTGTGGCTGAGCCTTTGTTGTTCCTAGACATTCCCACTTCACAATAACATCACTTACAGTTGACCGGGGAAGCTCTAGCAGGGAAGAAATTTGAGAAACTGACTTGTTGGGATGGTGGCATCCTATGACGGTGCCACATTGAAAGTCACTGAGCTCTTCTGTAAGGCCATTCTCCTGCCAATGTTTGTCTATGGAGATTACATGGCGGTGTGCTCGATTCTATACATCTGTCAACAACGGGTGTGGCTGAAATAATCGAATCCAATAATTTGAAGGGGTGTCCACATACTTATGTATATATAGTTTATGTGTGTAATATGTATATAAATACTGTGGTTCATTTGTGTTGTGGTTGGTTTATTGTCGGATGGTTATTTTAATAGCTTGTTATCTGGTCCCAGATCACTTCTTAAATAGCTTGTTTATTGGTTGACCTACCATTGTCCCTCCCCTTACTGACGCTTGCTATCCCCAATACTGCCCCTTCAAAGAGTTGAGCACTATACTTTATTTGGATCCCCATTAGCTGACACCTTGACAACAACTAAGGTTCTTCCTGGGGTCCACTGAGGATGGGGGCTTCTTTTAGCTCATCTCTTGTCTCTGAGAAGGTAATGTTTTATGGCTAAAACATAACCGTGAACCGCCAGCTTTCAAATGGGTTTATTGGCTTGAAAATGAGTAGCAGCTAAATTAATTGGACTGATTTTATGGAGCTTTGGTGAATCCGACAAAGAACAGAAATATATCTCTTTGTCTCTTCTACCCCCCCCCTCTCTCTTTTCTCTCTGTCTCTGTCTCTCTTTCTTTCTCCCTCCCTCTCCCATCCCATTCTGTAGTAAGTGTAATTGTACTCAGGCTAATGAATAGAGAGAAGACTGGATAAATACAATGTAATACCCTGAAAACATACTCCATTATACAATTACTTCATTTCCATTCACAAACACAGTAGAGCCAGATAATGTAATGTAAACAATTAAGGCTTTTTTTTACGAATGGAATTATGGTTTTTCAGGTTTTACATTTGAGCTGCAATGGTACATATTTGTATTGTACTATGATGTATCATTGAAGCATATTGTACTATGATGTATCATTGGAGCATATTTGTATTGTACTATGATGTATCATTGAAGCATATTGTATTGTTCTATGATGTATCATTAGAGAATATTGTATTGTACTATGATGTATCATTAGAAGGGTTTCCTCTTCAACGTGTGAAGCATAAACCAAACCATTGGTTCTGGTAACAGAATCCTTGCCTTCAGATTGGTTTAATCATGTTTGAGTTTGAGGAATATAAAACAATTCCAGCAAATGCATAACAAATGCAAATGCACAGTGAACTTGGTACACTTTCTTGTCCACACTACCTTGTCCTCACTACTTGAGATACAGGTAAGGATTTGAGACAAGGCTTCCTGTTGCTTTTTGGGGCACCATGGGTACCAGGTCACAAGGTTTTTAATGGTTTTCAGTACTGCAGCCCATTGGAGGACCAAATAAAAGTACACAGGTAAGTACTGTACAGTACAGCCAGTCCTTAGGAGAGCAGTCTTTGTAGATGTCCATATCATCCCATCTTATCACCCCCAGTCAAGTACAAACTGAATGTGAACTGTTATAACCTAACCTTTTTGAAATCTTCCTATACCTTCTGAACAGCTAGGTGGACAGAATGTAGGAGTTGCTCTTCTTCCCTCCCTTCCTCTATGTAAAACTCAATCCCTCTTTATCTTTGTGTCCTCGAATAGGAAAAGAAGACTTTGTGGCGACCTTCAAGGGATCCGAGTTCTTCTGCTACGACCTGTCCTTGAACCCGATCCAGAGCAGCAGCGACGAGATCACCCTGTCCTTCAAGACGTTACAGAGGAACGGTCTGATGCTTCACACGGGGAAGTCTGCAGACTATGTCAACCTGGCCCTGAAAAACGGAGCTGTATCGCTGGTCATTAATTTGGGGTCTGGGGCCTTTGAAGCTCTGGTGGAGCCTGTCAATGGGAAATTCAATGACAATGATTGGCATGATGTCAAAGTTACAAGGAATCTACGTCAGGTAACAGTAAAATGGGTGACTGCGATGGAGAATTAGTAGTAAACAAATTTAGATGAGCCCAATTTGATTGAATTTGATTATTACAATCAAATAACTTTGACCCATTTGGAATAAGTATTTGGATTGATCGTAATAATGATTTGATCTGCAGTAAGACATGAAGAACGCGGTGCTGCATTTGAGCAGGGACATATCTAGACCAGTGATAGTTTTTCATCAGAGGCATCAATAGCGGAAAGACCATGTGAAAAACGACATAGCATACCGAGTGTCACTTTGTTCAGAGTTGCTGATCTCTGAGTCATCCATTCCTCTATACTGTAGTTGTGACCACAATGAACATAATGTATTTACTTTTAGAGGATCAACCTTGTTGTTGGTGACCTCTGGGTCTTTGGCTGCTCAACACATGCTCAACTGTTACACCCCCCAAAAATAGAAAAAATGCAAAATTAAGAAAAATGAAAGCAACACAGTTTACAAGCGACACAGTTTGCTTTATGACATATAGTTGGAAGTACAGAATATACTGGTTTTATTGAGGATCTCTCGTACGGCATTCTACCAACACACTAGCTCGCTCTAGATGTGTTCCTGCTCGGATAGTAGAGAATTGTTTGTTTTGAAACGCCACACTGACAAAAAGTAAAAAAAAATATATATATATATATATAAATATTGAGATGATTTCAGTAATGTTAAAATTTTAGTTAATTGTGAAAACATTAAGAATGCATAATGAAAGTGCATGCTCAACGGGAGAATCCAATCTCCATTCTCCTTCTCATTCTGTGTCAGGGTCTTTGCTTTGTTTCATTACAGTAAAGTGATCCTAAAGTCCATCAATAAGACCAAAATGGAGGTAAAGTAATGTAAGATGAGTTCCTGACCACCGACGTCCCAACGGATGGGATCGGTCGGAATCTTGGTCCGTAACGGGTCTTGAAAATCATGTAGATGGTCCTAAACTGGTCCTAATAATGAAAGAATGTATCAAATTAACCCAAAGATCTGAAAGACTTTCGTTAAAGAGGGTCGACTGATGCGCTTTAGGCATTCTCTCTTATGAACCATTTGATGTCTGTCAATCATACCGTGTCAGAGGGGTGGGGGTTGGGGTTGTTGATGCCTACCCAGGCAGTCCGGTCTACGAGTCCGGTCTAGGGAGTCACCAATCGATCCAACGCTGGCTAGCTCACTTCCACTTGTGGAGGCATTTTCGCTAGTCTTTCTTAGTCTGCTTTTTATCTTGTAAAAATTACTTATTTTGCCCTTTTTTACTCTATGTTACTAACATGCTTTGAAAAACAACAACTAACATGTCATTCATGGAATGTGTCATACTACTAACCAATCTCTTTTTTTAATGTTTATTAACAACAACAACAACAACAAACTCAGCAATGTACTAACTTTTGGTAGTTAACCATCATCTCTTTTTTGAGTAACTATCGTTATTCTGTTCACAGTTTTTAATTTCCTTTCTCCCCCCTTTTCCACAAAGCACTCAGGCATTGGACACGCTATGGTAAACAAACTACATTGTTCGGTAGATATCATTCTAATTGTTTCTTAGTTTGGGTTTGCCGTGTGTTTCTTTTCTATCTTTTCTTACTGTAGACGTCATTAACAAAAAAGGGGGAACTGCGGTTGGTACTCTTTCTGCTTACGTTTTGACCTTTTTATTTTGACTATATTTTCATCCGTTGGTTGGTTTTCACCACTTCCTGTTATTTTTACTTCCTGTCTCCTGTCCAATCACGTTTTTAGGAGCATCGTTTCGAGCCTTTTGCATCAAGCAGTGGTTAACAAAGGAGGACCCATGTCTGACTCCTGCCTGGCTGGCCTGATGCTCATTGGCTCAGCCAGTGTTCTATTTCCCATTCACTCTGCATGGCATGCATTCTGAATGCTGCGCTGTATGCTGCACATGCTCACACTTCCCAACCACTCGTCCAGTCCAGCTGTCGTTGTCATTGGTGCTTTGAATTTTTTTTGCACGATCCACCAATCATGCGCTTCTGCATACATCCGACACAAGCGCAAAGTGTCAGACCAAAACAATTTTTCCTTAACCTATTAACTAACACCATCTTGGGGAACATTTCTTTTTGTGTGCTCACATGCAAAAAGAAAAGACAAAAACATCTTACTTTTGTCTTTCTGAAAAAACTAATTTCTGTGTATTACGCTAAATCCTGTGGTTGTGGCTTCTACTTGCTTGCTGCTTTCTATATCTAACCCACTCGCACGCTGTTCTTTTCTTTTTATTAGAAAACAAACTGCTTATTAACTTTTACTAATATGTAACCCTAGCGAAACTAACCTAGATAACATTCTACTAACACCATTTTTGTGTCTGCTGAAATTCCTTTTGAGTTGCAGTAGGGGCTAACTTACTAACACACTTAGTCTGGGGCAACTAACTAACTTCCTAGCTAACTAGCTTTATCAATTCCTTGGGGGGCTAGCAGTCTACATCTCAAACTACTAATCCTAAACTGGACAAAATAACCAAAAAAACAAGAAAAAAAATTAAAAAACAGACATGAAAATGGGTTTCTATAATCTTTACCAAAAATCTATAGAGGAAAAACAATACTATCACAGACTCAGAGACTATATATCAGAGGCAGAAAGCCGCTGGACTGAGAGCTCTGATAGGCTATCTGAGAATAGCGTGTCCTTTCCCTGTGCTTTGTTGTCTAGGTAACTATATCCGTGGATGGGATACTGACCACCACAGGGTATACTCAAGAAGACTACACCATGCTAGGCTCCGACGACTTTTTCTATGTTGGCGGGAGTCCTAGCACGGCTGACCTGCCTGGATCACCTGTTAGCAACAACTTTATGGGTTGCCTGAAAGAGGTAAACACCAACACGCTGTGCTTATTCTCAGGGTAGAGGAGTGGGCATCACATCAAACGCTGTGCAATACTCTCAGGTTAGGGAGTGGGCATCACATCAAACACTGTGCACTATTCTCAGGGAAGGGAGTGTGGAGTGTACAGTACATCACTGGGTACAGGTCCTTGCTCTTCCAGACACACTTTTCTTTATTTTAATCATCTCTAAGGGACTGTTGCATGCTAGTAGATACTCATATACTTTCAGTCACTGCGCTAACTCTAATTAGCATTGGCTCACAAAACTACCTCCAACACTGGACACAAAGACATACTGTACAAAAGGTATCCAGAAGTTCATCTGACTCTAGGGAAGAAGATAACGGGCCTTATTGCCAAAATCCTGGAGTATCCCTTTAAACAAACACTCGTTCTCCTAATCCTGACCCCCCCCCCCCCCCCCACACACACACACAAACACACACCCCACTGTACCCCACCAGAGCCCCTTCTCCTCTGTGTGGGATTCACCCCAGGCTTCATGCAGCTCTGCCAGGTGAATTTCCATGACCAGTTCCAGGGATGCGTCCCAAAATGGCACCCTATTTCCTAAATAGTTAATGACCAGAGTACACTATAAATGGAATAGAGTGCCATTTGGGACGAAGCCCAGCACTCAACACTCCATAGCCTTTACTGACATACCTCAGCTGGTGGGGAGGAGATATCCTGCTAGGAGTTTAGGAGGCTAGGAGAGTTCTGTTTGCAGAACCCTTAAGTTCTAAGTCAGAGTTCTAAGTCAGAGTTCTAAGTCAGTTCCCAATCCGTCCCAACACTCCGTACACCTCACTGTCATACCTCAGAGGGGGGTCTCCTGCCAAGACAATTCTGTTTGCAGAACCTAAAGCAAGGGTTTTAAATTGGATACAAAATCTTTCGCTGAACACATATGGTATACTGTACTTATGCACTACAATCAAAAGAGAGAGATGCTGAGAAAGCCTTTCCTGTCATGTCAGGATCAGACTATTCAAGATCGAATTGTTCTCTGTAGTTTCAAAAGATGCTTCGCAATAATATTATATGATATAATATATTATTATAATATTATATAGAGCAAATAGAAGGTATTCAGTAGTCATACATGCTGGAACACGCTGGTAAAGGGAGGTGTTTCCATGTTCCCGTTCTGTTATGTTCTGCTAAATATTACAGTGGGTGCTTAATGGGGATGCTGACCCAAAAAATGCATTGTGACATCAGCAGACACCAAGGAATACAGTCCATTCTCGAGAAGTAAATCTTCCAAAAAGTGCAATAAAAGGTTCCCTTCATGTATCTTTTAATTTCCAAATAAGTCATTTTTTCCACACTTTATCTTTCCTCCTTGTTTCTTTTTCCTCTCTGACGTTTACCCCATCTCTCTCTCTCGCACTCTCTTTTCAGTAGTTTTCCCCTCCTCCTGTTCCTTGTGTGGTGTCCTACATTTCTTCCCTTCTGCTCCCCCTACATTTCTTACCTACTTCTCTCCTCACCTCCAACCGAGCATCTCATCCTCACGGAACCTAACAGATAAGTTTTGAGGCGACAGAGTCTTAATAAGCAGTCAGGGTGTAGACCACATGTCCACGCTCCGTCTCTACCTCGTTAGCGCTAGGAGCTCGTTAGGAGCTAGAGCTCGTTAAGGGGTTCTATCTCGTTAAGGGGCATGCATGTCTTCGTTAGAGGAGTGCCTCTGAGGTGATACATGGAGGCGCATCCCAAATGGTACCCTATTCCCATAGGGTTCTGATCAAAAATAAGGCACGATATAGGGAATAGAGCTACTGAGAAGACAAAGAGAGCCATCTAGGCCTGTGTCGGTGGTGCCCTCCGTGCAGTCTGATAGGCTGTTTCCCAAATGGCACACAATTCACTATATAGTGCATTACTTTTGATGAGATATGGGAATAGGTAAATGGGTGCGATTTGGACTGCACACCTAGTCCTGTCAGACCACCACGCCACATGGGGGCACAGAAATCCTCCCCAGTCTTTTGGGGTTTTCTGGGGTTAGATCAAGGCATTTATCAGGAATGTTGTGGTGCCATCCCTCAAGATTGTCTATTATATTGACAAGATAGTTAAGTGACAGCTCTAACAATGGAATGGGGCGCGTCGGGAGCGCCGTGAGAGTTGTTTAAGATACTCTTCAAAAAGGTAGAGATTCAAACTTTTTCGGAATATGGGCAGGGACACCTCTGTCCTGACTTGTTCCACAATTGGAGTGCCAGGACAGAGAAGAGCTTTGACTGGGCTGAGCGGTAGCTGCCCTCTATGCTAAAATAGTTATATACATTTGGAGTCGTCTAACAATCTCTATGAAAAGTTGCCGAAGTGCCACTTGCGTCCATTTACGTCAGTGCATACGTCACAACCTAATCATCATGAAACTTCTATTAGATCAAATAATCTTCACGTAGCAAATTGGCAATTACTTTTTTGGTTGACCAAATTCAACACTCTCTCATACACCTCCATGCCAAAATATCCACAGAAATCCTACCCGAGTCTTCTGTGGTTTTCTGGCGCTGCGATGAAGGCTGGAGTGGGTTGGCAGTTGGCAATGATGAATAAGGCCTGTAGTTGCTATGAAGTGTCCCAGTGGAAGAGAGTCAGAGAGGGTCCCCATTTATCCCAGTCCTTTCTTCCTAAAGCCATCTAATGGGGCGCTGGCAGAAAGCACTGTGTGTGTATTTATAACATATGTCTGGCAGAAATTAAAGAAGTTTATCGATGTGGGGTTACATCAACTCACATCCTAATTCTGCAGTCCTCCTATGCTTGTTACCAGGCCTTATACTGTATATCTATGTACAGTGTATGTGCCAGTTTAGTTTTAGTTAAACTGGCACATACAAAGTCTGGAGTTGAACATAACTAACAGGCCTTATAATAGTATAGTGTGTAGTATAGTCCCATGTGTGCCAGGTGGTATCAGTTGTGAGCACAGTGACAATGGAAGTACAACTCTATTTCTAATTCTGGAGACGCTCATCATTTGATTATATTTCTATGGTGTTACTACCCACACAAAAAAATACTACAGTTTGTAGAATAATGTAGTATCCCTCAATAATAATTTATTTAACTCGGCAAATCAGTTAAGAACAAATTCTTATTTTCAATGACGGCCTAGGAACAGTGAGTTAACTGCCTTGTTCAGGGGCAGAACGACAGATTTTTACCTTGTCAGCTCGGGGATTCGATCTTGCAACCTTTTGGTTACTAGTCCCACACTCTAACCACTAGGCTACTTGCCTCCCCATAATGTGTAGTACTTACTATATAATTTTGTAGTATACTGTAGAATATCATAGTAAATACTAAAGTGTTATCCACACAATAAACACTGTAGTAAATACTACAGAAATGTCAGCAAAAACACTACATTCCGCAAAAACACTACATTTTTAAGCTATAGTAAATACTACAGTATTTAATTTGCATATACCATGCCCATTCCCCTCCCCTATATCTCAATTTGTGCCTCCCACAAGTGAGAAACCTACATGCCATGGATAGACCATATATTGTGTTCCCTACAGGTTATAGAGAGAGCAGAACCTCTTAACTCTCTGTTCAGAGCCCAGTCCTACCTACCTACCTACCTACCTACCTACATGGTATGAAAAATGAGCTGTTTTTATATTTCTTCAGTAGGTTTCTTCAAGGAGAAAGCCCCCCACTTCTATGTCAAAGTAAAAAATACAAAATATATGCTTGTAAATATTACAGTAACGTCCCCAAAAACACTACAGTAAATGCTGCAGTATACCATACTACAGTGCGAAAAAACACTACAGTAAATACTACAGTCCACAAAAAAACTGCAATAAATACTACAGCATACTACAGTAATTACTATAGTATATACTACTCTTTTTTTACTACAGTATTTGGGTCTTTCTATAAATAATGGCACCAATGTGTGACATTGGGATCAACATTTCAAAATGGTTTGAAACAAAAATAAAAAGGATTTTCATGCAGTTTTACCTGTGTACTTAGAGGAATAAAAGTGAATATATGCAAATTGTCTCATAACTCCACCTATACAGCAACATAGGACTAGGATTATACATCCTTTAAGCAAAGTTCATACAGATATTGACAAGTCAAATTCAAGGACTTTCAGGGACTTTTTCAAGCACTTATTTGGAATTTTCAAGGACATCAATGTTATACAATTGTATAATTTATATAATTGTAGATGTAGGGCATAATATAGAACCCCTCCCCCCCAAAAGCATGCAAAAAGTAGTCCATTACCACTACAACACTAATGATTTCTTTGGCAGTGCCAATTTAATAATTATTATTACATTCCAAAATATGTGAGAATATTGTCTGACAAATAAATTGGATGCATGGAGAGTTTTCTGTAGCCTATGTGGCTGACGCAGGCACACATAATAAAACCATGAATAATCTCACTATTTGAATCTCACCATCACTGTTTTTATAATGAGAAAGTTACCAAGCACCAGGTTCCTTTTTTAATGGAAGGATTTGTATGGAAAGCCAAGTTGAAGCCAGCATTAGATGTTATCATCCTAATAATAACCACACGTGGAACAGAGTAGCACAACACCCTTCAATTGAATCAGCGGGAAACACAAGAACTAAATCACAGATAAGTATAAGGGAGCAGGAGAACTTATACATTGGTTACAAGGACCTTTCAAGCACCAATTTGAGGAAATGTCTGATTTTCAAGGTAGGCCTATTCCAGTACTTGCATTTCTGAGCTTCAAATTCAACTAGGCTACTTCAAGCCCCTTTTATTCATTAACATGACAGGTGTAACATGGAAAACAAAATGTATTAGTCATGTTATATCATTACCAGATCATAGTGTGAATAAGCCCACTAGGCTATGTCATTTTTTGTCATTATATCCAGAATAATTAATAGGAGTAGCATTAGGTGTTGCTTCTATCCTATACAATTGGCACAGTTGACTGTGTACACAAAAACATATGAAACATGAATTCATTACCTTGATGCTTTCTCTTTTAAATCTAACGATTCAATTAACTAAGGATATTAGATCCAACATGGATCCAGGCACAACTCGCTTCACCGGCGTAATGAATAAGACACCAAAATATTCTGGACATTTCTCGCAAACACCTTTTTCCTAGCACTTGGGCTGTTGTTGTATTGCATGTGCTATCACAAATGCCGTCCGTCACTTGACTGTCATTCAGAAAATTCCTTCCTGGATGATGATGTATGAAAATATCATGGCGTAACTAATCAGGTGGACACCAAATGCGCATCCAACAAGTATTATGCATACTTATTGAAGAACCACGTTAATGACAGTTTCGATTTAGGTATTAAGTATCAAGGTAAGGGGACTCTTTCCGTTAGAAGCGTTCGATTTTGCATTCGCATACTGTACGTCATTTTGGATTTGTGTGTGCCCATGTAAATTGTTTTCACCCCGTAACATAAGGAATACAAGAAATGTTACACTGCATTTCTTTCTGAGATCTCTATACAAAAAAAACATACAGCTAGATCCAGGATTCTTACAGGGTTTCTTACAAGTTCAATGTCTAATTTAACTGATTGTTTAATATATGATATAACGACAACTTAGACTGCCATAAATGCAAGGACAGAAATTGTATGTTTTATGTCACACGATTTTGGACAAATCCGTCAAGACACCAACCATGATAAAGAATTTTATTGAATATAGCTATGATTTCCCCTTATATCTTAATGCAATGACATGAAAAACATTTGCAGATTATTATCAATGACTTATCAACAGCTGTAACAAGTTGTCCAGCGTAGGAAATACTCACTGTTACCCTAGTCTATAGAAAGACCCATTTATACTATAGTAAACTGTATATAATACAGTACACTACAGTAAATACTACATTCTGCAAAAACACTACAGTGAATGCTACAGTAAAATCCACAAAAACACTACAGTGAATACTATAGTATTCCTAGCATAGCATACACTATAGTACTTTTTCATGTGGGTAGGTCTTGTTATAGCCCTACTGTAGGCAATAGTACCCTGTTGTGACCTTTGAGCAGAGTGACAACCTCTCTGCAGCATCCTGATTTGTCTGTTGGATAACGTGTAAACATAAACCTCCACTCAGGTCAGTTCAGCCTGGCTCTGCTCTGTATGTTAGCAGTGGTCTGAGGTTCATGAAATATGAGCCCTATGCTGTAGGCAGTGGTCCCAGGATGATGACATGTGAGCCTTGATCTGTAGGCAATGGTCGCAGGAAGATGACATAAGAGTCTTGATCTGTAGGCAATGGTCACAGGAAGATGACATATGAGCCTTGATCTGTAGGCAATGGTCGCAGGATGATGACATATGAGCCCTGTTCTGTAGGCAATGGTCGCAGGAAGATGACATATGAGCCCTGTTCTGTAGGCAATGGTCGCAGGAAGATGACATATGAGCCCTGTTCTGTAGGCAATGGTCGCAGGAAGATGACATATGAGCCTTGATCTGTAGGCAATGGTTGCAGGATGATGACGTATGACATATGAGCAGTGAACAAGCAGAAGCAAGTTGCCTTAGCAACTCTGATTGATGACATGTGCCTGGGCATAGTGCGCACACGCACACAGACACACAGTCACACAACCAACCAGTCACACATTCACACTCTCCATCTCATGTGCCATGTTTCAGAATATGTCTGCAGGTCCCAGTTCTAGCTGCTGCTGTACTATTCTGTTGTGATGACAAAACACCAGTGCTGTAATAGCCTAGATGTCATGGCCCCAGTCTGATGACAAATTAGTGCACCATTCTCCTTTATTTTTTCTCTCTCTCTCTCTCTCTCTCTCTCTCTCCCCTTCAGCTCCTCTATAGAGATATCATCCACCTCCCACCCACACTCCCTCTCTCCCTCCCCCCTCCCACCCTCTCTAACACTCCTGCCAAGAGATTATTGTCAAATCGGTTTTGTTTCCTTCCCAATAGGTTTCATCTACACTCTTAGAAAAAATTGTTCCGAAAGGGTTCTTTGCAGTGGGATAGGGTTCTATAACATCCTTAGAACTGTTTTTGGAAGAAAGGGTTCTTTGCAGTGGGATAGGGTTCTATAACATCCTAATAACTGTTTTTGGAAGAAAGGGTTCTTTGCAGTGGGATAGGGTTCTATAACATCCTAAGAACTATTTTTGGAAGAAAGGGTTCTTTGCAGAGGGACAGGGTTCTATATATCCTAAGATCAGTAGAACCATATACTGTATCATATTTCCAAGCATTGTCTATTGCAGGGTGATTTCAGAATATAATGTTTTAAAGTGTGTTTTTGCATGTACATTTAATGCTACACAAAGGGACAGCTCTAGCAGGGAAGAAATCTGACCAACTTCCACTTGTAAAAGTGGAATCCTATGACGGTGCCACGTTGAAAGTCACTGAACTCTTCAATAAGTCCATTCTACTGCCAATGTTTGTCTATGGAGATTGCATGGCTGAAATAGCCAAATACTTAATTTGATGGGGTGTATACATTGTGTACATGTAATATTTTGTCATAAATAATTACATTTTAAAGGTTAGTAAGGCTGGTGGAACCTTTCATAGTGTGTCCTAGGAAGAATGTTTAGATGATAAAATGGTTATTGGTAGATCCCTTAATAGAGGGTTCTAGGTCAAACCATATACAGGGGGTTCTATGAAGAACCCTACACAGAGGGGTTCTAGGAAGAACCTTTAGATTATAAAATGGTTCTTGGTAGAACCCGCCATAGAGGGTTATTGGCAGAACCCTAAATAGAGGGTTCTAGGTCAAACCATATACAAGGGGTTCTATGAAGAATCCTACATAGAGGGTTCTAGGTAGAACCAAAAAGGTTTCCCCTATAGGGACAAACCGAAGAACCCTATAATGGTTCTACTTAGCACCTTTTTTTCTAAGAGTGTATTTTCATGGCATATTTTTATACACAGCTTGAAAATTGCACCTGGCGCTGTTACAGATTTTTCAATGCCCTTTTATCAAGCTGTTATTGATACAATTTCTTGAAAGAGATAAGATGAACTGTATCCAGTTCTGTGTATATTGCCTCATGCCAGTGCCCCACTCTTCAAACTGTTTTTGATTCTTGAAAGAGATCAAACGATTTAAGATGACATGAAGGTTAGAAATATAAAAACTATCCAGACAATTCAGATAGATGTCTGTATACTGTACCCCTTTGTTTAAGTTTAGTGTAGTGTAGTGTAATCTAGTATAGTGTTTATTTTTTGCTTTTTTTGAGCTGTTCGAGCCATAATATGGACTTGGTATTTTACCAAATAGGTCTATCTTCTGTATACCACCCCTACCTTGTCACAACAACTGATTGGCTCAAACATATTACAGTAAGAAGGAAAGAAATTACACACATTCACTTTTAACAAGGCATACCTGTTAATAGTAAAGCATTCCAGGTGACTACCTCATGAAGCTGGTTGAGAGAATGCCAAGCGTGTGCAAAGCTGTCATCAAGGCAAAGGGTGGCTACTTTGAAGAACCTCAAATATAAAATATATTTTGATTTGTTTAACACTCTTTTGGTTACTACATGATTCCATATGTGTTATTTCATAGTGTTGATGTCTTCACTATTATTCTACAATGTAGAAAATAGTAAAAATGAAGAAAAACCCTGTAAGGAGTAGGTGTGTCCAAACTTTTGACAGGTACTGTATATTTACAGAAACCCATTTTTTACATTTACATTTTAGTCATTTAGCAGGCGCTCTTATCCAGAGCGACTTACAGTAGTGAATGCATACATTTCATACATTTATTTTTTCTTCCGTACTGGTCCCCCGTGGGAACCCTTATAGATTAAGTCATTAACACAGTTATAATGACCACTTCTTCTAACATGTCTTGGCAGCTCTCCCCGTTTCTAACGGTGTATACTCACTAAAACCTAATTGACTCTGAGGTGCTTAAAGATAATGTGTGGATAATGCAGTCTGTGCAATCAGGAGAGCCAGCTACACTACCATGTGTCCCAAATGGCACACTGTTTCCTACAAAGTGCACTACTTTTGACCAGTGCCCATATAAAATATGCCTAACTTTCTTACTGTCTGTCAGTATCCACAAAACTTGGCACATATTTTCAGATACCTACACACAGCGTCATACAACTTATCAGGTAGGGACGATTGTTCAATTGGTACATTTTATTCAGGGCAGTACGGTACTGTACGATGATGCTTGTCATCAGTGTTTAGTGGATTTTTCCTTCTTAATGGCATTATAGCCTGGTATTTAATAAAGTAGTGCTGATTCAACTTTAGGCTAGCTGCTGTCTCTCTGTTGTCCTGGTTTGCGTCCCAAGTAGTACCCTATTCCCTATGTAGTGCATTACTTTTGACCAGAGCCCTAATGGCCCTTGTTAAAATTAGTGCACTACATAGGAAATAGGTGGCATTCTGGGACATAAACTCTGTAGTTCTGCTGTCAGCTCCTGTGGAGTGCATTGTGTCTCTGAGGTCAGTGTGTAGTCTGATAATGCATTGCGTGTGTGTGTGTGTGTGTGTGTGTGTGTGGGAGCCTGATGAATTTAGATGTTTGTGGATTGGTAGTGAGAGGCACATCCATCATCAGCAGGGTATATTTTAATCAGGTTTCCTGCTGAGGCCTTAATCAGCGTTTTTACTGCAACACCTGCATCGTGTACAGCTGTTAGCTCTCATTACTCTCATCTCTCACTTCACACACACTTAGTCACCTCCCTCCCTCCCTCCCTCCCTCCCTCCCTCCCTCCCTCCCTCCCTCCCTCCCTCCCTCCCTCCCTCCCTCCCTCCCTCCCTCCCTCCCTCCCTCCACACAACATACCCACCCACCCTCCCTCCCTCCCACCTTCCTACCTACCTCCACACACCTCCCTATCTATCTATCTACCTACCTACCTACCTCCACACACTTACCTACCTACCTCCCTACCTACCTACATCCCTACCTACCAGGGCCGTAACTACATATGAGGACACCGAGGTCCGAACCCCATTGATTTTGATAATCACTTTCACTCAGATATCATATTATCATGGCATAAGTCATGGCAAAATGTGTAGAATAGCTGGAAATTTGCTTTAAACTGCAAAAATGTCTCCCTCTGTGAGTATTAGATTATATTTTTCTATCCCAGTGGTGAGTTAATGTGTAGCGGCTAATTGTATAGCTACAGTAATAGGCTATGTGTTTGTAGATGGACTGATGTGATGTCTTGGCTAGGGGGGGGGGGTTAGAGTTCTGCAAACAGAATTCTGACATACACACACACACTCCCAAACAGGGGTTGCACACAAAATGGCACACTTTAAAGTGCATTATCTTTGGCCAGTAGTGCATTATTCACAGAAAAGTGTCAATTTCCGGTCATACACTTCCAAAAATTGCTTTTGTCCGAAATGGCACCCTCTTCCCTGTACTGTATAGTGCACTTCTTTTGGCCATATGGATTTAACTTTTTCTCCCTTACCCTCCCCTTTCCTCCCTGCATCAACCTAGGTTGTGTATAAAAACAACGACGTGCGACTCGAGCTCTCCAGGATGGCCAAACAAGGTGATGCCAAAATGAAGGTTCACGGCATTGTGGCTTTTAAATGCGAGAACGTGGCGACCCTTGACCCCATCACCTTTGAGACTCCCGGGTCCTTCATCACGCTCAACAAGTGGAACGCCAAGAAGACGGGCTCCATCTCCTTCGACTTCCGCACCACAGAGCCTAACGGGCTTCTCCTCTTCAGCCACGGCAAGCCCAAACAGGCTCCCAAGGTGACTTCCGTATTATGTTATTTTATCTCTTTTATTGCCTCATGATTATTTTTGAAAATGTTTGACTATAAAGTGTGTTGTGATTTTAAATGCACTTTAAATAAAGAATGATGGGATTTAATTCAAGGATTCCAAGAGCCCCCTGACGCTGAAGGTGGACTTCTTTGCCATCGAGATGCTGGATGGCCACTTGTATCTTCTGCTGGACATGGGGTCAGGGACCACCAAGACCAGAGCCGTCAACAAGAAGGTCAACGATGGGGAGTGGTACCACGTAGACTTCCAACGGGACGGACGATCAGGTAATAACGTTTTATTTTGCTGTTATTGGTGTGATGGATTTTGGAGGAGGCCATGGTGCCGTGATTTGAGTCTTTAATCCTCGTAAGGGTTTCCTGCCCTCTCTTCCACTGCGTGTAGACATAGTAGGAATTCTGTCTGACAACTGAAAACATTTAGTCTGACTGCTGAGCGAGTTTCGTCTGACAATTGAGGGACTTCCAAATATGGATGACATTGTAATGGTGATGAATAAATGAAGCTACATTACCTCAAACAGTCACCATATTATCATGCCAGTAAGGCAATCCCTCTCCCTGTCTTCTCTCCCACTGTGTCCTCAGTGCCTCTCCGAGCATCCAGTGTTATACACACACACACACACACACACACACACACACACACACACACACACACACACACACACACACACACACACACACACACACACACACACAGCCCTTCCGAGCCCCCAGTGAAACCATTTTCTGATCCCTGTTGATTTGCTTATCTAAGCAGCAATTTGTTAGCGTGTGTTCACAGCCAAGGCCCTGGCAATGTCACGGTGCAAATTACATACGCCCCCCAACCATGTTTACTGCTCCTTCTCCACTAGTGGGAATTACATTAACTGTTTCAATACTCCATGAAGCCACACAGAGCAGAGCCATACAGCTACACACACACACGCATCCACGCACGCATCCACGCACGCATCCACGCACGCATCCACGCACGCATCCACGCACGCACTATTGAGTAGGAGGTCAGGGTACACTACAGAACCATCACAGCTGTGGCCTTGTTCATGTTACTGACTACTCTAGCACAGAGAGGAGAGGAAGAGAGGAGGGTAGATGTGTGTGTGTGTGGGGAGGTAGAGGTGAGGAGGAGAGAGGAGGGTGGAAGTGTGTGTGTGTGTGTGTGGGAGGATAGAGGTGAGGAGGAGAGAGGAGGGTGGAACTGTGTGTGTGGGGGGGGTAGAGGTGAGGAGGAGAGAGAAGGGTGGAAGTGTGTGTGGGGGGGTAGAGGTGAGGAGGAGAGAGGAGGGTGGAAGTGTGTGTGTGGGGGGGGGGGGGGTAGAGGTGAGGAGGAGAGAGGAGGGTGGAAGTGTGTGTGTGTGGGGGGGTAGAGGTGAGGAGGAGACAGGAGGGTGGAAGTGTGTGTGTGTGGGGAGGTAGAGGTGAGGAGGAGAGAGGAGGGTGGAAGTGTGTGTGTGGGGGTGGGGTAGAGGTGAGGAGGAGAGAGGAGGGTGGAAGTGTGTGTGGGGGGGGGTAGAGGTGAGGAGGAGAGAGGAGGGTGGAAGTGTGTGTGTGTGGGGGGGGTAGAGGTGAGGAGGAGAGAGGAGGGTGGAAGTGTGTGTGTGTGGGGGGGGTAGAGGTGAGGAGGAGAGAGGAGGGTGGAAGTGTGTGTGTGGGGGGGGGGTAGAGGTGAGGAGGAGAGAGGAGGGTGGAAGTGTGTGTGGGGGGGTAGAGGTGAGGAGGAGAGGAGGAGGGTGGAAGTGTGTGTGGGGGGGGGTAGAGGTGAGGAGGAGAGTGGAGGGTGGAAGTGTGTGTGGGGGGGGGTAGAGGTGAGGAGGAGAGAGGAGGGTGGAAGTGTGTGTGTGTGTGGGGGGGTAGAGGTGAGGAGGAGAAAGGAGGGTGGAAGTGTGTGTGTGTGGGGGGGGTAGAGGTGAGGAGGAGAGAAGAGGGTCGAAGTGTGTGTGTGGGGGGGGTAGAGGTGAGGAGGAGAGAGGAGGGTGGAAGTGTGTGTGGGGGGGTAGGAGGTGAGGAGGAGAGAGGAGGGTGGAAGTGTGTGTGGGGGGGGGTAGAGGTGAGGAGGAGAGAGGAGGGTGGAAGTGTGTGTGTGTGGGGGGTTAGAGGTGAGGAGGAGAGAGGAGGGTGGAAGTGTGTGTGTGGGGGGGGTAGAGGTGAGGAGGAGAGAAGAGGGTGGAAGTGTGTGTGTGGGGGGGGTAGAGGTGAGGAGGAGAGAGGAGGGTGGAAGTGTGTGTGGGGGGGTAGAGGTGAGGAGGAGAGAGGAGGGTGGAAGTGTGTGTGGGGGGGGGTAGAGGTGAGGAGGAGGCAGAGGAGGGTGGAAGTGTGTGTGTTGGGGGGTAGAGGTGAGGAGGAGAGAGGAGGGTGGAAGTGTGTGTGTGTGGGGGGGTAGAGGTGAGGAGGAGAGAAGAGGGTGGAAGTGTGTGTGTGGGGGGGTAGAGGTGAGGAGGAGAGAGGAGGGTGGAAGTGTGTGTGGGGGGGGTAGAGGTGAGGAGGAGAGAGGAGGGTGGAAGTGTGTGTGTGAGGTGAGGAGGAGAGAGGAGGATAGAAGTGTGTGTGTGGGGGGGTAAAGGTAAGGAGGAGAGAGGAGGGTGGAAGTGTGTGTGTGGGGGGGTAGAGGTGAGGAGGAGAGAGGAGGGTGGAAGTGTGTGTGGGGGGTAGAGGTGAGGAGGAGAGAGGAGGGTGGAAGTGTGTGTGGGGGGGGTAGAGGTGAGGAGGAGAGAGGAGGGTGGAAGTGTGTGTGTGTGGGGGGTAGAGGTGAGGAGGAGAGAGGAGGGTGGAAGTGTGTGTGTGTGGGGGGTAGAGGTGAGGAGGAGAGAAGAGGGTGGAAGTGTGTGTGTGGGGGGGTAGAGGTGAGGAGGAGAGAGGAGGGTGGAAGTGTGTGTGGGGGGGGTAGAGGTGAGGAGGAGAGAGGAGGGTGGAAGTGTGTGTGTGAGGTGAGGAGGAGAGAGGAGGATAGAAGTGTGTGTGTGGGGGGGTAAAGGTAAGGAGGAGAGAGGAGGGTGGAAGTGTGTGTGTGGGGGGGTAGAGGTGAGGAGGAGAGAGGAGGGTGGAAGTGTGTGTGTGTGGGGAGATAAAGGTGAGGAGGAGAGAGGAGGGTGGAAGTGTGTGTGTGTGTGGGGGGGGGGGGGGGGGGGTAGTGGTGAGGAGGAGAAATTTAGAAACCTTTTAGCAGAACATTTTTTGTCAAACATTTCAGGCACATAATAATTATGTTGTGTGAACCAAAAGCAACAGCAATCATTTGACTCCTCCTGTGACATGGTAGACCAACGGTGTTGCACTGTGTCGAGACAGGCGACCAAACCCACTGGATGTATCATGTTATCACAATTAGATTTGCTACCCTATTATCCCTCTATTTAACTGTATCTTTCATCCCTCCCTCCCTCCCTCCCTCCCTCCCTCCCCTCCCTCCCTCCCTCCCTCCCTCCCTCCCTCCATACACATGTATTTTCCTTGTTGTCAGTGACTCTCCAAAGCCTCACTTCTCTCTTTTTTCCTCCTTTTTTCTCCTTCTCCGCTCTGCCCGAGTTTCCATGGAAACGGGAGAGAACAGGTCTCTCTCTGTCTCTCTCCTCCCCTCTCTCTCTCTCTCTCGTAAACTCTCTGTCCATTTATTTTTCATTCCTTACTTAATTTCTCTCTCTTTCTCTCTCCCTCTCTCTTTCTCTCCTTCTCTGTTTCTCTTTCTGTTTCTCTCTCTCTCTCTCTCGCTCTCTGTCTCTTGCTCTCTCTCTGTCTCTTTCTCTTTGTCTCTCTCTCTCTGTCTCTCTCTCTTTCTATGTCTCTCTCTCTCTCTCTTTCTCTTTGTCTCTTTCTCTCTTTCTCTTTGTCTCTGTCTCTCTCTGTCTCTCTCTCTCTCTGGACTGAGACAGTTACTGCACAGTGTTACGCTGAGCTCAGCACTCATTTCAAAATCATGTTTTTTCTACTCTCCCTCCTCAAATCTGAAGTCTGGACAGTGTTAGCTGGGAAACTCAGGAGATTGGAGAGAGGAGAGGAGAGGAGAGGAGAGGAGAGGAGAGAGAGGAGAGGAGAGGAGAGGAGAGGAGAGGAGAGGAGAGGAGAGGAGAGGAGAGGAGAGGAGATAGGGGAGGAGATAGGGGAGGAGAAGGGGAGGCTAGGGTTACTCTTATGGTGTGGAAGTCTACTCTCAAAATAGCTGTGGCTAGAGAATGTGTTTGCCATGTAGATACTGAATTGCAGCTTTCACATACAGTATAAGCATACATTGAAAAGTGATGTTATTTTCAAAATATAAACCTCCTTAAACTTGCAGGCATTTCATAGATAATGTGAAAGTAAAAAGAGAAAAGGAATTTTGCAACTAAATGTTTTCTCTCAAACGCTACATGGTATCTAAAAATATACGTTTTTAACTGTGTTGCCATGCTGAGTTGTGTGCACGGTCTTCATGCATGCAAGTACCTAATGCATATTTTATTGTGTGTGCCACATGAAAAAACTCTACAGTTTACTTTAAATATACTACTGTATTTACTATAGAATTATTGAGTAAACTGTAGTGTACTGTAGAATACTATACTACACACTATAATATCCCTCGATCATGTGTAGTACTTACTATAGAATGTTGTAGTATACTGTAGAAAATAATACTAAATATTATGGTATTATCCGGAAAAAACACACTGTAGTAAATACTACAGTAATGTCCACAAAAACACTACTTTGTTACTTAAATACCACATTACTTAATTTGCATATACAATGCCCATTCCCCTTCCCCGTATCCCAATTTGTGCCACCCATAAGTGAGAAACATGCATACCAAGTATAGACTAATGTGTTCCGTACAGGTTATAGAAAAGAGCAGAAGCGCTGAACTATCTGTTCAGACCCCAGACCTACCTACCTACAGGTTATAGAGAATTTGCTATTTTAGTATTTCTCAAGTAGGTTATCTCAGGGATAAAGTCTACACTTCTATGACAAAGATAATACAACTTTATAGTAAATCCTACAGTAATGTCAGCTAAAACACTATAGTAAATACTACAGTATAGTACAGTCCGCAATAACAAATGGTACCGTATTCCCTAAATATTTTCCTACTTTTAAGCCAGGGACCACAGGGCCATTTTGAATGTTGCCTCTCTACAGTATAGTAAAGTTTTCTATTTAAACTATACTACAGTATTGTTTTTGCAGACTTTAGTCTGTAGTTTTTTTGCAGACTTTAGTCCTTAAAAACACTACAGTGAATACTACAGTAAAGTCTGAAAAAACACTACAGTGAATACTTTAGAATTTATACCATAATATTGAGGAGTATTTTTCATGTGGGAGGACGTACAGTACATTACCAAAAGTATGTGGACACCTGCTCGTCGAACATCTCATTCCAAAGTCATGGGAATTAATATGGACTTGGTACCCCGTTTGCTGCTATAACAGCCTCCGTTCCTCTGGGAATGTTTTCTATTAGATATTGAAACATTGCTGCGGGGACTTGCTTCCATTTAGCCACAACAGCATTAGTGAGGTCGGGCATTGATGTTGAGTGATTATACCTGGTTCGAAGTCGGCGTTCCAATTCATTCCAAAGGTGTTCGATGGAGTTGAGGTCAGGGCACTGTGCAGGCCAGTTAAGTTCTTCCACACCGATCTCGACAAACCATTTGTGTATGGACCTTTGTGCACAGGGGCATTGTCATGCTGAAACAGGAAAGGGCCTTCCCCAAACTGTTGCCACAAAGTTGGAAGGACAGAATTGTCAAGAATGTCATTGTATGCTGTAGAGTTAAGATTTCCCTTCACTGGAACTTAGGGGCCTAGCCCAAACCATGAAAAACAGCCCCAGACAATTATTCCTCCTCCACCAAACTTTACAGTTACCATTATGCATTCGGGCAGGTAGCGTTCTCCTGGTATCCACCAAACCCAGATTCGTCCATCGGACTGCCAGATGGCGAAGCGTGATTCATCACTCCAGAGAAGGCGTTTCCACTGCTCCAGAGTCCAATGGCGGCAAGCTTTACACCACTCCACCCGACGCTTTGCATTGTGCATGGTGATCTTAGCCTTGTGTGCTGCTGCTCAGCCATGGAAAACCATTTCATGAAGCTCCTGACGAACAGTTATTGTGCTGACATTGCTTCCAGAGGCAGTTTGGAATTCAGTAGGCAGTGTTGCAACCAAGGACAGACTGTTTTTACGTGCTACGTGCTTCAGCACTCAGAGGTCCATTTCTGTGAGCTTGTGTGGCCCACCACTTCTTGGCTGAGGTGTTGTTGCTCCTAGATGTTTCCACTTCACAATAACAGCGTTACAGTTGACCGGGACAGCTCTAGTAGGCCAGACTTTTGACGAGCTGACATGTTGGAAAGGTGGCATCCTATGACGGTGTCACGTTGAAAGTCACTGAGCTCTTCAGTAGGGTCATTCTACTGCCAATGTTTGTCTATGGAGATTTCATGGCTGTGTGCTCGATGTTATACATCTGTCAGCAAACCTGTGTGGCTGAAATAGCCAAATCCACTAATTTGAAGCGGACCCCACATACTTAATTGTTTTTTTATAGTGTATATTAAGTCAGGCACTGTCGCTAGGGCAATACGTAATACTGTGTTTGTAATTAGAGTAAGTCAGGCTTTGTTAATCCTAAACCAAACCTTTGAAGATTAGACCTCATATGCATTCTTGCCTAAAAAAATTATATATATATATATATATATATAGAAATATATATATATATATATATATATATATATATATATATATATATATATATATATATATATATATATATATATTTCAGTCTCGAACTAAATAGTATACAGTTTGTTACCACAGGAGTGTTGATTACCATCATCTGTTGTACACAGCAAGCAAACCTGGAGGCTAGAAACTGGGAAATGTTTTTTTCACTGCTAGAGAAGAAAGTTAAAAACTTCAGAGTTAAAACATATCAAGAGACATATTCCCACTATTCCTGTTTGTGACGGCGACTTGATCAAGTGGATACAAGGATGCCAATTGGATGCCAGTCTCATGTTATTGCTATGCTTGTCACGCTTCCCTATAGTCTACCTGGTTTCCGGTTTCAGACACACTCAGACAGACACCGTACAGTCCTTAGAACAGAGTTTAATGGTAGGTGGGCTCCCATGTGGCGCTGTGGTCTAAGACACTGCATCTCAGTGTAAGAGGCGTCGCTGCAGTACCTGGTTTGAATCCAGGCTGCATCACATCTGGCCGTGATTGGGAGTCCCATAGGGCGGCGAACAATTGGCCCAGGTTTGGCCGGTGTAGGTCGTCATTGTAAATTAGAATTTGTTCTGAACTGGCTTGCCTGGTTAAATAAAAAAACATGCTGAACACTCTTTTAACATGAAGCCTGATCCCAGATCTTTTATCCCCGGTCTTTCCATCACCTATGGCCATTGTCACAAGATGGCATACACAGATCTAGGGCCAAGTTATCAATCCCTGCCTGTTGTCAAAGTGCAGAGTTGTTCCCCCTCCCACCCCCAACCGCAGAGCCCTTTCTTTGGCAATGACCCTACCTTTCAATAATTAATCAAATGAAAGTAATGTTTGAAGAATTTAATAATAAATTAATCCACAGGGCATCAGCCAACAAAGCACAGTTGGTCCCAGGAGTGAGTGAGTCACGACGCTGCATATGGCACCGTGCTGGGATTTTCATCTGGCTGTTCCCATGTTTTATTAATACGCACACACTCACACACCGCAGAAACGTGTCTCTCACAAACAGTGCAACAAAAGCAGCCCAGCCAGCCCATAAAGGCTTCCGCCTTGATCAGTCGCCATGGTGCTACTTCAGTTAGAGTTTTGTGTTACAGAGAGATGGCGACAATGGTGGATTAATGATGACTTCACTGCACAGACTTTCTTTTGATCCTGACAATTATGACACTGTTATGATGTAGCAGAAAAGCTGTAGCTCCATCATCCATTGCCAGTGCATGCTTCACTCAGTAGCCATAGAGGGATGATGATAACGGTGAATTATGGATGATGTTATTACTGCACTTTTGCTGCTTTTCGACTGTAAAGGGGGTGTGGTATATGGCCAATATACCACGGCTAAGGGCTGTTCTTATGCACGGCACAACGCGGAGTGCCTGGATTCAGCCTTTAGCCGTGGTATATTGGAGCAGGTCCACTGGATCCATGGCCCAGTGAGACGTTGGTGCCGGCCATGTAGATGGAAATAGAAAAGCCTGAGCCTTTGGGTAAAACACTGGGGTAAATCCTGTATGGAAATCCACCATGAGAGATCCATATGAAAGCCTCAGGATCACTTTGTCTGTGTCCCAAAAGGCCACTGTATTCCCTATATAGTGCACTACTTTTAAACCAGGACCCATAGATCCATTTGGAATGCAGCCTCTTTTTTGGTGGCACTTTTCTTGAAAGGTGCGTCCTGACAGTTCCATAACAAATGAAAGTAAAAATAAATAAATAATCTGAAATAATACTACCTGTAAATACATTCACCAGTAAACACAGACTCCCAGGAGAGAGTGAGTCATCATTAACCTGTAACAAATTATTTTTGTTATCGTCATGTTTTTCACAATATTAAGACACTGTTATATGACACACAGTTCAAGGAAAGTGCAACCTTATTCCTTACATGCGCTTCCTCATAGATCACACGCACGCACGCAGGCACACACACACACACACACACACACGGAAAGTGTTACCTCATTCCTTCCATCCTCTTCCTCAGGGAGGAAGGGAGAGAGGAAGGGGATTTGGAAGCAGTGTGAGTCCGTAAATGGATTCTGACAGTCTAATACTTGAGAGACGAAAAAGCCATTTTTGTTCTGTACTGTAAATGCTCTTGAAAACTATTTACGGGATTGTGTCAACAGTGGACTAATGAACAACATTCTAAAATATAGTTTAAGGGAACTATCCCTTTAAAAACCCCTAGAGTCAATTGACATACGTCACACGGTGATGTCATTTTGAATATGTCCCTGTGTGTTTATGCTAGAGACTTGACGTTTAGCTGCAGCTCAATCCCCTCTTTCTGCCGATATAAAGGTTGTGCCTACTCCATAACATGAGGCTTGCTAAAGCGCCCTTTTTCTACACATGAGAGGATCCGGGCAAGAAAGTCGTCACGAAATTGTTTGTAAAACCCGAGCCGTGTGAGCTACAAACTCCTAAGATGACACTCTCACTAACACAACATTGTCAGTTGTTTGGCTCTACGACATCTCCAAGCTTTACGGGAGTCGTCTGAACTCGCTGACGTCCTCATTTCAAAGAGATCTTCTCACAAAACTGACTGTCCAGACCGATCCTGTCACAAGTGTCATTGAAGAGATGAGACCAAGGCGCAGCGGGTACCGGAATACTCATACTTTAATAAATTATATAAAGTGAGTAACGGAAAAAAACAAGAAACAACAAGAACGACAGCTAACAGATTTGCAGGCTAACATAATGCAGTGCAAATACAACTACCCACAAAAACCCAAACCAAACACACACCTATATATAGGACTCTCAATCAGAGGCAACTAGCAACACCTGCCTCCAATTGAGAGTCCAACACCCCAAACCTAAACATAGAAAAACTAAACTAGACAGAACATAGAAAACATAGAAAACACAAACCCTCTGCCACGTCCGGACCAAAACTAATACAATTACTCCCTCTGCTGGTCAGGACGTGACAGATCCGTTAGAGCTACAAGGTGTTGGTTGTTCTGCTCTACGACACACTAAATTCAGGTCATATGACGGTAACCCAGGCTGGAGAAAATTCTAAAAGAGAATAGGGGGGTAAAATGTTCCATGAATAACATGACCAATCATGCATCTGAATTATGATTTACAGTTTTCTTACACTGTAATTCTATTCCAGAATCTGACATTGCTCGTTCTAATATTTCTATATTTCTAATTTATTTTTTGTATACATTTTTTGGGATTTGCATGTATAGTTTTGTATTGTTAGGTATTACTTCACTGTTGTAGCTAGGAACATAAACATTTCACTACACCCGCGATAACATCTGCAAAATATGTGTAGGCGACCAATACAATTCTGTTTGCCATTCAAGCAAGAATATTAGAAATGTTTTAATCTCTTGTGAACAGACAATCGTATCATAACTAGTATCGTAGCATCTGTCAACAGACTGTGGGATGCCATGACTTAACAGACTGTGGGATGCCACCTGCGTGCTTAGTCCCCTCCTGTACTCCCTGTTCACCCATGACTAATGGCAGCGCATGACTCCAACACCATCAATAAGTTTGCAGACAACATGACGGTGGTAGGCCTGATCACTGAATACAATGAGACAGCCTTCAATGAGGATGCAAAGAGCTGGCAGTGCGGTGCCAGGACAACAACTTCTCCCACAACGTCAGCAAGACAAAGGAGCTGATCGTGGACTACAGGAAATGGAAGGCCTAGCATGCCCCCATCCAAATCGACGGGGCTGTTGTGGAACAGGTCGAGTGCTTCAAGTTCCTTGGTGTCCACATCACTAAGCATCTACCATGGTCCACACACATCAACACAATCGTGAAGAGGGCATGACAATGCCTCTTCCCCTCAGGAGGCTGAAAGGATTTGTCATGGGCCTTGAGATCCTCAAAAAGTTCTACAGATGCACCGTTAAGAGCATCTTGACTGGCTGCATCACCGCTTGGTATTGCAAAATCCTAGAGGAAAACCTGGTTCAGTCTGCTTTCCAGCAGACACTGGGAGACAAATTCACCTTTCAGCAGGACAATAACCTTGAGGCAAATCCAATGCCGCACATTACTGAGTACCACGCTCCATATTTTCAAGCATAGTGGTGGCTGCATCATGTTATGGGTATGCTTGTAATTGTTAAGGACTGAGGAGTTTTCAAGATAAAAAAGAAACGGATTGGAGCCACAGGCAAAATCCTAGAGGAAAACCTGGTTCAGTCTGCTTTCCATCAGACACTGGGAGATGATTTTACCTTTCAGCAGGACAATAACCTAAAACACAAGGCTAAATATGCACTGGAGTTGCTTACTAAGATGACATTGAAG
The DNA here is from genome assembly GCF_965601325.2 of Salmo salar. Taxonomy (NCBI): domain Eukaryota; kingdom Metazoa; phylum Chordata; class Actinopteri; order Salmoniformes; family Salmonidae; genus Salmo; species Salmo salar. The sequence goes on along the minus strand of NC_138318.1, from coordinate 26,289,266 downwards.
GATCCTCAGTGGCCTAGTTACAGTTTTGACTTAAATTGGCTTGAAAATCTATGGCAAGACTTGAAAATGTCTGTCTAGCAATGATCAACAATCAACTTGACAGAGATTTAAGATTTATTTTAAGAATAATGTTCAAATTTTGTCCAATCCAGGTGTGCAAAGCTCTTAGAGACTTACCCAGAAAGACTCACAACTGTAATCCCTGCCAAAACATATTCTAACATGTATTGACTCAGGGGGTTGAATACTTAAAGTATGTAATCAAGATATATTCGTGTTTTATTTTTACAAACTTTATGATTTTTCTTCCACTTTGACATTAGAGTATTTTGTGTAGGTCGTTGTAAAAAAATGACAATTAAATCAATTTAATCCCACTTTGTAACACAACAACATGTGGAAAAAGTCAAGGGGTGTATAGACCGTATGGACAGTATATGACGAGGAAAGGTGAGTACAGCAGTATTTATATAGGATGAGCCTTGACTACAATACATATGGAGTGACTGTATATCTAACTGTAGATCTATCTGTCTGTATAATTTATTATACGCCACTTTTAAAGAGGTCCATCTGATGGGGGTACAACACTGAATTGCGTATTGTCTACAGTGTACTGCGAGTTTGTCTGACTAAATGGATGTAAGTGGAAGATTAGAGGGGAGATGTCAGCATCTTTCAGACGTCTTCTCTGAGTGGTGCTCCCTTTCCTGTTGTCACTTGTCACATTTCTGTAAGTAAGTGTGTAAACAAAGTCAAGCTATGTTTAAGTCACAAGGCAACATGGCACTATACAGTCCCCTTAGGTGGCTAGTAATATCTACACGCCAATGACATGAATAGGATAACACTGTTAGATTTACCTATAGCTACTGCTTGGGAATTATTTATAGTGAAAAGGGATGGAGGGAGGCAAACGTCTTAGTAAAAGGCAGAGAAATGAAGGGAGGAGAAGGCGGAGCAGGAAGAGGAGGATAGATAAAGAACATAATGGCTGTATAAAGAGAAAAAGAATGAGGGAGGAGAAGATGATGACAGATAAGACAAAAGAAGAACCTAGAGGGCGGAGGAAGAAATATTGTCTCAGAGAGATATGTAGCAAATAGAATTTCTAAAAACTACGAACATAATGATAATGACAACATGCTGCTGTGTAGAGAATCCCATTACTGGCTCCATATTGCCTAAGTGCCATTACTGGCACCCTATTCCATTCATAGTGAACTATTTTTGACCAGAACCCTATTGGCCTATGGTGCCATTTGGAACACGTTAATTGACTTCCCTCAAGCCACACTGTCAAATCAAATCAAATTGTATTGGTCACATACACATGGTTAGCAGATGTTAATGCGAGTGTAGCGAAATGCTTGTGCTTCTAGTTCTGACCATGCAGTAATATCTAACAAGTAATCTAACAATATCACAACAACAAAGGAATGAATAAGAATAGGTACATATAAATATATGAATGAGCGATGGGGGAACGGCATAGGCAAGATGCAGTAGATGGTATAGAGTACAGTACATACATATGAGATGAGTAATGTAGGGTATGTAAACATTATATAAAGTGGCATTGTTTAAAGTGACTAGTGATACATTTATTACATCCAATTTTTTATTATTAAAGTGGCTAGAGATTTGAGTCAGTATGTTGGCAGCAGCCACTCAATGTTAGTGATGGCTGTGTAACAGTCTGATAGCCTTGAGATAGAAGCTGTTTTTCAGTCTCTCGGTCCCAGCTTTGATGCACCTGTACTGACCTCGCCTTCTGGATGATAGCGGGGTGAACAGGCAGTGGCTCGGGTGGTTGTTGTCCTTGATGATCTTTTTGGTTTTCCTGTGACATCGGGTGGTGTAGGTTTGCTGGAGGGCAGGTAGTTTGCTCCCAGTGATGCGTTGTGCAGACCTCACTACCCTCTGGAGAGCCTTACGGTTGTGGGCGGAGCAGTTGCCGTACCAGGCGGTGATACAGCCCGACAGGATGCTCTCGATTGTGCATCTGTAAAAGTTTGTGAGTGTTTTGGTGACAAGCCAAACTTCTTCAGACTCCTGAGGTTGAAGAGGCGCTGTTGCGCCTTCTTCACCACGCTGTCTGTGTAGGAGGACCATTTCAGTTTGTCAGTGATGTGTACCCTGAGGCACTTGAAGCTTTCCACCTTCTCCACTAATGTCCCGTCGATGTGGATAGGGTGGTGCTCCCTCGGCTGTTTGCTGAAGTCCACAATCATCTCCTTTGTTTTGTTGACATTGAGTGTGAGGTTATTTTCCTGACATCACACACTGTAGGCCGTCTCGTGGTTGTTGGTAATCAAGCCTACCACTGTAGTGTTGTCTGCAAACTTGATGATTGAGTTGGAGGCGTGCATGACCACGCAGTCATGGGTGAACAGGGAGTACAGGAGAGGGCTGAGAATGCACCCTTGTGGGGCCCCAGTGTTGAGGATCAGCGGGGTGGAGATTTTGTTTCCTACCCTCACCACCTGGGGGCGTCCCGTCAGAAAGTCCAGGACCCAGTTGCACTGGGCGGGGTCGAGACCCAGGGTCTCGAGCTTAATGACGAGTTTGGAGGGTACTATGGTGTTAAATGCTGAGCTGTAGTTGATGAACAGCATTCTTACATAGGTATTCCTCTTGTCCAGATGGGTAAGGGCAAGTTGGGGTGGGGCAGCAGGTAGCCTAGTGGTTAAGAGTGTTGGGCCTGTAACCAAAAGCTCACTGGTTTGAATCCCCAAACTGACTAGGTGAAAAATCTGTCTGCGTCCTTGAGCAAGGCACTTAACCCCAATCCTCCTGTAAGTGGCTTTGGATAAGAGTGTCTGCTAAATCACATAAAACATAAATGTACAGTCCACCGCACATGCTCGTTAGTTTTACTATCCTTGTGGGGACCAAACAATTTATTCCCATTCAAAATCCTTTTTTCCCTAACCCGAACCCTAAACCTAACCCTAAACCCCTAATCCTAATCCTAAACCTAACCCTAAACCCCCTGGTGAAATGTCACGTCTTGTCCGAAATGTCCTTGTTTTACTATCCTTGTGAGGACTTATGGTCCCCTCAAGGATAGTAAAACCAAACCACACACACACACACACACACACACACACACACACACACACACACACACACACACACACACACACACACACACACACACACACACACACACACACACAGGGTTATCCATATGAGTGCCAGAGTATGAACTTCCCTTTTCCCAGTTAATGAGTGTGATGTAGTGGTTAGTGGTCTCGTTAGCCCTAACATGAAGGGAGGAGGTCTGGCTGCATGATGGGTGGCCCTGCCAAGTGCCTGAGGCTTGGAAGCTCGGTCGCAGGTAGCAGCACACCAGCTGTGGCTAGAGGGAGGGAGAGGGGGTGGTGTGTGTGTGTGTGTGTGTGTGTGTGTGTGTGTGTGTGTGTGTGTGTGTGTGTGTGTGTGTGTGTGTGTGTGTGTGTGTGTGTGTGTGTGTGTGTGGTCAAAGGGGAGGTTCTAGGGACAGATGCCCAGGTCGGGACCATGTGGAAGGAGCTGGAAGGTGTTAGACGGAATAGGTTAATCACTGTGCAGACCAGCATCCTTTTATTTGTGCGTGTGTGTGGTCGGTCAGAGGGGATGTTCTGGAAACAGATGCCTGGGGTTGGGAGCCTGTGGAAGGAGCTGGAAGGTGTTAGGGTGTGGAGGTTAATCACTGTGCAGACCAGCCTCCTTAGCTGTCACCTTGGTAAATGGACACTAGGTAATGGAGAGGGTAGCTAGCTGGGGCTTAGGGTGTAGCATATAGAACACACCAGAGATGCTAGCTAGATAATAGAGTGACTGTTTTGGATGGTTATTTTTAAGCAATAGTTGCTAGGGTCTTGGGGGCAGGGGCTGGCTCACATTGGATGCAGACCTACAGTAGAACCAGCCTGTGTAGCAAAGAACATAGCAACTCAGGTAAAATGGATGCTAGGTAATAGTGGGGCTGAGGCTGGCTTAACTTGGCAATAGAAATTGGACCAGTCTGTAGCAAAATGGATGCTAAGTAATACCTAGGTAATTTAGCTGGTGCTGTGACTGGAGCTTGCTCACCTTGGCTAAAGTCGAGAGACATACTGTAGCGTATTACAAATCAGGGATACAATGGAAGCTAAGCTTACTAGCTAATATAGGAATGGCCATATTTCTCCCAGCCAGTGGGGCTGGCTAACATTGGTGTTAGAACAGCACAGTGACTCAGTGGGGAAATGGATGATAGCTCCAAAGCTCCATGAGAGACTGTTTTGGATTGTCACTGCTTATTTCCTTTTGTTCATTCAGGAAATATAAGACCCTATACTGGTGTGTTGTTTCCCCAAAACTCCGGCCAGCCCCAGTGAAAATCCATGTGTAGTTTGGGACATGTTTCAGTAGCAAAACAATCGGGCTATTAGGAACAAATCAACACTATGCTGTTACGCACGTACACACGTACACATACACGCACGCACACACACGCACACACACGTACGTAACGGTCCAGCGGTTTTCCCTAAGGCATTGAGGCCATATAACTTAGCTGGTTGATATCTACCACAGTGTGCATTTGTCAATCAAAAAGTGAATTACTACTATGAGAAGACAAATATCCTTACCTCTCCATCACATTTCTCTCTACTTTCTCTTTCTCTTTCCCCCAACCCTCACTCCCCCCTCTCCCTCCCTCCCTTACAGTCCAGTCATGTCCGCCGTTGTTTACCGCGCTCCACATCCAGAATTAAAGCTGAATGAGAGTGATAAATCAAGGAGAGGGAAATTCACTAACTCTCTCCACCAGGTTTATGTGTTGGAGAGAGAGAGACAGATGGGAACACAGGAGAGAGAAAGAGAGGGAGAGAGAAACACAGAGAAGGAAAGGGGATAACTAAAAAGGGAGATGGAGAGAGAGCGAGGGAGGGAGGGTGAGGGCGAGAGAGAGCGAGAGAGAGGGCGAGAGAGAGAGAGAGAAAAGAGCGAGAGAATCAAGCTTCAGTTCGTTAATCACTCTGAAAAGATGGCCAAGATGGGGTTTGTTGTTTGTTGTTTGGTTCGGCTCTGAAAATGATAGAGGGTGTGAGGGGGCGCCCATTTTTCTCTCTTTTCTTTACCCCCTCTGTTATTCTTTTATGACCGCTGCTGTATAGATAAAGGAGATTTACAATGGGGGGAAGTACAAGGAGAATAGAATGGAGAGTTACTTCTATGGGATCACAGATTACTAATTGGCCTCGGCTTGCAGTCATCTATATGACTTACGTGCTGTATGAACCACAGACCTGGGTTCAAATACTATAAAAAAAATACTTTATCTGTGCTTAACTGAGTTTGCTTGGCTTAATGGAATTAATAGGAGAGTAGAAAAAGTGCAAACCTGGCTAGAGCGAAAGTATTTTAAATATTTTGAGTAGTATTTGAAGCCAGGTATGTTTAACGTTCATTCCAGAAGAAGAATATCCCAACCCTGTAATTAAACTTCTTGCTCCATATGTATTGAACCATTTATTCATTCATCTGGTTTTTATTGGTGTTTTTGCAGCTGCCGTTCCGTTGACATGTGAATAACATACAGTATATTAACAGTTGTTTATTGATTGATGCGTGTGTTACATTCAGGATCCATCTTGTCCATAATAACGAATCATCTGAATTGAAATGGAATTGAATCCATCCCCCAACGAAGTGTTACACTTCAACACTTCATCCTCCCAAAATTCTTACACCAACCCTCACCCCGTCTCCACCCAGGTACCATCTCCATCAACACCCAGCGGCAGGCCTACACGGCCCCAGGAGAGAGTGAGATCCTGGATCTGGATGATAACCTGTACCTGGGAGGACTACCAGAGAATAAACTAGGCCTGGTCTTCCCCACAGAAGTACGTTACGATAAGATTGGATTTCAGTATTGTAAAGGGGCGTATATACCCGTTTCGGTTGAGTTTCTGAAAGAAGATCAAACAATACATTTCTGTTACATTATCACACAATAGTTTGTGCACTTTAATTTCTGTTAGTCATTTTATTAACCAATGTTTAATCCACTTCTTTAGGTTTGGACGGCTCTCCTGAACTATGGCTACGTGGGCTGCATCCGGGACCTGTTCATCGATGGCCAGAGTAAAGATGTCCGCCGCATGGCCGAGGTTCAGAAGGCTGCCGGAGTCAAACCATCCTGCTCTAAAGAGCCGCCCAAGCAGTGCCTGTCAAACCCATGTCAGAATAACGGTGTCTGCCGGGAGGGATGGAACCGTTACGTCTGTGACTGCTCAGGGACGGGATACCTGGGACGCTCCTGTGAGAGGGGTAAGACATCAGGTTTTAAATAGTTTTGCTCTGTATTTCATCTGTTTCTGGTTTTGATGAATGGCTATTTGTAAAGAGTTTTGTGACTCCTGTGATAGACACATCCCGTGTTTAAATTGATTGGTTGATTGGTTAGTTGCTGGAGGTTGGGATTGAGATCAAGATCAATATTGTTTACATAGTTCTGACAATGCTTGTGTAAAAATAAAGTATTGTTTGTTGAAATGTCTCTGTATTGTAGTGCTGACTAGTTTGTTGAAAGGTCTCTGTATTGTAGTGCTGACTAGTTTGTTGAAAGGGCTCTGTATTGTAGTGCTGACTAGTTTGTTGAAAGGGCTCTGTATTGTAGTGCTGACTAGTTTGTTGAAAGGGCTCTGTATTGTAGTGCTGACTAGTTTGTTGAAAGGTCTCTGTATTGTAGTGCTGACTAGTTTGTTGAAAGGGCTCTGTATTGTAGTGCTGACTAGTTTGTTGAAAGGTCTCTGTATTGTAGTGCTGACTAGTTTGTTGAAAGGGCTCTGTATTGTAGTGCTGACTAGTTTGTTGAAAGGTCTCTGTATTGTAGTGCTGACTAGTTTGTTGAAAGGTCTCTGTATTGTAGTGCTGACTAGTTTGTTGAAAGGTCTCTGTATTGTAGTGCTGACTAGTTTGTTGAAAGGGCTCTGTATTGTAGTGCTGACTAGTTTGTTGAAAGGGCTCTGTATTGTAGTGCTGACTAGTTTGTTGAAAGGGCTCTGTATTGTAGTGCTGACTAGTTTGTTGAAAGGTCTCTGTATTGTAGTGCTGACTAGTTTGTTGAAAGGTCTCTGTATTGTAGTGCTGACTAGTTTGTTGAAAGGTCTCTGTATTGTAGTGCTGACTAGTTTGTTGAAAGGGCTCTGTATTGAAGTGCTGACTAGTTTGTTGAAAGGTCTCTGTATTGTAGTGCTGACTAGTTTGTTGAAAGGGCTCTGTATTGTAGTGCTGACTAGTTTGTTGAAAGGTCTCTGTATTGAAGTGCTGACTAGTTTGTTGAAAGGTCTCTGTATTGTAGTGCTGACTAGTTTGTTGAAAGGTCTCTGTATTGTAGTGCTGACTAGTTTGTTGAAGAGGTGCTCTGTATTGTAGTGCTGACTAGTTTGTTGAAAGGTCTCTGTATTGTAGTGCTGACTAGTTTGTTGAAAGGTCTCTGTATTGTAGTGCTGACTAGTTTGTTGAAAGGTCTCTGTATTGTAGTGCTGACTAGTTTGTTGAAAGGTCTCTGTATTGTAGTGCTGACTAGTTTGTTGAAAGGTCTCTGTATTGTAGTGCTGACTAGTTTGTTGAAAGGTCTCTGTATTGTAGTGCTGACTAGTTTGCTGGCCGTGTTTATTTCTATATTCTGCTGGACTCCAAGTTGTTTGGTGTGTGTGTGAACACTTCTCTCAGGATGTCAATTTACATTCAGGTTATGAACGTAGATCCCTTCTCCCACTATCCTTACTTTACCCCGCTGTGCACTGTGCTGTGGAGGGAAAAAGAAGCAGGTGTGGGATTTAGTGGTGGTGGAGAAAGGAGAATTGAGGGGAGGAGGGCATCAGAATGAAATGTGAATATAATTGACATCAAAGGCTGCATTAAAAGAGAAGGGCTTTAAGCCGTTCATTACACACGCTGCAGATTTGGGATGCTTTGTCAAAGGAGAGAGAGGAGACACCACCTCCCTGCTTCTGTGTGTGTGTCCCTGTGTGTGTATAGTGGACACTCTTTGCTGCATGGTACTGAAGGAGGAGTCTGTCAGTTACCAACTCCAAGAAAGAAAACAACAGAATATGAATACTAAATATATATGTTGGGGATGAGGATGAAGAGTGAGAGATAGAAAAGCTGACTGATGCCCTTCACATGAAAAGGTTTTCACTAACAGTCAGGAATAGTTTCTTCAAAAATATGACATTTATTTTCAATAAATAAATGAATACAAAACATGGCAGCGTTAAAATAGTAAAAACAAGGATTAAAAGACTAAGACCAAGTATAAAATAAACATCTTCACTGGTCTGGTCTGGTCCTTGCTAATCTCTATCTGCCTCTGGCACTCGCCCACCAACATTAAACACATGTAGCTCACTAGGTCAATTAGTTTGGAGGAGCCTACAATTAGCAATTAGCCAACCTGTGCTGGCATTCAAATGTTGCTCACACACATTCAATGAAAGGCAATTAACTGGTTAAAATTAAATGGTGGTAGAAAACAGGGCCATAAACACAAATAAACACATAAAATACACATTTAGCACAACCAGGGGGAAATGATCAGGCTTAAGAGAGGATATGTTCACATCATGAAAGTAGAAAGAAAGAAAGAAAGAAAGAAAGGAAAGAAAGAAAGAAAGAAAGAAAGAAAGAAAGAAAGAAAGAAAGAAAGAAAGAAAGAAAGAAAGAAAGAAAGAAAGAAAGAAAGAAAGAAAAGAGGTGGAGGAAAGAGAAAGAACGAGAGCCAGAGAGCGAGAGACATAGTACGAGAGACAGAGAGAGAGAATGAGGGAATGAGGGGCATAGCTACAGTGATGGCAAAGGAGGTTGGTGGCACCTTATTTGGGGAGGACGGGCTCATAGTAATGGCTGGAACAGAATCAGTGGAATGGTATGAGACTCACCAAACACTTGGTATCCATGTGGTTAATACTATTCCATTTATTCCATTCCAGACATTATTATGAGCTGTCCTCCCCTCAGCAGCCTCCTGTGAGTGAAAGTATAGGCCTCCTAAACTGCACTGCAAAATGGCTGTCTTCTCCTGCTAACCATTTGGCTCATTAAACCACTCACTCATGACCGGACTCATCGGAATATCATCTCTCTCCCTCCTCTTGCTCCCTCCTATCTGAGGTATAGAGAGGAGGGGAACTATTAGTAGGTGGAGGGAGAGAGAGATAATTAGAGTTTGAGAGTCTCCAAGGATGCCCCTTTGCTGTGAATAAGACATACAGTACCAGTCAAATGTTTGGACACACCTACTCATTCAAGGGTTTTTCTTTATTTCTTACTATTTTCTACATTGTTGAATAATAGTGAAGACATCAAAACTATGAAATAACACATATGGAATCATGTACTGTAGTAACCAAAAAAGTGTTAAACAAATCAAAATATAATTTATATTTGAGATTCTTCAAAGTAGCCACCCTTTGCCTTGATGACAGCTTCGCACACTCTTGGCATTCTCTCAAAAAGCTTCATGAGGTAAGGTAGTCACCTGGAATGCATTTCAATTAACAGGTGTGCCTTGTTAAAAGTTAATTTGTGGAATGTATTTCCTTCTTAATACTTTTGAGCCAATCAATTGTGTTGTGAGGTAGGGGTGGTATACAGAAAGAACAGCTCAATTAAGCAAAGAGAAATGACAGTCCATCATTACTTTAAGACATGAAGATCAGTCAATCTGGAACATTTCTAAAACTTTGAGAGTTTTTCAAGTGCAGTTGCAATAACCATCAAGTGCTATGATGAAACTGGCTCTCATGAGGACCGCCACAGGAAAGGAAGACCCAGAGTTACCTCTGCTGAAGAAGACAAGTTCATTAGAGTTACCAGCCTCAGAAATTGCAGCCCAAATAAATGCTTCACACAGTCCAATAACAGACACGTCTCAACATCAACTGTTCAGAGTAGACTGCGTGAATCAGGCCTTCATTGTCGAATTGCTGCAAAGACACCAATAATAAGAAGAGACTTGCTTGGGCCAAGAAACACGAGTCCAAATTTGAGATTTTTGGTTCCAACTGCCGTGTCTTTGTGAGACGCAGTGTAGGTGAACGGATGATCTCCGCATGTGTGGTTCCCACTGTGAAGCATGGAGGAGGAGGTGTGATGCTGTGGGGGTGCTTTGCTGGTGACACTGTGAGTGATTTCTTTAGAATTCAAGGGACACCTAACCAGCATGGCTACCACAGCATTCTGCAGCGATACGCCATCTCATCTGGTTTGCGCTTAGTGGGACTATCATTTGTTTTTCAACAGGACAATGACCCAACACACCTCCAGGCTGTGCAAGGGCTATTTGACCAAGAAGGAGAGTGATGGAGTGCGGCATCAGATGACCTGGCCTCCACAATCACCCGACTTCAACCCAATTGAGATGGTTAGGGATGAGTTGGACCACAGAGTGAAGGAAAAGCAGCCAACAAGTGCTCATCATATGTAGGAACTCCTTCAAGACTGTTGGAAAAGCATTCCAGGTGAAGCTGGTTGAGAAAATGCCAAGAGTGTGCAAAGCTGTCATCAAGGCCAAGAGTGGCTACTTTCAGGAATCTAAAATATAAGTTGATTTGGTTACTACATGATTCCATATGTGTTATTTCATCGTTTTGATATCTTCATAAATATTCTCCAATGTAGAAAATAGTAAAAATAGAGAAAAACCCTTGAATGAGCACACTCCCTTTAAGAGTGTGCTCCTAATCTCAGCTCGTTACCTGTATAAAAGACACCTGGGAGCCAGAAATCTTTCTGATTGAGAGGGGGCCAAATACTTATTTCCCTCATTAAAATGCAAATCAATTTATAACATTTTTGACATGCGTTTTTCTGGATTTTTTTGTTATTCTGTCTCTCACTGTTCAAATAAACCTACCATTAAAATTATAGACTGATCATTTCTTTGTCAGTGGGCAAACGTACAAAATCAGCAGGGGATCAAATACTTTTTTCCCTCACTGTATGACACACACGCACACGCACACACACACACACATACACACACACACACACACACACACACACGCACAGTTTCTGTTTATTATAATTGTGTTGCCTTGCAACCTGCCTCCCGACTTCTCCTGAGAAACACAGCCGATATAATATTTTCCCTCCATCTTCCGTGATGCATCATGCATCATTTTAATTCTCCAGTTGTCTACAACATAAAAAAATATCCAATCTTCTTCACTACTTAAAGTCTGGGATTTGGAATGCTGTCCAATTGTCATTTTCTCTTTGGGAGCCAGTTTGTTGGAGTCAGTCACACTTTTCCTGTTGTATTTGTAAATGTAAGAAGAAGTGAGATATTTGTAGAGTTTGTAGATATTTGTAGAAGTAAGTTTCTGTGTTATGAGCTACTGTACTGTACAGGTCCCATTTGTATGTTGTATTGGTAGATGAGTTGGGTAGTATGGATTCAGGTTGCTGTGATGTAACCTATTAGTGCCTACTGTACTGTACGCTAAGGTGGTCAAGCGTAAGCAGTGGAGTTCAGCATGGTCGGTCGCTCACTGTGACTGTCCTGGTTTTGGCCAGTCAGCACTCTGACTGCTCCGAGGCTGTGTGTGTGTGTGTGTGTGTGTGTGTGTGTGTGTGTGTGTGTGTGTGGTGTGTGTGTGTGTGTGTGTGTGTGTGTGTGTGTGTGTTTCCTGTTTCAGCCCAGCGTTGACCTCCTGACCCCTCTGATTGGCTGTAGGCTGATTAGCTACAAGCTGTGACTATCAACATCCTCCTCAGTTCACTGGAGCCAATTTGACCGTCTGTTTACAGAGACACTTTACATCAGTAGTGTCCTTATACTGGCATACTAGAAGATACCCATAGACTTCCAGTCATTGCGCTAACGCTAGTTAGCATTGGCTCGGAAAACGACCTCTAACTTCCTTCATACTGGACACAGAGACATAAAATGCTATCCATGAGTTCATCTGACTCTGGGGAAGTAGATAAAGGGCGTGGTTGCCAAAATCCCAAAGTATTCCTTTAAGAAAGTATCTTGAATCTTTCATAGGGAATCTTGTAAATGCTACTGAAGTCATGGTGGAACTGATGAAAATTTTAATTTTATGAAGCAAGTGTCACTTAGTTTAGTTTGTGATTTTACTCTGTCCATTTGTTGCCTTCACCTCAAACACATGCAGGTGTTTAATCTGAAACACAGCAACATATTTGTTATGTAACGACAAATAACAGATGTTCAACTTCATTTCTTTTCACTCAGTTCTGCAATTGCTCATCCCTACTGCATAAATAGCTGAACAGTTTAGGATTATTTCACAAGAAAACCCACCAAATGGGCAATAAACGCAGATGGAATCGTAAAAAAAAATAGCACCATCACGAATGTGTATGTATTCTAAATGTGTTAGGTAAGGCCCTACACAGCCTGTTAATATTTCAGCATAGTTCACCACTATTACGACATAACATCCGTATGCATTTTTTTACTAAATAGTCACCAAATAGCACGGGTGTATACATCCATGTTGGAACAGGCATAGCTGTAACACGGTATGCACACACTGTTCTCTGTGGGCTTCAGAGGCAGAGGACATTCACTCACTCTCTCTGTTTCAGTGAATAGAGTAGTGTGAATGACAGTAGGAGTATTAGGAAATATTACAAATATTAAGAAATACATAATTCAGGAGCTTTTTTGGCGACAGTGGTGGTTATAGGAGAACAAAAAGAGAGAGTGAGAGAGAGAGAGAACAGAGAGCGTGAGGGGGAGGGAGGGAGTGAGAGAAGAGAGAGGGGAGGAGACAGCATAGAGGAGAGAGCTGTGAACGTACCCAAGTCAGATGATTTCCTCTCCTTGCCTCTCACTCTACGGGTCTAATGTTTCCCTTCCCTGCTAATGAGCTGACAGAGAAGGAGGGCACACAGTAGGACGTGAGGGAGGGAGAGAGAAAGAGCAAAAGAGAGGTAGAGAGAAGTTAGTCAATGGTAGTACTGGGAATGAGGAATGAAGGGAGGCAGGGAGAGAGAAAGAGATGAGCCCAGGACAGCAACACAATTAGACCCAACCAAATCATGAGAAAACAAAAATATAATTTCTTGACACATTGGAAGAATTCGCAAAAAAAACTGAGCAAACTAGAATGCTATTTGGGCCTAAACAGAGAGTACACATTGGCAGAATACCTGACCACTGTGACTGACCCAAACTTAAGGAAAGATGTGACTATGTACAGACTCAGTGAGCAGAGCCTTGCTATTGAGAAAGGTCACCATAACCAGACCTGGCTCTCAAGAGAAGACAGGCTATGTGCACACTGCCCACAAAGTGAGGTGGAAACTGAGCTGCACTTCCGAACCTCCTGCCAAATGTATGACCATATTAGAGACACATATTTCCCTCAGATTACACAGATCCACAAAGAATTAAAAAACAAACCCAATTTTGATAAACTCCCATATCTACATGGTGAAATACCACAGTGTGCCTTCACAGCAGCAAGATTTGTGACCTGTTGCCACAAGAAAAGGGCAACCAGTGAAGAACAAACACCATAGTAAATACAACCCATATTTATGTTTATTCATTTTCTCTTTTGTACTTTAACCATTTGCACATCGTTACAACACTGTATATATACATAATATGACATTTGAAATGTCTTTATTCTTTTGTAACTTCTGTGAGTGTAATGTTTACTGTTAATTTTTATTGTTTATTTCACTTTTGTTTATTATCTACTTCACTTTGCTTTGGCAATGTTAACATATGTTTCCCATGTCAATAAAGCCCTTGAATTGAATTGAGGGAGAGAGAATATGGGCATAAGGGGTGCAAGTCATTTCCACGTTATGAAGATAAAGAGGTGAGCCCACTTGTATTCATATGCACTCTTTTGTATCGACTTAATGGAAAACCTGTACACTGTAAAGGGGTTACTGTGAATTTAACAGTAGCTTACAGGCAGCTCGGTGTCAAGTACAATTCTGTTTTTCATATTACAGTACAGCTACTGTAATATAAATACGGTATCAAAGCAAATACCGTTTAATGACACAAAGTACAATACTGTACATTTGACTATATTATACTATAAAAAGGTAAATGCACCTGTAATCTAAATGAATGAATGAATGAAATTCATTGAGGGGTGGGGCTTGTATTTCACAGTATTTGACTTAATTAAAAGTGATTTGTGCCAGCAGGTTTACTGCTAGGCTTACACATTAGAGCACATGAATGAATATTTGGTGTTAGATATCACTTGCACTTCTAGAGGCTTTAACAAAGGCTTCCACTCTGGCAGTGACTACAGGGCAAAACCAACCAAAAGGACATAGCAAAATGCGCAACCGTTTAAGGTTCAATACTTGCTGCCCCTCCAATCTGTCCCCTATACAGTTTAAGTTGAATGGGCTCTTTAAGCATCTAATAGTTAAATTAGTACAGCATTCTGACTCACGGGTGCAACAAATATAGCCTTCTACAAGGCATGCCTCAAAATATGCTATAAACAACAATACCATGCACCCACTAGTGGTCAAAAGGTTTTTGGCGCTCTAAAGATATGGTACGGTACTGTATTCTGTGGCGTGGAATTACAGTACCATTCACAATACAGTAATGTTCCCACAATGCACCATAATTTACAGTATGCTGCAATTAAACATTTAAGAGTTTTTTTAAACTTTTGATAAAACCTAAAGTGTCCATATAAATTACAGTTTTCCATTACAGTGTGTGTTGAACCCTGATTACACTTCAGTCTGGTCACAGATAGAACAAGGAGACAGATGTTTCACCGGATGTATAAATCTAAAGCATCCGGTTGGCATTTCCACTCACTACCAAATATGGTGAGGAGAGAAAGCCCAGTGGCTGGCAGTGGGAGAAGATGGAGCGAGATGGAACTGGGCCGACATTCTGCTGATTTTCTCATTGAAGAAAAGCCGATCTCAATACAGTTTTCTGCCCCCAAAACCAAATCTGTTACAAATTTTGTAGACCCTTTGCCAAAGTTTCTAAATATTGTGTTGTTTAGGAGGAGTGTAAGGGTGAATTTAGTTATTGCACAAGCACACTTCTCAGAGAAGTTGTTCCCTAACGGAAATATGCAAATACATGCTAGGACGCGCAAATAGGATCTCGGTAGCTCGTTGCTTGGCTCTGTCCACCTGCTTGCTTATTCTGCCCACTATGCTTATTTTGCTCCCATTGAAATTGATATAGATGATCTATCTTGGGTGAGTTATAAGTATATTTGGTCTGGTGTTTCACCTCAGCTTTTTCTCTTTTCATATGGCCCTTTCTTCTCTTTCTGTTGCCCTCTCTTCACACCCTTTTTTCCTCTCTCCCTCCCGCTCTCCTTCTCTCCGTCTCTGGTGTTATGCCATGTGTGTGACTGGCGTCGGCGGTTAGAGCTGTCTAGCTAGAGAGTAGGAGCTGTGGTGCAGACAGACAGAACGGAGGATCCACCCTGGCACACTGCCAGCTGTTTTGATGTCTCCAGATTGTAGACTGGAGCCTGTGTTTGTGTGTGTGTGACACAGGAGGCTGCTGAGGGGAGGACAGCTCATAATAATGGCTGGGATGGAGTAAATGGAATGGCATCAAACACATGGAATTTTGAAAGGATCTGTTGTACACCCGACCGTTGCTGATGTGCAGGAGATAAGGAGTAACACTGAAATGAAAAGGAATTTCTGCACCCTCAGGATCAGTGCACAATTTTCTATTTAATTAGGCTGATCTCTCGGTCGCCAGACCTTCATCAGAGCATACAAATACACACAATGGTAATGTGTGTGAATGCAATCAGGCATGAGGAGCAACACCTGTGTACAACACAAATGCCAGGAGGCACATCAGCAATCAATTATCTCAGAAACATTGTGCCTTGATCAAGGCAGTTAAGGTTTTATATTTCAGTATATTTTTTACATCATTTTTTACCTAATTCCTTATGTAATTGTACATAAAAATAATAATAATAATGAAATAAATAAAAAATAAATATATATACACTAGCGTTCAAAAGTTTGGGGTCACTTAGAAATGTCCTTGTTTTTTTATTTTTAAAAGCACATTTTTGTCCATTAAATAATATCAAATTGATCAGAAATAGAATGTAGACATTGTTAATGTTGTAAATGACTATTGTAGCTGGAAACGGCAGATTTTTTATGGCATATAGTAGACGTACAGAGACCCATTACAATCAACCATCAGTCCTGTGTTCCAATGGCACGTTGTGTTAGCTACTCCAAGTTTATCATTTTAAATGGATAATTGATCATGAGAAAACCCTTTTGCAATTGTGTTAGCACAGCTGAAAACTGTTGTTCTGATGAAAGAAGCAATAAAACAGTCCTTCTTTAGACTAGTTGAGTATCTGGAGCATCAGCATTTGTAGGTTCGATTACAGGCTCAAAATGGCCAGAAACAAAGACCTTTCTTCTGAAACTCGTCAGTCTATTCTTGTTCTGAGAAATGAAGGCTATTCCATGTGAGAAATTGCCAAGAAACTGAAGATCTCGTACAATGCTGTGTACTACTCCCTTCACAGACAAGCGCAAACTGGCTCTAACCAGAATAGAATGAGGAATGGGAAGCCCCGGTGCACAACTGAGTAAGAGGACATTTACATTAGAGTGTCTAGTTTGAGAAACAGACGCCTCACAAGTCCTCAACTGGCAGCTTCATTAAATAGTACCGGCAAAACACCAGTCTCAACGTCAACAGTGAAGAGGCGACTCCGGGATGCTGGCCTTCTAGGCAGAGTTGCAAAGAAAAAGCCATATCTCCGACTGGCCAATAAAAAGAAAAGATTAAGATGGGCAAAAGAACACAGACACTGGAACTCTGCCTAGAAGGCCAGCATCCCGGAGTCACCTCTTCACTGTTGACGTTGAGACTGGTGTTTTAGAATAACTGTTTCTGACTCATATCGATGCCACATAGGCTGTTTTCACAGGGATTCTTTACTTTCTAAAGGCAGTTAAAGAAATGTTTGATACCATTCCATCAGTTCCGTTCCAGCCATTACTATGAGCCTATCCCACCAACCTCATGTGATGTGTGTTTGTGCGTACGTGGGTATATGTGTATGTGTGTGTATGTGTGTGTGTCTGTCTGTGTGTGTGTGTGTGTGTGTGTGTGTGTGTGTGTGTGTGTGTGTGTGTGTGTGTGTGTGTGTGTGTGTGTGTGTGTGTGTGTGTGTGTGTGTGTGTGTGTGTGTGTGTGTGTGTGTGTGTGTGTACGTACGTGTGTGTATGGGTGTGCAGCTAGCAGGCAGAAAAAGCTGTCAGAAGAATTAGCCTTCACATCTCCATGCATGGTGTACCATACCACCCGGTGGCTAAACACAGCTACTGCATATGGTGTGGGAGGAGGAGCAACGCAAACACACACACACACACACACACACACACACACACACACACACACACACACACACACACACACACACAGGGAAAAGAGGCAGAGGAAAAGGAGGGAGGAGAAGAGGAAGGAAAACGAGTAACGAGCGATGCCGCAACGAGACCCATTTTGAATAGCAGAAGACACACACACACTGCATTCACCACCCAGTCTGTCATTCACCATGAGATGTGCCTGTACTGCATTGCACTGCACCTTGCCTACCATCTGGGTACACATAAACACACACACAAACGCACAAATGCACACAGACACAGTCTACCCCTTCCCTACCATCTGGGCACCCACCTCCACCCTCCGCTCTCTCTCTCTGCTACAACAATATTTAATACAATATCTAATTACCAACTGAAACTGGATGGATTAGAGAGAGAAGCAATGAGGGGGAGGGCATTTAGGATGCATTCAGGAGGACATTTATGATGTGTTCAGGAGGGCATTTAGGATGCATTCAGGAGGACATTTAGGATGTGTTCAGGAGGACATTTAGGATGCATTCAGGAGGACATTTAGGATGTGTTCAGGAGGACATTTAGGATGTGTTCAGGAGTACATTTAGGATGTGTTCAGTAGGACATTTAGGATGTGTTCAGGAGGACATTTAGGATGTGTTCAGGAGTACATGTAGGATGTGTTCAGGAGGACATTTAGGATGTGTTCAGGAGGACATTTAGGATGTGTTCAGGAGTACATGTAGGATGTGTTCAGGAGTACATGTAGGATGTGTTCAGTAGGACATTTAGAATGTGTTCAGGAGGACATTTAGGATGTGTTCAGGAGGACATGTAGGATGTGTTCAGGAGGACATTTAGGATGTGTTCAGTAGGACATTTAGGATGTGTTCAGGAGGACATTTAGGAGGCGTTCAGGAGGACATTTAGGAGGCGTTCAGGAGGACATTTAGGATGAGTTCAGGAGGACATTTAGGATGCATTCAGGAGGACATTTAGGATGCGTTAAGGAGGACATTTAGGATGAGTTCAGGAGGACATTTAGGATGCGTTCAGGAGGATATTTAGGATGAGTTCAGGAGGACATTTAGGATGCGTTCAGGACGACATTTAGGATGAGTCCAGGAGGACATTTAGGATGCATTCAGGAAGACATTTAGGATGCGTTCAGGAAGACATTTAGGATGCATTTAGGAGGACATTTAGGATGAGTTCAGGAGGACATTTAGGATGCGTTCAGGAGGACATTTAGGATGCGTTCAGGAGTACATTTTAGAAACTTTCAGGAGGACATTTAGGATGCGTTCAGTTCATTTAGGATGAGTCCAGGAGGACATTTAGGATGCGTTCAGTTCATTTAGGATGAGTCCAGGAGGACATTTAGGATGCGTTCAGGCCGGGAAAGATGTCTGCTTGATGTCTGCTTAACTAAAATATTTTCCTAAAATGTGTGTGTGTGTGTCTCTGTGTGTGGTTGATTGGACAGTGTAGTGGACATGACAGTGCCATATCCTGACAGTGGTCTTCTACAGGCAGCAGGGCTCAGATAAAGCTGTTTTACAGACTCAGCTCCAGGCAGGGGGAGGGCCACATTAGATTTTGGCCCAGGATAATAGCCACCTCTCTGGCCTTGGAACTGGCAATATTCTCCATGTCTCTCCATGTTTCCATCAATCTGTTGATAATGATAGATTTAAAAAATCCAATGAACCAGCATATCTCTATCTCTGCCCCCCTCCCCTCTCTCTCTCTCTCTCTCTCTCTCTCCTCCTCTCTCTGTCAATCTTTCCACCAAGTTGGCAAGTTGTTTCTATCTTCTCTAAATTTACCAGCCAGTCTGTCTACTTCCTCCTTCCTCAGTAGTGTACACTAAGATATTCAGACTGAGTGGTCTGGAGAAGCACTGGAGAATGGAGGCATAATATATTCAGAGACAGTGGTCTGGAGAAACACTGGAGAATGGAGACAATATATTCAGAGACAGTGGTCTGGAGAAGCACTGTAGAATGGAGACATAATATATTCAGAGACAGTGGTCTGGAGAAACACTGGAGAATGGAGACAATATATTCAGAGACAGTGGTCTGGAGAAGCACTGTAGAATGGAGACATAATATATTCAGAGACTGTGGTCTGGAGAAACACTGGAGAATGGAGACAATATATTCAGAGACAGGGGTCTGGAGAAACACTGGAGAATGGAGACAATATATTCAGAGACAGGGGTCTGGAGAAACACTGGAGAATGGAGACAATATATTCAGAGACAGGGGTCTGGAGAAACACTGGAGAATGGAGACAATATATTCAGAGACAGGGGTCTGGAGAAACACTGGAGAATGGAGACAATATATTCAGAGACAGGGGTCTGGAGAAACACTGGAGAATGGAGACAATATATTCAGAGACAGGGGTCTGGAGAAACACTGGAGAATGGAGACAATATATTCAGAGACAGTGGTCTGGAGAAACACTGGAGAATGGAGACAATATATTCAGAGACAGGGGTCTGGAGAAACACTGGAGAATGGAGACAATATATTCAGAGACAGGGGTCTGGAGAAACACTGGAGAATGGAGACAATATATTCAGAGACAGGGGTCTGGAGAAACACTGGAGAATGGAGACAATATATTCAGAGACAGTGGTCTGGAGAAACACTGGAGAATGGAGACAATATATTCAGAGACAGTGGTCTGGAGAAACACTGGAGAATGGAGACAATATATTCAGAGACAAGGGTCTGGAGAAGCACTGGAGAATGGAGACCAGTGGCGTGTATTCATGGATGCCAAGGGCAGCCAGGCTTCCTAAAACAATTGATCCCCCACAAAAAATAATAATACTAAAAATAAAAACATGTATTAATTTTTCATCTCTGTGTTTCATACTTTTCCTTCAATTTGCAAGAGGCTGAATGTATCTCACAGGAGAAAACATCCGAGCGAGCCAAACAGCCCCCCTCTTTATGTCTCTACGTGTTGGCCATCCATCTGATGCTGTCTGGTCCAAACGAGTATGACATTGTTGCAGCCCGTAGCATTGAAGGCAAGGGAAGCCAGCGAGCATCTGGCCTCCCTTGACAAAAAATGTATAAAATAATTGCCAATCAGCGTTGAGCTAAACTGAGCGAGCTCAACTGTGAATGGTCCTGGCACACCAAAAAAAAAGTGTCAAGGGAAGCCAGCTTGGATTTGGCGTCTCTCCTATGAAATCCCATTGAGAGCATACGTCATTGACAGAAAAAATTTGAATTGTTGCATCTCCTTGTGTTGTTGTCCTCCGGTGGCTAGCTAGCCAGCTAGCTAAAATTGGCCCTTTCCTAAATTAGCTACGGATAGAAATAGGGATTTGGACTTGAGCTTTTACTTAATTCTCCATACTGGCCAATGATTATAATGATAATTCTGATCCAACCATTAATTCATACACTGTTGTGCCCCTGGCCTGAGAGGATGGAAGTTCAATATGTAGCAAGGAGGGTGATTCAACATGTTTTTCTACTTGCACGAACGTGCACAGATGCACATACTCAGACGTACACAGAAACCATGGACAGTCAAATCATATTTAGCTTAAGTTGATTGGACTAAATTGTTTTTGGTATCTTGTAGTTGTCGCTGTATTAGACTAAGCAGAGGTGATTTGATGATGTTGAAATGATGAAGTTGAAATGGTGCTGGAATAGTGGAGGCAGCTCCTGTTTTCTTTGTGTCTTGCGGTAACTCTCTATGGTTCTAAATCAATAGTTGTTTAGTGGTCCGAAAATGTCAGAAACATGACCTTCCTTGACCATGCTGTAGGTCATGTAACTGTCTGTTACTGTATATGCAATATGCTTTGTGGACTTCACCGGACATAGGCTGCTAACCGGTTTTGTGATAAAACAGGTGTGGTTGAATTTATTCTGCCACTGTGTCTTCTTATTGTCTCGGCCTTTAGGCCTATATATCACAGTAGTGGGGGGGCGGGGGGGGGGGCGGCTTGGCTTCCCCAGTGATTTTACCTATGCACCACTACTGCTGGAGACATAAGATATTCAGAGACAGGGTCTGGAGAAAGACTGGAGACATAAGCAGGCTGAATAATGAATGATGCCTGTAGTCCAATTCTTGCTGTTTGTTATGAATGTTGAACATACATTTCTCCAAACCCCCTTGGCGACTGTAATTCGGCGATAGTTGAATTGGATTGGGTGGATCAGGCCTGGTGGTGCTATAGGGGTGGCTGTGACATGCGGGTGACAGCTTGGCTTGCCCTCTTGCAAACCTCCACTCAAGGGAGGAAGGGAGAGAGACGGGGGAGCGGGGGAGTGGGGGGGCAGGGAGAGAGGGTGAGAAAATGAGAGACAGAGAGGAGAGGGTGGAGAGAGAGAGGAGAGGGTGGAGAGGGACCTCAACCATGTCCCCCTTTTTAAGATTACTGCCTAATTTGTTTCTCTAAAGCAGTCTGTCCCCTAGCTAGATGTTGTTGCCTCCTCCTTGTTTTCGTCTGAAAATCAAGAGAGCGTGAGGTGTCACACAAACACACACATATACACACACACACACACACACACACACACACACACACACACACACACACACACACACACACACCTTACAAAATGGCGAGAATAGATGCTTACCATATTGTCCTCCACACCTCTTCCTCTCCTCCCTTAACAGGTTCTGCTTGTCTTAAAGCAGGCAGTGAGTTGGTCGCTACTTGCTCCGTTTCAGCTTCAATCCCCCTGCTTTATTTTGATATTACACATGGTTGTGTGCCATTAAAAATGAAGTGAGTGCTGCTCCAACAATGGATGTTTGACAGGTGCCCACTTTGCATTTGATAATGATGCTCTCACATGTCAGATTTCATATTTCCACATCGTTCTCAGAATTTCTTATTTACGCTGCTAACTGCCTGACAGCCTGTTATACGCATCTCAACAGAGACGGCAGCATCCTAGGCCGTGTCCCAAGTGGCACCCTGTTTAGTGCACTACTTTTGACCAGCACCTATCAACAATAGTGCACTGTATAGGAAATAGGGTGCCATTTGGGACGAATCTCTGGATGAGATGCAATGTTTATGAATTTATTCAGATTGTGATTTCACTCAGATTGTGATTACTTGTTTTTATCTAGCTAGGGCTGACAAAGGCCCAGTATTAGAGTACAGAGCACCATTGTGTAACTCTACAATTCTCTGTAATTGTGAAAGAACTCATAGGCATTCTCGACACAAGTAAACAACACATTAATCATTTGGATTGTTGTCTGTGGCTTGCCGTAGACAGAGAGGAAAAGGAGAATACCTGTGGTCATTATGGTCACATGTACAGTAGGATATATTCATTCAGGTCTAGTTCAATAGAATGTACCACAGATGTATGAATATAAATACTATGACATGGCAATTTCACAGGTCATATGGACAGCTAATCCAATAGGACATATGAGGGAAAAAAGTGTGAGTGAGGAAGGAAAATGGATGTTGACTTAAACATGGTTAGGGCCTGTACCATGTAGAGAGACATCTGATAGAGAGGAGATGTGAGCAGACAGAGATGAGTGACTGCAGAAACTTCTGCTCTCTTTCTCTCTCTCTCTTCTCTTTCTCTCTACCCTCTTTCTCTCTCTCTCTTTCTCTCTCTGTCTTCTCTCTCATTTCTGCCTCGCTCTCTCTCTTCTCTCTCCCCTCTTTCTGTCTCTCTCTTTCTGTCTCTCTCTCTCTCTCTCTCTCTCTCTCTCTCTCTCTCTCTCCCCTTCTCTTTCTCTCACCCCTCTTTATCGCTCTTTCTCTCTCTCTCGCTCTCTCTCTCTCTCTGTACCTTCCTGGAGTGACTCAAAGTGAATGCGAGATAGATAGTTACCATGGTGAAGAGGATAAAGGACTATCTTTTTGGCTGAGGTGAGAGATAGCGTCTAACTTCAAGAAAGGGAATCAGGACAATTTAGGAAAGTGGTGCGAAAAGGAGAGAATATCAGATTTGCGATTTAAGTATAATAAACAATCCCATTGGAAAGTAGACCTGCATCTTATGTCCCTTGCAGACTTCCACACACTGCCTAATTTTACTTAGTAGCCCATCCAAACAGCGCTCATGTTGTAACGGGTCATTTCTAGCAGTAATAATACCCAATCTTTATCCCATTTATACCCTCTATGTCAGATGTTGTCACTAATATTTCTGAGGTCACAAAGTCAAATGGATTCACACATGATATTTAAGATAGCCTACTATTAACATGGACCATCAAGCTATGTCATTGTCTATTTTAGGACTTGGGGGTATCAGAAACAAATGTGTAAAAAATAATTTGATGAATCTGGCATTATTTCCATTATCTCAAATCAGGTAGGCTAATACCAAATTTCAGTCTGAATGAAGTATATTCTTTTGAGTAATTGAAATGCATCAGAACGGGATTGGAAATTTCAGAAAAACATCAGGGATGATGATAATCATTGAGCAATCTCTGTGTATGATCTTTTGTGAGAATCAATTCATTTCCCAGAGTGATTCTGTGCAAATTCATCACCCTCCCTTCTAACTATTCCTGCTCAGCTTGGGTGTGTTGTAGATGAAAACACATACGTGTTCCTGAGAGTCTTATCTTTCAGGGATGGGTTATAGTTGCTAATAGCTCCAACCGTTCAGAAGGTAGGCGTATTATATATTTTTTATCAAATCCAATTTTATTTGTCACATGCGCCGAATGCAACAGGTGTAGAGCTTACCGTGAAATGCTTACTTACTTACGCATAGCTAATAAACAGCGAGTGGCAGCAGTGTAAAAACAAAGGGTGTCAATATAAATAGTTTGGGTGGCCGTTTGATTAATTGTTCAGCAGTTTTGGGGGTAGAAGCTGTAAAGGAGCCTTTTGGTCCTATACTTGGTGCTCCGGTACCGCTTGCCGTACGGTAGTAGAGAGAACAGTCAATGACTTGGGTGACTGGAGTGTTTGACAATTTTTGGGGGCCTTTTGGGCCGGTTATCAAACGTTACCCACGAAACCGCGGTTCTACAAATTAAGCACGCATGCACCACGCACACACGCACACATAGACACACACACACACTTTGCTTTAGCAGCCGGGCGGGAGACAGACAGTTTAGCGGCGAGCCCTCATTTGTCACACTGTCCCTGTCACCTGAAGCGTACCCCAGGATGGGAGGTGGTGAGGGGGAGGAGAGGAGGGAGAAATTGGATTTGGGTGAGGGATTGTGTCGGAGCAGCGGAGTCATCCCATGGGGGATGGATGTGACATGAGGTGTGTTTGACGACGAACCTGTGTGTGTGTGTGTGTGTGTGTGTGTGTGTGTGTGTGTGTGTGTGTGTGTGTGTGTGTGTGTGTGTGTGTGTGTGGTGTGTGGTGGTGTGTGTGTGTGTGTGTGTGTGTGTGGGAACATTGGCATCCTATTATCTCCTCTCATCCCTTACCTCTGTCTGTCTGAGGCACTAATGGTTTTGTTATTGGGTTCTGGTTTGTTTGGTTACTGGGAATGATGTTACACCCTCTTCCCTCAGTGTTAAACAATCTGCCCAGCATCGTTGTACACTAAAAAAGGAGAGTTCCTCAAGGGTTTCGTTGGGAAGGTTGATGGTACTATGTGGAACCATACAAACCCATATAACCCTTTGCGCCCTTCAATGGTTCTTTGCAATTCAAAAAGGGTTCTTTCCTCTCTATTAATTATTCAAATGTAGGGGCAGCGGCTCATTCAAATATGTTGGGGTGTGGTTTCTGTACAGTTCTTTTTGTGCAACCATGACTGATAGTGTTGTTCCAGTTGATCTAATCTGTTGTGTGACGCTATTACATGTTATATTTGACTATGGCCAGTGATGGTGTCTTGTGAAAGACTCACGTATGGCCTTGAGAACGGCTGACTAAGTCAGAAGTTCTCAGTTCTCTCATCATGGACCCCCAGTCGTTCCAGAGCTAGCACACTTGATTCAGAATAAATACAATTGCCTGTCCTGAAGACCTCTATATTGGTCCTCTAATACTGGACTAGTAAAGGCCCAGTGCACTACTTTGGTGATATATTTGTAACTAAATGTATTGGAGTGTTTACCAGCATTTGTAACTTGAGTCTGATAATTACCTGTGCAAAACAGTTAATCTGATAATACTTGTGGAATATAAAAAGACTTGCTTGATATTTGTTTTCCAGTTTCTTGAAATACTTTGCAAATGCAACTTATTTCTATGTGAAAACTGAAATGGTCTATTCATTCCTTTTCCATTTAAGTAGACACTCTTATCCAGAGCAACTTACAGTAGTGAGTGCATACAGTTATATACTTTGTCCCTGTGGGAATCAAACCCACAACTCTAGCATTGCAAGCACAATGCTCTACAAACTGAGCCACATCATCACAACACATCATCACAAACCACTTGATGTCTCAATGTTCTCAATTACTGTATTGGTCATTGTTTTTCTTCATAGTGATGGAAAGTCTACAGGTACAAACCTAGATGACCAGCCTAGGTACAGTACAGTAATGTGTATTTACATTAAGTGGTGTGTAAGGATGTTAAATGAATACTGCACAAAAGGTGGTTGTTTTCCATGTTATTTGAGCAAAACAAACATTTAATTTGTATAGTGTCTTTGCCCATAACTTTGCACCTTTTGATGTAAATTATTGAGGACAGTGTTTTGTTGTTTCTGGATTGCATTCGAATGACAAGGGCAGAGAAAGGGACAGGGCAACAACTCTTACAATTCCAGCTATTGAATACTGCAAGATCCTATTCTTAATTATATAACTTTTTTTGCCAAAGTAGAGATGCTGAAATTTTTTGGGGCCCGTTCTAAAGACGTCTATATAGCTGTCCGCTAATAGTAGTAAAGGCACTATTTTTGTGACATTATTATTATTATTATATATATTTGTAAATCATTTATTTTCCTATTAATATTTGTAAAAATAAAAAATAAATATGGGGGTGTTGAAGCACCCTCAGCACCCCTACTTCCCGTGGCTATGTTCTTTATAGAAACATTCTCCACAAAGGTTTTATGAAGAACCATCAGGAAATCCTTCAATATAGCTCCAAAAAGGGTTGTAACCATAGCAGAATGCTTTTTGGATGCTAAATATAGCCTTTTTTTATGATTCATTATAGAACCTTAGTAATCTGTTATTTATAACACTATACAGGTTCCATTTAGAACCTTCAAAAAAAGGTTCCATACTGTATAGCACCAAAAAGGGTTCTGCTGTAGTATTACAAGTCAAATAACCCTTATTTGGCACTATATAGAACCATTTGTTTTTAGTGTGTAGAGGAAACAGCTGCCTGGGTTCAAATACTATTTGAAATCATTTGAAATCCTTGAGCCCAAGACATAGTCATTTCCCTGTCTTTATACCCCATCTTCATTTTTGTCTCAAGGTTGATTGACCATTAGAGTGGTGGTGTGGTGGTTTTGCTCTGACTGCAAAACCCTGTTAGGCTGTCTAACCGTGTCTCCAAATGGGACCAGGAGGATCTCTTCAGTCTGAAGAGCCTTTGAGGTTTTGAGACTGTTTATGTATTCAGTCAAGGTCTTGTCACCTTCAAATACATGTGGTGGATGAGCATGGACTTGGAAACACATGAATATGTACTGGTTGGTGGGAATCTGGGACTGTGCCTGAGAGCTCTTGATCCAAGGCCCTTGGTATAAGCAGCAACAAACATAACCCATGTCGTGTTAATAGTCTGTTTATTTTCAAGTAGAATTGATAGCTGACTTAATTTACTTTGATTTTATAACATAACAAATGTTCATATCGCAACAATATATATTGTTATATATTATTTATCGCTCTCCTCACTCTCTCTCCTCTCCCACTACTCTCCTCCCTCTTTCTTCTCCTCCTCTCCTCCTCTTCCCCTTGCTTTCCTCTGCATCCCTCTCTCTCCTCTCCTCCCCTGCTCTCCTCCCCCTACTCTCCCCTCCTTCCCATCTCCCTCTTTCCTCTCCCCCCGCTCTCCTCCCCATCACCCTCTCTCCTCTCCTCCCCCCTACTCTCCTCCATTTCCCATCCCCCTCTCTCCTCGCCCCCGCTCTCCTCCCCATCACCCTCTCTCCTCCCCTCAACTCTCCTCCATTTCCCATCCCCCTCTCTCCTCACCTCCCGTTGCTCTCCTGCCATCTCTCCCCTCTCCCCCTCTCCTTTCCTCCTCCCAGATGCGACCATCCTGAGTTATGACGGCAGTAAGTTCATGAAGATCCAGTTGCCGGTGGTGATGCACACAGAAGCAGAAGACGTGTCGCTACGGTTCCGTTCTCAACGGGCATATGGCGTGCTGATGGCCACAACGTCACGTGACAGTGCCGACACGCTGCGCCTGGAGCTGGAGACCGGCCGCGTTCGCCTGACGGTCAACCTAGGTAACGCCACACGGTGTAGCCGCACGCCACACAGTTACAACAAAACTCACATGGTGCACATAGCCTATGACATGACCACAACAAACACATAGCTGAAGATGACTCACATAGGTTCATGACTCACATAGGTTCATGACTCACATAGGTTCATGACTCACATAGGTTCATGACTCACATAGGTTCATGACTCAAACCTGATATAACATTTAGCAACCTCGTCATCCTGAAAACAGACAGACATTTTCTCTATCTTACATCTATGTTACACTCACTCTCTATCATCTTAGCTATGGATATGCTGATGATATATATGAAATGCTGTATATTATGTTGAATAGAAGGGGATGGTATGGAACCCTTCAGTGGCCAGAGTCTGCGGCTCTCCGCTCACTGCCAAATGAGCACGCTGTCGTTTTGGCCCAGCAGGGAATGCTCTCTGTCCTACCCCACCCCTACCCCACCCTACCCCCAAGTGACTGTGCAGTAAGAGCATACATTGTTAGTATGTCTATGTGATCCTGGTGGGAATTGAACCTATGACCTTGGCATTGCTATAGCCAAGACCATTAGCCAAATATAAGCCATACTTCCCATTAGCACCAAAAGCCAAATATACTGTCAGCCCCATACCTGTTATTATCCAAATTGGCTGGCTCTGGCCACTGTTTTATATGGAACCTTTTTCCATTATAGCCTTGGAACCTAATTACTGGTACCTTCTCTGCCCCGTTGAGGTCCCCTCTGACTATACTTACTTTACTTAGAGTTTTTAGCTCCTGGTGGAGAAAAGCCCTCAGCCTTCTACAGTCACTGGTCTCAGGTCTGTGCTCTGTAACAGTTGTAAGAGTGGTGTCTAATATCTAGTAGTGTCCCTCCCATAGAATTAAATAGACCTGACCAAAATGGCTGCCATTATCAGCACATTCTAGAGCTATGCAGGCCGTTGATATCATCCACTCTATTGTATTACATGTCTCTATGGTCCCTCTACTGTCTCAGTAGTCTTATAAACATCACTGACAAATCAAATCAAAGTGTTTTTGTCATGTGGACAGTACCACAGCAGGTCTAAACGCTGACTTGCAGCTCTTCCTCAGCAGTGAAAAATAAATGTGAAGTAGCAAAGCTAATCAATAGACAATAAGTAGATGAATACAAATAAAAAGTGCACAACAATCGGTAAAAAAGACAGGGTCGTAAAAATAGTTCATAAAAGAGAACAAGGTCAGACTGTTGACCGACCGAGCCTTCCCCAGAGCTCATTTACATTTTAGTCATTTAGCAGACAATCTTATCCAGAGCGACTTGCATGAGCAATAACGGTTAAGTGCATTGCTCAAGGGCACATCGGCAGTATTTTCACCCTAGTCAGCTTGGGGATACGAACCAGTGACAATTTGGTTACTGGCCCAACGCTCTTCACAAGCTGGGCTACCTGCCTAGGACAAGGCTCTAGTCGGCCGTTTATGTGAGGCTGAGCGTAGCTCATAGAGTGATGAAAGTGCAAAAACAAACAATCGAGAGATATAACTTCTGATATTAATATTTATTGTTGTATAATACTCTTTGCCTTTTGTCTGCACGCCCAGTTCTCAGCGTGCTATAGATAGTGTGTGTGTGTGTGTGTGTGTGCGCGTGCGTGTGTGTGTGTCTATTTGCTCTCCTCATGGAGCAACGGAGAGAATCCGCCTCTGGAAATGTTAGATATCTCCCAAACCGGGCATGGCTGTGGGAAATGATAGCCATCTATTTCTCCTTTCCGCCGGTTAAACAGAAATGGGCTTTCTAAACAGAGGCATTTAGCGGTGCATGCAAAGGAGAGGGCATGGGATTGGCAGAACTTTCTGTCTGTCTGTCGACCACAGGGAAGCCTGTTGCCGTGACACCCAGGGCGACAGCGCCTCACACTGACACGGGGCTGACAACCCACATCACCACGGTTACGGGGCTGACAACCCACATTGCCTCGGTTACCATAGATGTCTTCTGAAATCTGATCTGATGATGACAGCCAAGATGTTTTTGTTTACATTTTCTTTTTTGATTTCTTTTGGACAGATTTTAATACTTTCTTCGCTTGGTTTCACTTGCCCTTAGATCGCTAGGTCTCCCTTCTCCCTCTGTCTTCTTTCTCTCCCCTCTCCTCCCTCACTTTCCCCTTTCTTTGAAAAGCAGAGCATTTCCTGTGCGGGCTGGCTGGCGTTGGTCTTTGGCTGTTTGCGACCACTTTTCTGCTGTGGTTGACGACACACGACTGGCAGGGCCACATGGGTAGAATGTCTGGGTCTGGATCCGGTCAGCTCTCTCTTCTCACAGCACAACACTGACTCACTGTATATAGTCAGAGAGAGAGAGAAAGAGAGAGGCTGGATAGCAGCAACAATATGTAGTTGTTTAAAAATAGTAGCAGTATTTGTATACTAGTAGTAGTAGGTAGTACAAGTATTAGTTGTAGGTCCACATAGTAGTGCTAGTAGTAGTAGTAGTAGTAGTAGTTGTAGGTCCACATAATATTCATAATAGTAGTAGTAGTAGTAGTTGTTGTTGTAGGTCCATATAATAATAATAATAATAATACTAATTCTAATAATAATAATAATAATAGTAGTAGTAGTAGTAGTAGTTGTTGTATGTCCACATAATATTAATAATAGTAGTAGTAGTAGTAGTAGTTGTTGTAGGTCCACATAATATTAATAATAGTAGTAGTAGTAGTAGTAGTAGTAGTTGTTATAGGTCCATATAATCATAATAATAATAATAATAATAATAGTAGTAGTAGTAGTAGTAGTAGTAGTAGTAGTAGTAGTAGTAGTAGCTGTAGTAGTAGTAGTTGTTATAGGTCCATATAATCATAATAATAATAATAATAGTAGTATTAGTAGTAGTAGTAGCTGTAGTAGTAGTAGTTGTTGTTGTAGTAGTAGTTGGTCAAATTTGAACTCATTACAAGGAATAGGTTTCTAGCAGTGGTGAAGATGTTCTGTGAGAAAAGCCTCTGTCACCAATGGCATCATGCCTGACATTCAGTATGAATCCTTTGAATTGGTTAAAAAAGGCTACTGGACAGTGGTCAAATTGAGGCATGGTGTCTTTGAATGCCCTATCCTACGTCTAAGATGTTAGACTACCCATCATCGCTACCAAGTGGCCCAGCTCGACCATGACCATGTTCCGATGCTCTCTTGTTGCAGATCTCATAGGTAAAAATATAACCACCTCCTCTGTCAAGGAGACCATTTTATTTGGGACTTTTACCAGGAAATGTTTAATTAAAAGGTTAATAATGTTTTGTTACTTTTCTGTAGAAATATATTTTTAATCTACAAATCATTAACACTAAATATTCAAACTTTGATTGAGTGATATAGGTTGGTCAGTCAAGGCCTTCCGGTTCAGCACACACACTACAACAACCTAAAAAATATAGCACTGTGAAATGCCCTTTACTGACATAAACAACTATATAACTAACTCATTTGATTGGCACTGTAAAGTAGTAGTTGCCATGCTCTTCCTACCACACCCCAGCAACTTTTACCTGAGCCAGGTGTGGAGGAGGAGAGGGCCATGGTAGAGAGCATCATGGTGTGGTCCCTGGGTCCGTGTGTCGTCCCCAGAGGGGTGGGATGTTTTAATATTGTCTGCAGCTGTCACAGTGAAGGATTTGACATCTCATCTGTTCTCCCCCATCTAGACTGTATCAAGATTAACTGTACTACCAGTAAGTAAAGACTGCTCATATTTAATACTCTACCTCCTTTGTTAATACTATTTTACTGTTACTCTTTTATCTGTATTCACAACGTTGTTTATTCATGAATGTAGATCCCTCTTTAAACAAACTACACCTATATAGGCCTTATTTTTTATTTTATTTAACCTTAATTTAACTTAAAAAGGGTTTATGAAGCTTTTATTAAGCCTTACATTTTGTTGTTTGTTTAAAGTGTGACCTGAATGTATGTGATCTAAATGTGTGTGCCAGAAAGTAGACTATTTAGGTACAAGCTATATAGATGTCATATGTTTTACATTATGATTTCAGACCAGTTTGACAAAGATGTGCAATATTTATTATTTTCTTCCCCACCAGCTAATGGTGAGAAATTGCTATTTAAAAGAAATCACATTTCCATTATGATTCCAATCAATTTCCTATACCTTGGATATACATATTATGTATGATATAGACCAGTATAGACCAGTGCATAGCATACAGACCATTTCATGGGAGATAATGGACTGTGCATTATAGTATGTTCTGGGCCTCAGTCAGGCAGTGTGAATCTGCATCTGCTGTCCTACAGAATACTGACTGCTTGAGAAGGGGAGGGAGAAGGCAGAGGATGCATGGAGGGATAGAGGAAGGAGAGGGAGGGAGAAGGCGGAGGATGCATGGAGGGATAGAGGAAGGAGAGGGAGGGAGAAGGCGGAGGATGCATGGAGGGATAGAGGAAGGAGAGGGAGGGAGAAGGCAGAGGATGCATGGAGGGATAGAGGAAGGAGAGGGAGGGAGAAGGCGGAGGATGCATGGAGGGATAGAGGAAGGAGAGGGAGGGAGAAGGCGGAGGATGCATGGAGGGATAGAGGAAGGAGAGGGAGGGAGAAGGCGGAGGATGCATGGAGGGATAGAGGAAGGAGAGGGAGGGAGAAGGCAGAGGATGCATGGAGGGATAGAGGAAGGAGAGGGAGGGGTTGGAATTAATGAGGAGCCCCCAACATGGCAGTCAACAGTAATTTTTCACACTCTGTTGTCTCTAATTACCAGCCTTGATGACGCTCCTAAATTCAAACAGACTGATATAAAACGCATGCTTGGAAACAGAGGTATTTTAGCCACGGATGATTTTCTCCGTTCCCTTGTTTTCAATTTATTTTAATTTTTTCACCTTTCTCTCCGTTCGTCATT
Organism: Salmo salar; assembly: GCF_965601325.2. Classification (NCBI taxonomy): domain Eukaryota; kingdom Metazoa; phylum Chordata; class Actinopteri; order Salmoniformes; family Salmonidae; genus Salmo; species Salmo salar. The sequence goes on along the minus strand of NC_138318.1, from coordinate 26,256,589 downwards.
CTCTTCTTGTATTTTATTTTCACCTTTCTCTCTGTTCGTCATTCTCTTGTATTTTATTTTCACCTTTCTCTCTGTTCGTCATTCTCTTGTATTTTATTTTCACCTTTCTCTCTGTTCATCATTCTCTTGTATTTTATTTTCACCTTTCTCTCTGTTCATCATTCTCTTCTTTTCTTTCTTTCTTCCCTCAGTCTATCTTGGCGCCTGGTAAATTAATGAGGCTTTTCAAAGCAAAGAGGAAATACGGAGTGTGATTTTATTATTCTCATTAACCTGCCTTACAGAGCAGAGAGAAAGGGATGGAGAGAGTAGGACTGCCAGGAGGGAAGGAGGGAGGGACGGAGGGAAGGAAGGAATAAGGGATGTAGCGGAAGGAAGCGATGTGAGAGGGAGGGAGGGATTGAGAAATGGATAGGGTAGGGAAAGAGATAGTGATGGAGAGAATAGGACTGCTAGGAAAGAGGGAGGGAGGGACAGAGAAAGAGAGAGGGAAGGGGGTATATGAGTGTGGAGCTACAGAGGCTACATTGCAATATTTTAGGAGGAAACTTGTCCTTGTCCTTGTATTTATAATTCAGGGACATTGATGAATTAATGATGGAAGAAGAGTCCTCAAGAGTCAGAAAAGATGAGCCGTCCTTTCCTGTGTTCCATACTGCATGCTGCATACACACTATATCTCTAGGGTTTACCTTCACTTCCATCACACTGACTCTCCTCCACTGTTATGGAGAAACACACTCCCAGCAACATGACATAGTAAGCTCTGTCTCCTCCATCCAGATTGTCTTCATCCATTCTGCATCCAGTCCTCTTAGTCTGGCTGGGGGTACGGTTGAGTCACACGAATGGATGCAATATATGATAGGGTACATATGAATTTATATCTGGAGGCTGGTGTCATAGGAAGGTCTGTGTATAGGGGCATCAAAAGTTAGGCTATTCTATAGCATTACCCGTCAATTCCAATGGTGATTTTCAATACCTATCTCTATGCTAAATAGCATTTCATGCAACTAAGAATTCTGCATCCATTGTGTACATTGTGTATGCAAATTGATGGTAAACATGCCGACATTCCATACACTTTCCGTCCTTAAGCACAATGCTAATTCGTGGAATCACAACTACAGTATAATCTCTGCAAACATTGAACATCAAACACACCTGTAGGGCCTTCCACACATATGTATTCTTGTACATACCAATACATTCCCATCACTAAACAAATCTGTACATAGATTGTCTTTATTTCAAATACAGCACTAGGATCTAGTGCCATGTCTCTGTGTAGGTAGCTAATCTAAGAAATATGTTTACATACATACACATAAGCAGAAAAGGAATTGGGTAGTGGAGATATATTCTTTAGTAAATCATTTTTTTGACGCATTTAAAGCAGCAATCAGCAGTTACTACATCCATTTTTGGTCTCATAAATGAATGATATGTATCCATTGATTCTTGAAAAATATAACTTATAAATGCCTCATGAGCTTAGTTCAATTGTCGTACCCCATCAGAACCCAAAGTATGAACTTGTTTTACTCCAATGTTTGTTAACAAAACATGGTTAAAACTATAATCAA